>NC_141758.1:56660261-56983670 GCF_982258835.1 Parasteatoda tepidariorum | reverse complement strand
TGGGCTATTGGCGATGGTCTGGGAAACATCCCTGAGGATGATGCGAAGACATGCCATCACGATTTTGATCCTCTGCAGAGGCGATGGCAATTCTGCTTCGGTAGCCCGATGACCTGCACGCAAAGTCGAGCACTCTATGGTAAAACAGCTTAACGAGAACCAATACCGCACAACCCTGGTCCCTACGCAGACTAATCCAAGTGGTCACCCACCCGCACACTGACCGGGGATGCCTGACTTCGGTGATCTGCTGGGAACCGTGTCTTAAAGATTAGTCCCCTGCGGGACATGAAAAATAAGAAATTTTTTCTTGCTTCAATTTTTCTTCTTCTTGTTGTTGTTGTTCATTTACGTTGCACTAGAGCTGCACAATGGGCTATTGGCGATGGTCTGGGAAACATCCCTGAGGATGATGCGAAGACATGCCATCACGATTTTGATCCTCTGCAGAGGCGATGGCAACTCTGCTTCGGTAGCCCGATGACCTGCACGCAAAGTCGAGCACTCTATGGTAGAACAGTTTAACGAGGACCAATACCGCACAACCCCGGTCCCTACGCAGACTAATCCAAGTGGTCACCCACCCGCACACTGACCGGGGATACCTGACTTCGGTGATCTGCTGGGAACCGTGTCTTAAAGATTAGTCCCCTGCGGGACATGAAAAATAAGAAATTTTTTCTTGCTTCAATTTTTCTTCTTCTTGTTGTTGTTGTTGTAGTTCATTTACGTTGCACTAGAGCTGCACAATGGGCTATTGGCGATGGTCTGGGAAACATCCCTGAGGATGATGCGAAGACATGCCATCACGATTTTGATCCTCTGCAGAGGCGATGGCAACTCTGCTTCGGTAGCCCGATGACCTGCACGCAAAGTCGAGCACTCTATGGTAGAACAGTTTAACGAGGACCAATACCGCACAACCCCGGTCCCTACGCAGACTAATCCAAGTGGTCACCCACCCGCACACTGACCGGGGATACCTGACTTCGGTGATCTGCTGGGAACCGTGTCTTAAAGATTAGTCCCCTGCGGGACATGAAAAATAAGAAATTTTTTCTTGCTTCAATTTTTCTTCTTGTTGTTGTTGTTGTTGTAGTTCATTTACGTTGCACTAGAGCTGCACAATGGGCTATTGGCGATGGTCTGGGAAACATCCCTGAGGATGATGCGAAGACATGCCATCACGATTTTGATCCTCTGCAGAGGCGATGGCAACTCTGCTTCGGTAGCCCGATGACCTGCACGCAAAGTCGAGCACTCTATGGTAAAACAGCTTAACGAGAACCAATACTGCACAACCCTGGTCCCTACGTAGACTAATCCAAGTGGTCACCCACCCGCACACTGACCGCGGCCAGTGATACTTGACTTCGGTGATCTACTGGGAACCATGTCCTAACGATTAGTCCCCTGCGGGACATGAAAATTTTTTTTTTTTCTTGCTTCAAATTTTTTTTTTCTTGACATTGTTTATGGGAATTTTATTTTATACTATAGCCCTAATCTGACTTTAACGAATATCTCGAAGAGGTGTCTGTATGCCTTTGGCAAATCTTCGATCACATGACCTTAAAATGAGAAGTGCAATCTCTAGTTAGAGAAGAAAAGCAAATTTAATTTTAAAATAAACAAGGAGGCACAGACTGACTCTGCTCACTAAAACCCGTAATTGCTTCTCATATATCATTGTTATATTTTTCTTAGTCAATATTTTCCATAAAAACAAAGAACATTTTATTTTAATATGTAATTTTTTTTAACTCTATATAAGAACATTTTGTTAACATGTTAATTGTAACGAAATAGATTATTTCCTAACTTTGAAAAATAATTCACTGTAATTGAAAAAAATATATATATTAACCTAACGGATACAGATTGTAGGACTCAATTAGAAGAAATAAGTGAGAACTAATTTTACTCGCTCTTTATTAAGTTTTTATTTTTAAGAATTTCAGTATAAATGTTAACATTTACATCTGGCAACATGTAATCTCTCTCTTCTTTTTTTTACTTGTAATTGACATCTACGCATGAACGAGTTCATAAAATAGGGGAGGGAAAAATAAAATTTCTACGATGATAATCAAACATGTTATTTATAAAGCAAAAAAATTGGGGAAAAAATAAGAAAACTGTTAAACTTGCAATAGCTTTCGAAAAAATTCGAAACAAAAAGTGAATTTTGAAACAAAATTCGCTTTAGGCGCGCAGATTAAAATGGTTCTTTCAGCAAGTCAAGTTTTAATTACTCACTGCGTTTTCTTAACATCGGTGTCCCATCTGCCTCACAGGGTTAAACTACGCGAGTTATAATCAACCATTTCAAATTTTAAAAAACGTGAATATAAAGCTAATCGTCTTATGGTGGACATGCATATTATGACCTCCATTTCTCATAACTTTTTTCGACTAAATTTTTTAATTAAAATTTCTTACCTGCAAAGGTTTAAAAAACTTAATTTCAGAATGAAATCGTAAACTTTTATTTTATAACAAAAATCATTTATGGCTGTAATAAATATGATAGTGTCTTTGATTTTTGAATGGGTGCCCCTTTGACTGGAAGCGTAAGGCTGTTGCCCCTTTCTTGACACGCTACTATTATGAATATTAGCTATATTTATTTTCTTCTTTTTTCAGGATTAGTGCAAAATAGAGATTTGTCTTCTAAATCTAGAGGTCGAAGACGAAGCATGAAAAGTCGAATAAGGGACTTTTTCCTTGACTTGATCCGTGGCTGCATCTATCATCCTAAGAAATAACTCACTAAAAGAGAGCTAATTTTCTTGAAAGAAAACTAAATACTTATTTTTCTACCTTGTGTCTAACATCTTAAATTCTTTATTGATATATGATTACTCCTAGCTGAAAAAAAAGTTGTCTTTGTACTAAATTGATGTTACATTAAGGACTAGAATTTTTTCTATTTCTTTTTGTTAGTTTTTACTCTTAAAACTAGAAATATTTATTTTTTACGCAAGGTGCCCCAGTATTATGGGAACCAACTTTAAGATCATGTTGGGGATTCCATTATGAAACTTTCAAAAAGACAACTCAACTTGAAAATTAGTCAATATTATTTAGAAATATTTCACGTTGTTCACAGTTTGAAACAATTTTCTATCTGAAACTTAGAAATATGTACAAGAGTTTCTGTAAAATCTTTTATTCTAAAATTTTTGTCCATTCCCGTAAGTATTCATAATTTTCGAAACAGATCCGTAGGTTGTAAAGCAGATTCTGGATACATTCCACATTTGAGTCTGAATTCTTGACCTCTTTCATGAAACCAGACATTAGACACTGAAAAATAGAATGATTTAATTAGATATTTCATTTTTCATTCAGCATTAATGCAATCCTGCATGGATCTGTGAATAATATTTAAAATTTTAATAAATAAAAAAATTGGATTCAGTCTGTTTTATTTAAGAAGCCTGCTTTTAAAACAATAATCGAAATTAAGTTGTACAATGCGCAAAATAAAAAACGAACCACCCTAAATAGCTTTTGATCTAATGATCGGATCTTTGTTATGGGACTCAATCTTTCAATAGTTTAGTCAGGAGAGAGGTCCAAAGTTTATTACCCCTTAATGTTAGTTTTATTTTTTGCGTATTTCATCAAATCTCGAGAATTTTTTAAGTGAATTCAAAACTTTTTGCACACAATTATAAAAATGGTTTATCCAAGGATAATTCCGCGCAAAATATAACTTTTAGTAAATATTTATTATTTTTTTATAAATTTATTTTATTATCTACCTGCATAACTTTCGTATTATTCAAAATTGTTTCCATTTAAAGGCACGAGTTAAATAGTTATAAAATAGTTAGGCTCAAAAATCTAGTTTTTATTTCTCTTCACCTCCACCATACAATAAATAAAAATATATGCTATTGTTTACTGTATACTAGAAATAAGGATATTTCAAGAAACTGAATGGGAATTTTGTAATGAAAAAATTTCCTTAGCTTCAAAAAATAATGGGGGAAAAGCATCAGAAGTCGTGTCTTGTAGCACATTGCTGGAATCTTGGACATAAATTTACTTCAATAACGCCAATTTCTCTCCACCTTTCACTTTAGATCATTTAAATGATCCGAAGCAGATTCCTTATTTAATTACACCATTTTCCCTTCCCCCCATTCATACCACTTAGAAAAATATCTGATCTGCCTCTTTCAGCCACCGTCGTTTTTCCTGGCTACCGTGGTTTTTTTTCTTTTCTTTTTTTTGATGGCGATATTTCATTTTTCAAATCTGACTGTTTTGTTTTTAAGAGTCACGTATTGAAGGGCATTGATAATGGGATTCTGTTTTGAATGTTTAAAATTTTTCGACTGTTTTCACCTTAATTTTAGAAGCTAATGTACTTTTTCCATCTACAAATACATCATTATGCATCATTTACGTGATGAAGAACTCACCCCATTTGGAGCCAACCACAACGGGACAAGCGCCGTGCAACGTCAGAACATTGCCCATGCCATTGGATTTTACATTGTGCCAAAAGAGAGCTGACCCCTGAAGTAAAAATACATAAACATTAATGTTACCTAAAGTAAAAAGTAACAGTGAATTATAACAAATGTTTTTTTTTTCTTGCTACTTAACCTTTTTTGGCCAGACTGTAATATTCAGTCTCGGAAAGACAGTAGCTCCACCTCCACGTACGTCACTGAGCTGGTAAAATGAGGAAAAAATGTTATTAAGTTTCTTTTTTTGTTTGGTGCATGCATTCTCGGGGTGTTCTGTAATCACAGTTCTTAAAGTATTTGATTAGAATTTTGTTAAAAATATGGTCTATATATACATTGGGAGTTTTAGATTAATGTTTAAACTTAGGAAAAAAGCGTCATTGAAGAAGGAAGCAACATTAAAAACATCAAAACCTGTTTGATTTTTTTTTTTGAGGAAACAGAAGGGAGTTGAAAGTCAAATAATAGAAACACCTTCAAGTGTTATCTGAAAAAAAAAAAAAAAAAAAAAAAACTGGTTTTAATGTTTTGAATTCTGACTTACTCGCTCTGTGATTCAGATATTGAAAACATTTTTTCCCTTGCTTAAATGTTAACTTACAACCCCAAATGTGAATCTTATTACCATTTCCATATTTAAAACGGGTTCTAAAATATAAATATGATTATTAAATACTTATATGTTACAGAACAAACCATTTATAATATGCAAAATGGTTATGCAACTTATTAAATCATTTCCTATACTTTAGTAGTTGCTTGAGCTTAAACTGATAAATGTCGTTAGTAGTTGCAAAAGTATTATTTTTATATTTATTGTCTCAGAAAACTTTCTATTTTTTTTAAAACTAAGTTTCTGCTATTACAAAAATTTAGCATCTTTTAGCCAATTGAGACAACGGTCATTTTTAAATTCACAAAATTTTATAAATGAGTGTAAACTCTTAAATATTGGCTTACTCGTAAACAGCTGTAATAAGCTTTAATACCATAAATATTTCAGTGCAAAATATGTACAAATTGTATTATATGTAATAAAAAAAATAGTGCGTGGAGTCCCTTCGCGCGGAAGAAGTTAAACTTCGCAACCTGCGACGTTAATTGTAGAAAAATCAGCAGTCGTAGAAGGATCACTAGTTCTATTCAACGACTCTTTTTCCTGCTCCGCTCGCTTCCGTGCTCTGTAATCACGGTAATATTGAGCATTTTTCCCTCTTGAACCAGTGGAAGCGCTTGTGGTTGCCTCATCGTCTCGTCCTAGAAAATGTATTTGTATTAATAATGTATGTGAATGCGTCATAATGTAATTTCAGAAGAGAAAACCTAACAATCAATTGATATTCACAAGAGACGTACCTTGACATAACCTTAAATCCGTCGCATTGTCCGTGGGATTGTTTTCACTCATTTTTTACAATTGTTATCCACTAAGTTTGAAAATAAAAAATACTACCCTGGGCAATTCCACGAAAGTGTCAACTTTTAAGTGAAATTTTTTTTTTTATGAATTGCATATTTTAATTTTAAAAATATGTTCAAAAATAGCCAAAGTCTACATATTACTGTTTAATTTTTGATAATTTTAAGTTTTTTGAATCTGGCAGCATTCTAAAGTAATCACATGGCTGACAAGTGAATTCTTCACATTTGTGCTCAAATTGTTTTCTTGAAAAATACTTATAAAATAAAAGAAATGTATCTTTCTTTTGCAATATTTTGATAAAAATATGCATATAGTACAAAATTTAGACATTTAAAACATAGCCTTTAAGTCATTTTAAGTTTAATATATTAAATAAAAGTAACTTTTTTTGTGTCATTCCGTCACATGTTTTAGTATATTTTTTTAAATAGCAACTGCGTTTTTGAATGAAAATGTGTATATTTTGGAATATAAAGCAGATGTAGCATAAGAATCAATGAGAAATTGTAAAATTCTATGCATTTGATTATTAACTTCCAATAATTAGCGTGACGGAATGACACATCTTCGGCGATGGAATGACAAAACGAGTCCTTGAGAAGCTTAGTCAAAAACTAGGGAATTTTTTTTTTTCAATTAACCTAATGGCTAAAACAGCTGTTGAAAGACAGATAAAATGTTGAAAAAGACCAAGATCCCCATAATATGATGAAGAAAAAAAACAGAGGAAGAAAGGCAGAGAAGAAAGCTTCCGCGACAAAAGTTGGACTTAAAAAACTCAGAAGTGCAAACGCTGTTGTGCAGAGATTGTGTAAACAAAGAAAAAATCAAATTCTACCAATCTCTTCACATACAAATAATTTAAATTCCCTATACAAATTCCTGCAGAGTCTTGGTAAAGCCATAAAAAAAATTGTACGCTCACCATAAAAAAATTGTACACTCACTTCCAAAATCACCAATAGAGGTAAAAAAATTAATTCAGTCTTTATGTGAGAAGTATTTAACATCGAACTCAAAAGAAACTAAGTGAGAAAAGTAATGTTGATGAGCTGCTTAATTTGGTTAAAAAAATTTTACTGTCAAGATGATGTTAGTTACAAGCCCCAAGTATGAAGGATTCAGTCATAATATAAACTCTGACAGAGTAACGAAGAGTGCAGATGCAATATATACTTATGGCCTTAAAAGAGGCTTTTCATAAAGAAGCATATATTGATGTAAAGTGTGTCTTATCTCATTTTTGTTCTTATTCTCATTTTTATTAAGTGTATTTCATTAATACCTCACAGCACATGCACCTATAAATACCATGTAATTGTGATGTTGCTCTAAAAGGCCAAACAAGATGTTGGCTGCTGTAAAACGGCACATAATATGTAAAAGAATTTTATGATTTCATAAAGTCGAAGCAACAAATCGTTGAAGTTTTGTTTTTGTCCAGCTATTCCATTTAAGAGAGGGCAAAAGAGAATGACTTCAGCTAGACACTTGCTACATTAGCATTGCCAGGAACAAGAGACCTGCACTAGATGCTCATGTAGTTGAGAAGCGAATCATCAAAATTGGAATGCTTTCTAATTTTAACCAAAATTAAGTGTATGATTTGAAAAGCCACTGTTTTGAAGAGGAAATGGAAAATATGATTGAGGAGTATGCGGTCGGCTCTTTAATCCTTGTCCCATACTGCGAAAAAAAAGAAGGCACATTTATATGCAGCGCAAATTACTTTGATAAACAAAGACGATTTAGATGTTAAAGTATTTAAAGAACATGGGACAAAAATTGATTTATGCATAAATTTCCTGAGAACGAAGATAGGATGTGACATTGGCAAGTTAGATATAAAACCTCTTCTAAAACAACCTAATTTTCAAATTGTTGAAATTTTAACTGATTCTTACGTAAATATTAATTCTGTTTATCTGTTACATTCTGTTTATCATTTACATATTAATAAAACATTTTTTAAATGAAGACTTTCTTCCACTAAACTTTTTGTCATTCCGTCACGGTCATTCCGTCACAGCAAATAGATGTTAATAACTGCTAGCCAACCTGAGGTTAATTTTCCAAATTCACAATTTACATTGCTTACACATTATACTAAAAGTAAAAAATAGTTCAGGAAAATAATAGTTGCAAAATTCACAGAAACTACCAGTTCTAAGCGGCATGCCGAAAGCTTGGTTGCCAAAATGTCATTCCGTCACACAAGTAAAAAGTTCATAAAATTAAAAATAAAAAAAAATACAAAATTCTTTTTTTTTAGTTTATGAATCACATTATACCAATAATAATGATATGCATGAGAAAAAATCATGTTTATTTGAAATTAGATGCATAGAAACTTCAATTAATTGTCATCATGCAAGTCAAAATGTCATTCCGTCACATATGGAATTGCCCCCCTATTAAATTACATGTGTATCAAAACAAACTAAAAAAATATTTATTGAAAAACAATGGATGGTGTTTTCTACACTAGGGAACGCTGCAAGCTCGGGACTGCCTAAATTTCCGGGTTACTGTTTCAGTTGTATTTTAAAGCCATTTGGCATCATTGTGTTTTGAGATTCTTGCAAACAATGTATTTGATTACTTATGTTTACAATGCTAACAATACTTGTGTTTACAATACTAAAAGTGTTAACACTAACGTAAGATGGTGCACAGCTTGCAACACGAACAAACAGTAATAAGCAAATGGAAAGAGGCCAAATCAAGACTGCCAAAAAAGCGAGTTATTCAAAATCTAGCAACCATGTCACCTTTTTTAATAATAAATAACAAAATAACTAAAACAAATTTACACTCCAAACTCCCCAGAATTACATAATAACGTTAATATCTTATGAAATACGGCAGATTTGAGCTCAGAAATTATCTAGTTTATTTCTTTTATTGAAAACAAAATTATCCGTTTGAAAACATCGCCTATCAGAATAACATGTAGTAAGCAGCTGCAAACTTTTTAACCGGAACTAGAGTAGGTCCCGAGCTCGAGATTGTTATTGTTTACATTTCTATTCGCGATCGCAACGCTCGAGTACGCCGTCTAGCGGGAGCCTGTAAATATCGGACATTAATTTATCACGTTTTCATTTAGTTCCATCAAAGTCATTGACTGAATCAGACGCCATTTTTTAGCTGCAAATAAGAAACAAAATTTCCCTAAGGAAAAGGCCGAAGAACTTGAAAAAAATCTCCAGAATATTAGTAAATCTTTCAGGAACAGAACACGCCAAACATTTGAAGAAAAATTCCAAATAATTTTTCATTTCTATTATCAACAAACTTGCAACTGATGACTTCCGATTTCGGATACTGTTACAGATGTGTGTATTAAGGTAAAATGCATTTCTTCTGTCTTCAATTCATTACGAATTAAAGTGAAGTCAACATTGCTTTCGTCATTCCAGTGAATAAATATGAATTCAGAACATACAGAATTGTAATAGTTATAGCATATTCTTCTTCGTTATAGAATAGTATATATTTCTGTATCCATATAATTCGGAAAACAACAATAAAAAATTATCCAAGTTACTTGAAATAGTGCCATTTGTGCTGATTCTTAATTAATTTAAATCGTTTTCTTGGTAAGTTTTTTTTAATTTTGAAAGAATAAGTTCAACTAGAATTCAGCTATTCTGTTTTTAGCTACATATTCAAATTCATATCAATTATAAAATTTTGCTGTGTAGTATGTTATCTAAAAGTAATGAAGGTATAAACTATGTATCTATTATTTGAGAATAAAGTTTTCAAACAAGGAACTTATCATTTTGGAATTCTCCGGGAATCATAAATCAGGTAAGTGCAATGATTTTTACAATAAAAAATTTGCTTGTAAATATTTTTTTTTCATTTGATGATGGTTCTCTACAGAATGGTTTTTTACGTCTGATTAAGAACTATAAGAATAATAAAAAAAGAAACAATATGAAAGTTTTTATTTCAATGTTAATAATTCTTAAAATCGTTTTTTTTTATCCTAAGAATTCTTTATTTTCCGTTTTTTAGTTTATAATTTTTTGATAAAAATTGTTCTCAAAATACTTTTGAAAAATTAAATGGTATAACATTATGTGTTTATGTATACTTCTTGTATATTCCAATGTTTGAAATAATATGATTCAGAAAAGTATGGAATAAAAATTCGGTACTTACGACGTATTAACGCCACCGCCGCTACAGATTTGGCGGTTTTTAAGTGCCGCCAATCTACACTTAAAATTTTTGCGACAGTTCATAAAATAAAACACTTTATTTAAAATCAAAATAGTTAATTGGATTTCGGTGGAAAATGAGCCGATATAGAGTTTAGCATAGATTCAAAACAATCATATCGCCATATGAACTCTGATGAATAAGATTCCAAATGAAATAACATTTCCAAAACGTACGTTTGCCAAGATAAAGTTTTATGTTGTGGGAATTGGTACATTTTCGTTTTTTCGGTAAAATATTTCCCTCCTGAAAAAATAAAATTGCATCTTGTTTTGTTTTTGGCAAATTCCAAAGACGAATATTCGTAGCACTAAAAATGGCGACAAAAAAGAATTGTTTTTTTGTTTTTGTTTCGTCAGCATTCTTTATTTTACGTTTCTTAGTTTCTAAATAATGATTTTTATTGAAACTTGAAATTTTTTGATAAAAATTGTTGTCAAAAAACGTTGTTTACAAAATTAAATTTCATAAAATTATGAGGCTTATGTATACTTTTTGTTCATTTTAATTTTTGAACTAATATGATTCTTAAAACTATAGAATGTAAAGTTTAAATGGGCCTTTCATGTTATATCATTAAATTTAGTAATACTATTTCTCGGGCATTAGGTTTTAACTCTTATAAGAATATACATATTTTTTTCTGTTAATGTACAAATATTTTTCCGATGTGTTTTGGATATTCCTTCTCTAATAAAAAGAGATACCATTTTGTTTTCGGTTGTACAAGAAAGAAGATCAAGCATTTTTCTTTTTTAAATTTAATAAGCCACATTAAAGAAGGAACGTTGCAATGCTACACGCTACATTAACGACGTCTCCAGAGTAACTGAATGACGGTTCATATGGAAATCGCAGGTAAGCGTCTCATACAACAACGCCCCCTATAGTTCGTTGCGATCGCGAATAGAGGGATCCGTCTTTTGATCACTTTCGCTTTTATATCCATTATTAATATTATATGCAAATAATTATAATTTTTTCATGAAACTTTTTTCATTATTGGTTAGTTCATTTTAATTACTGAATAAAAATAAACAAAAGGCACATCATTCTTTTTGATTTATTTTTTTTAATGTTATATCTGAGACATCATTAATCCTTTGAATTACTTGAATAAAATTAATATTTGAACTATATGTAAAAAAAAAAGATCATTGGCTTCTACAAATTATTATTAAAAGTATTATTCTTTACAAATTTTACAAAGACTGATAAAAATTGCATCATTTATTAAAGCTTTGGTCATGAGCTCCAAACACGTGCTCAAACTTTTGACATACAAATATGAAAATATTTAAGGGATAAAATATAATTTATAAATCAAATGAAAATTTACATAGATTATTCATGTTGCAATTCTGTTATCTAAGTTTGGACATACAAATGACTGTAGAAGCGAAATTAAATACTGTTTTCAATCTAATTTATCTTAAGTAATTTGGTAGCTTGATAATCTTATAAATTAAAAAAAAAAAAAAACTTACATAGGTTAGCCATGTTGCTATTCTGTTACCTAAGTTTGGCCCAAAGTAATTTTCAGTGTCAGGCTGTAAGAGAAGGTGTAAACGAATTTTATTTACTTGTAAATTGAGCATTTTCGTACAATTAATATAAAATATTAATTGTTTAATCTAATTTTAAGAATTAATACCACTATATGTAAAGTACAACATCATCATTATTCTAATAAGTTAGAATCTTTAACATATCGATTGATTGGGTCAAGAATTTGATTATTAAAAAGTAAATACCCCAATGTCAACGTTTATGTTATTAACTAAAACTCCACTGTAAATTTTTCTATATTTAGTAAATATTCCTCTTCCTAGATTTTATGCTGGTATTTTTAACTTTTTCATCCATTTTCGGAAGCCTATTCTTCGTTGTCACTAATGTGCGCAACGTGTCTGTTCGCACCAAATGGAGTTACAAAGTTTGGAACTCTTAATTCCTTATTTAGCCGCTAGGTTGTGCTGTATAATGTCGTTTCAACTATCTCTTCGTCACTTTATCATACCTTTATACCTTTTTAATGTTTAAAGACGTTAACGTTTAAAAATTTTGTAGTTGTACATGTTATTAAGTGTGGATGAAAACCGAAGATACGTCACTGTCATGTTGTGTATCCCAGTGAGAAGATATTATATCATGAGTGCAGTTTAAAAGAGACGCCATTATGTTATGTGTTTAATTTATGAAAACTAAATTTATTTAGGAAAATTTTGAAGGACGTAGAACGGAAACTATGATTACCAAAACATCCATGTGTAGATGAAAATGCCCTCCTAATCCATAATTGGCCATTTGAAATGGCTCTGCGGAATTTGATGAAAGACCTGTTATAGCCTCTATACGGCTATACATCTTAGGAATCAAGGGATGATCCTCTTCCCTTAGCCAGGCTCTGTAACATAAAACAAAACATACAATAATTTCATAAGAAACATTTAAAATAATAATTTTTATTATATTGTATTGGATACTTGCAAATAACGTCACGCTTGGGTATGAAACCTGAATCGTGGTATTTGTTTATGCCACTATAATTGTTTATGTCAATAAATTCTATCCAGGAAATTGATTCAATGTGATAATAAACTAAGTCAAATAGTTGCTATTTAACATATCAGCTACTTTCAGTTATCTTCTTCTTCTCTATTTGCAAGTACCCAATTGGTTTGACCGAGTCGTGGTTGCTCAGAAGATAGAGCATTCGCCTACCAAATAGGTGAACCTGGTTCGAATCCTAACGATGGCTGATTGATATTCATTCTGTACCGATTACAGTACTGATGTAAAATGTCCCCAGTGGTAGACGAATCATTGGTTAGAGTCCCCTTGCCGTTAGTCTAACCGTGAAATGTTTTGTGGCTTTTCTTTCTGTATAATGCGGGTTAGTTCCATCAAAAAGTCCACCACGATGGCAAATTTCTCCCAATATTTGATCCAGAAATTCTCTTGCTTTCTGGATTAGCTTCAAAATTACAAGGCTACGGAGCTGAACATAAGTAATCGTAAATCCAAAATTTGGCTGCTCAACGACGGTTATAAAATAAAATAAAATAAAATTGTTTAACATCATTTCTTATTTTTTATACATCTCATCAACATACGTGTAACTTGGCGACATTCTATAAAAATTCCTCCATTATCTTCGACAAATGCAGCCAAATTAAGCTGCATCTATTGAAAATGAAATTTGTTTTATAATTTAGTGGCATTTACTCGGAGTAAATACAAAGATCTCCGAATCGTAAATAAATTTTCAGTTCACAAAGAAACTCCCTTATAAAACACTTAAGTAACTCTTGACTTACATTTTAGTACTTGCACTTGAATTGTAGTATTTACACTTGATTTAGTACTTTCACTTGAATCTAGTACTTACACTTTAGTAACTCTTGTTTCGGATACTCTGTGACCCAAGCCTTTGTTGTATTCTGCAACTTCAGCCCTTTGCAACTGACAAAAAATTAAAATAAAATAAAATAAATCAACAAAAAATAAAACGTATTAAAATAAGACAGAAGCATAATAATGAATTTCTAATTTAATCAATTTATGAATGAAAAACTTAATAAGGCAAGGACTATTACAAAGCATGATATACAACAACACGAAAAAAAAAAAACTTACGAAACGGCATAGAAAAATTTAATATGTTTTCGATATTACAGTTCCTAATCTTTGATATTTGACATATATTCGACACAACCATCAAGATTTAAAAAAAAGAAATTTTCGTTTCAAAATTTCAGTTGAATGAATTTTAAAATTAATTTTTTTTGTCCTGTGTAATTATTGTTGAAAAACTTTACACTAACTGAAACAAAGATGATTTTTATAATGAAAAACATAACATTGTTTACAAAAGATTTAATCAAAATATTCAGTTGCGAAAATTTTAGCTTAACATCAATATTTATTTTTGAAACATTGAGAGAAAGTGATTTCTTAAGTCTCTAGCTTTTAATGGCAAAGATATATTTAACATGCTATACCATCAGCTTTGCTAATCACCTAGACAACATCGAATGCATAACTATTCAAATGTTTAGTTATAAGAAAAATTTACACAGCAATCATGCTAATGAGTGATATGCTAAATAAAATCCTTTTATAAAAGCGGTAATGTTTAATTGTTTTTTTTATAATCATTTTAAGTTTAATAAGTGTAATTACGTTAGAATTACACTTACGTTCCACTCTTACGACTAAAGCATGTAAAAAAGTGAGGAATTTATTACCTTTTTTTAAAATGAAATGTGTACAGCGCTTTGCTCCGGAAATTAATTTCTAATTAATTTCTAATTTGGTACATGCAACTCGAGAAGTGAAATGATTATGCCTAACCATGTGATTAAAATCAGATTTGGTTGGATACCTGTAAGCGATGTCAGGCATGTGTGTCGAACCCCATTGGCTTCTGAATCGATAAATGCCATGATTTACCTACGACGACGTCACTTGCATGTATCTAACTGGAGAATAAATTTATCGTTTTCATATCTATTATTAATTAATTTTATAATTTTTTTTAATCGTTTGGTTTGCTTTATTTTAATTTTATAAAATGCTTGTATATTTTTCTTTAAAGAATGTTAATAGAAGTTTTTAAAAATAAAGTATGGACCTGTTTAAAGTATAATTTATATAAAAAAAGGAAGATGAAAATGAAATAAACAGATAATAATATGATTTAGAGATAGTGAATTACAAATTGTGAAATGTACCTTTTCACTCTACTGCAATTAGGGCGAAAAGAAACTGAAAAAGTGTGATGACGTTACATATGCCGTCTAAAATAAGAACTCCTCCAGACATTCGTCTGAACCTGTGGCGGTGACCATGGTAACGAGGTATGACTATTTCAAGTAGGGGTGCGAAGTCACCGTTTTGAAGTGGTTTCGGCTCGGGTCGGCGGGAGAAAGAGAATCTCCTTCTTCGGTCGTGTGTTAATCCTAGAGTGAAGCTACCCTCCCAAAAATGCGCCATTCTTGTTTCCATAGCACCAGATGGCTTTAGACTTTGTGGCGAGAGGAGTTCTTAGCTTAGACAGACTATATGTTGTTCGTTCACCCGTTAGAATCCAGTTAACTTGAACAATGAAAACAATGATTTCTGGTCTGGGATCCATAGGTATAACATTGGAAGCAAACTCACTATTTTAAATTTTTACAAAACGTTTTAGTTTTGACACATTTCTAGAATTCGTTTTGATTTTGAGATTAAAATCGATATTATCTCTTGAAAAAATTTCATTAAAAAATAAAAATTATGTCCTAAGAAATTTAGATATCGCTTTAGTTAGTTAAAATTTAGCATATTTTTTCTAAAATATATTTGATTTTCTTCTTGAATAAATTAGAGTACTGAATAAATTAGAGACAATTTACTTACTACTGGCAATGCTAATGTTTTCATTATTTCTATTTCTTTTTCAGAGATGACGTCATGAAAAATTGATATTTTTGGTTCTTTCCAAAGTTTTTCTTCTTTTATAGGTTGCAATAATAAATAGGGGTGATGTGATAATAGATGACAGCTCAACTGACTGGAATACAACTATGGAAGGGAATGAAGAGATTGTAATTTATTATTAAAAATAACTGCAGAGTTTAGAAAATCATATCTTAAGGCATATTAGAGCAAATACTGCCTGCTGGAGTTATGCAAAAGTTTCCACTGCAATGTGTCCAAAACTGAACGTCGCCTCATATTAATGTCACTCATTTTCAGAGCGCACTACAAAAAATGATTGATAAAAAGAAGAAGATGACATCGGATAATCACTTTAATCTACATTGTTCACATTTGCATGAACGTGCAAGATAGTTTTATTTACCTCCATTTCTAGTTTGGTGGATCAAAAATTGACAGCTCGAATGGGGCGGAGCTTCCTAACTGTTTCGTTTTGAATGTTTGCCTCATAACAGGCCTCATTAGTAAGGTGATCTTCTAAGCAAGGAAAGAGGTTCAAATGGTTCTATCACGTAACGAGGTTTCCTTTGTTCATTTATGGGGGAATGAAAACCTCTTCACACGCTTCTCGGAACCTGCTTTTGATCAAATTGCAGTTAACTTAACTGCGGTTAACAGTTAACAGTTGACTCCGGTTAACAGTTAACTACGTCACAAAATGAAAACTTGACTAGTTGTTCATTGCCACATGTTAGATCACGTCATCGTTACGTCCCAGTCTCTTTACTTAATTTACTCTTCGTATAAAGCTTATGCAAACCTTTTGGAAAGTTAATAAAGAAATTTAGACTAATGGGATTTCTAAAAGGATTTTTTCTAATAGGATTTGGTTGAGCCATGGTGGCTCAGGGGATAGAGTGCTCGCCTCCCAATGAGGTATAGTAGGTACGAATTGCAGCGATGGTTGATCGATACGAATTCAGCAGTCGGCTCATACCGACCACAGTGCTGACGTTAAATATTCTCTGGTTAAATATTCTCTGACGGATCATGGGTTGGACTCCCCTTGCTGTCAGGCTAATCGTGTGAGGTGTTCCTGGTTTTCCTCTCAATGTAACGCAAATGCTGGTATCCATCAAAAGGGGGGGGGTTCCATCAAAAAGTTCTTCAAGAAGTCAAATTTCTCCCAATACTTGATCAAAGATCAAAGCGTTCCCTTATCTCCTGGATTGGGTTCAAAATTACAGGGCTACGGAGTTGAACATTGGTAGTTGTTAACTCGAAATTGAGTCGACTGTTCAAAGACGTTTATGAAATAAAATATGGTTTGGTTATAATATCTTTAAAAATTCTTTTATTGATAAACATGTTTGTAAAGAATAACAAGAATAAAATTTCTTAACTTTTAAGAAATTTTCTTTTTGAAAGTTTGGTAATTTTTAATAAAAACCATGTCCCCTTAAATATCAAGTAAAATTAATGCAATCTTACAGGTGTAACAGTTCGCATGCTGGACTGGCACAGTTGTCTGTAACTTGCTTCGTCAAAAAGTGTTGTGTGAGTCAAAAAACCATTGTTAGAATCTTCTTTATCCAAGGAAACACTATTTGTAAATGCAAAACTATCTAAAGATGGTGCCATCATGAAACCTATGGAAAAAAATCGAAATTAGTTTTGTTGTTGATGACGCGAATGGGATTTATTTTATCTTGGAATATTTTAGCTTGGTTTTTAAAGAGTACTGTTCATATATTTTAATTTCCTGGTGCAAACTTATAAAATTAGCTCATTTATGCCCAGGCACAAAAAGTTGTCTATATATCAAAAACTATACTACCTTAAAAATTGGTAGTATATATTTGTTCTTTTTTAAAAAAAGTAAACGTTTTTGAAGGATGATAGACAAATTCTGAAGAGTCCAACGTAATATTAAAATTCAATTTTATTTTAATTTGAAGTTTTTTTCTGCCATTTTCAGGTAAAGTTTTATAAATGCAAATGAGTTTTATAAAAGTTTTATAAATGCAATCCTAACACCATTTTAATGAATGGCGCTTGTTGAAAATATCGATGCAAAAGAATTGTGGTGCAAAATATTTGTGCACCGCAATTCGAGGTGCAAATATTTGTAAATGAAATGGCATGGTGCAAAGTTTCACTCCACGTCAGTATTTGCGCTAAATAAATATTTACTTCAATGTTGAATTTCAGTCTCATTTTCTTCTGAGACTTGATATTTCGACTGTCATTTTGATATGAATTTACAGTTTACCTTCAAAGTGTATGTCTTACAAAAAGATAAAGAAAATTCTTAGTGGAAAAAAAAAATCTTTCTACTTATCGGTGTTTGGATGAAACAAGCTCATATAAACGATATCATAGATTAATTTTATAATTTAAACACACTTACTCAATTGGAGCAAACTATTAGTCAACTGCAAAAGAGAAAATCTGCCTTTCTGAAAATAAAAGAAACAAAGTAATGATATACTTGCTATTAATGAAAAATTCCATGAATGTATTTTTCTTATGCATATGCTTTATGTGTGGTTGACTGAATGTAAACAATAACAAGCTTCTTAAAAGCGGTTAGAAATTTAGAAAATTTCCGGTGTATCACTCCGCTCATGTTATGCTTACGAGACGATGTGTGATCAGGCTTAATATTCTGGGAAGTTTTAGACTTGTGATTTTTGTTTACATTTACACGTAGTCTTACTGTTCATAAGAGTTTTCTGTAATTTACAAATTCTAACAGGTAGAGAGCCTAAAACAAGTTTAAGAATATCGCAGCATAAATAAAGTGTCATGGTTTAAGTGTTAGCCCTTATTCGGCTACACAGTCGGACTTCTATTTAACGAACTTCCATTTTGAAAATTTCTTTATTTTTAGATTTTTTTTCTCTAGTTTGCGATTCTATTTTGCGATTTCTTCGTAAAATAACTTCTAAGTAGCGAAGTGAATTTTCTATTTAACGAACTTTTCTTTGAGATCCACTTTCCCTATTTCCCAAAATATTATAGAACATTTCAAACTTGTTGACGCATTTTATGAGGGAAATGACTTTGAATTGATTTTCGAAGCCACTTAACTTTTAGAGAAAGCAGCAAAACCCCCCTTTCCCTTTTTGTTTGCATTTCAAACGGAAAACTCAAACAAAATGAACAGATTTTATCAGTAGCAATTAAACTAAAGAACGCATGAGGTAATGTATGTTTAAAATTAATTTTGCAGTAAATGCATTTTTTAGTTGAAAATGTATGTAGCATGATAGTGTAACACTGGATAATGTTTTGCTCTAATCTTGCCTTCCATGAAAATTTCTTTTATGGTTAAGATTTATAAAATAAATAGTAAATACTAGTTAACAAGATAAAGGTGCATCAATTGCTATTTAAATTATGCCTTGTATTTATGAATTTAAAACCTGTTTTGTGTTGTTTAAGTATTTCAAAAGGTGATTTTCTACTTAACGAATTTTCCATAAAACGAACTTATTATAGGGATTTAGCGACTTCGTTAAATAGAGGTCCGACTGTATTTGTGAAAACTCCGTTTGTTATTTCATTTGGGTAGCGGCAGAGCAAGCTTTCGGAATCTTTCGAATTCATTTGTTGCGCGTTTCGAGGAAAGAAAGCGTTATATTGAAAACACTATAAGTATAATAATATTAGATGGCGCGTTTTTACCAGCTTACGCGCAAAAATCAGTCGGAAATAGTAAGCCGGAGGTCTTACGACGAATTTTAACCCGCAGCGCCACCTGTGATTAGGTTTACGCTGTCAACCATACATAACTTTCAAATTGCTTGATATCTTCTACGCATTATATTACCTAAATTTGTTTGATATATTTCACTCTTAACTACTCTAATACCTTATCTATTAAAAATGGAACTTACTGCGTATGTGGACCACATTAGATACCTGGACACTTCAGTGCTATTTATTACTTCTCCGTTGCTGTCCTCGAATTTTTTCTTTGCATTTTCCAGCCATGATATTGCATTTTCATAAAACCCAGAATGAAATGCTTGCCTTCCAATTTCGAAGCAGTCATCAGCTAATAATTGGATCAATTAAAAAAATGTTTGTAAAATCAATAAGTATAACTACTGATTTTCCAATAAGTATAACTATTGTATATTTCTATTAAAATACCTGTAAGTCGCAGACCACTTGGCGCACCATGTATTTCTCCGTCAGCAAGTTCTGCGGTTTTCAAGTTGTACGTTTGCTGCACTCGCAATAAAGCTTTGGCAGCTCCACTTAAATCATTTTCATCAGGAAATATTACTGAATCTTCATGAATTTCTAAAAATTAATAATAATAAATGAGCAGTTTAAGGACCATTTCTGCTAACAAGCTTTTTTCTCAACAATTTTAAATAGTTTAAAGTAGCAGGAATAGAAATTACTAACTTTAAAGGTGCAACCCAAACTTTATTAATCTATGTTTTTGAAAGTGGGTTGAAGTGGGCCGGGAAAGCTTGGTTGGCACGTTTGTAAGAACGGGAGCCGAAGACTCCCCGTGTAGTAAATGGTGACTGGTGCAAGACTAATATGTCGGGTCACAAAGTCCTCTATGTTCCCGTAACAAACAAATTATAACTCTGGGGGTACTGAATTGTACATTGATTGTTCTCTGGTTCAGATCAAAATTACGATCTGTAGATGAATGAATGCATGTATGAATGAACCCGCCCTACAAACGGATGTGACGTATGAGTGCGGCAGAAGTCAAATTCTCGGCCATAGATGACGCCACTGGAAAACAAGAACAATCGCAGCCCCTTGCCTTACTGGTACGACAATAACAACAAAAAATGGGTGGACGCTTATCAATCCTTTAGTCTCCTTTTAACAACTTTTGTAATTTGAATTGTTCAAAACAGAGATCATATCAACTAGTGAATTCATCCCAAGCTTGATCATCTATTTTATAAGAGGTTGGTCGACGTTTATCAATCCTATTACTAATATAATTACATTAGAGAGCAATTTTTTTCTGATGCATGACATTTTTTTAACAGATCTTAGAGCTTTCGCATCGCTGATTTCAAATCCGCAATCAGTTTCTCTCTCTGAGCTAAATTTATTTTTAAGAATGACATTTTTTGTCGTAATGTTCTAGTTTAAAAACGTTATATATGTTGCGTTAAACTTCTAGGGTAGTTAGGGCACATCATCAGGATTAAAATTGCATAAAAACTCATACCCGGAAATATCGTCATAGGCCGCTTCCCTGTCATGAGCAGTATCTTCGTGTGCTTCTGAACAGGTCTTAATAGGGAAGCGAATCTGGTCATGGACGGTGACAATTCATGGCGTGGGTTTTTATGGACTTTTAATCCTGATGATGTGCCCTAAATCTACTAGAACTTTGCCTTAACATTAACATGACACCTTGATATTTATAAGGTTATTAAACTTGTACATTTCGGAAAAAAAATAGATTAAAAATTTCATTGAAAAATCTGTAGCTTTAGGGGCAAAACTAATTTCAGATTTGAGATACCCACATCCGAATTAGACAAGATTAAGTCCCCTGTGTAATCAATCCTAATTCTATGGTAACTCTATGGTAGAATTAAGAGTTGAATACAACAGAATACATTTTTTTTTCTGTCCTGTTAATATTTAATTTTTAAATCATATTTTTCCTTAGTTTATTAATCTTGTTATGCCGGCCAGGTGGCCGAGTGGTTAGCGTGCCTGACTGCGAAGCCAATGGCTACGGGTTCGAATCCCGCTCTGGGCATGGATGTTTCTCTTTCTCTCTCTCTGTTGTCTTCTGATGTGTGATTGTGGCCCACCCTATGAAAGGGTATTTGTGGCAGTGTGGCGTGGGTAATGTTGCTCGCCTCCGTGACTTTGGTTCACAGGTGCCCACTGGGTAACGATAAATGAGCAACACTTCCGGCATCTTCTTAGGCGAAGAGCGAAAGTTCAGTGCCTGCCGTTATTAAAAAAAATTAATCTTGTTATTATTTTGTTATCTCATAAGTTCTTAACTTATCAAATAAGTTATTTAAATTTTCAATCTTATTATTAGTAATTAATTTGTCAATCCGATTCTATTATTATATTCAATTCCTATTAAAACTCAAGTGATTACATTTGAAAGATTTTTATTTATTTTTCCAATGCCCACCTGTGTTAACATCTGTCAATTCAGGCATATACAGGGCGATTTTGTTGACCTCCTCTTCACGGACACCATATTAGATGGGCCAACGTCGGACCCACAATGAGGACAGATAGAACAGAGAAAAAAAGAACATCCATGCCTTGCCCGGGAATCGAACCCAGAACCTTTCTGATGCAAGAACATTTCCCTGCCCCCTACACAGGGCTGTCGGGACATTTGAAAGATAACTCTTAGTTTATCCAATAGTTTTGCCCACTTTAAAAACCCAAAATTATGTTGTATTTTATGCGTTGACTTATCTGCTCTAACAGTAAAACAATATTTAACGAGCAGCGTTGATTTCAAAATAACTCTTTGTGTGACAAAAGTTGATGATGAAAAAATGCTAAAGAATATTTTTTTCCAATGCCCACCTGGAGAAGGAACTTTCGTCATGCAGACATCTGAAGGGCAGATTTGTTGGACACTCTTTCAAGGGCATAATATTAGGTGAGACAACGTTGCTCCCACAGTAAAGACACATAGAACAGAGAATGAAAGAACTTCCATGCTTTGCCCGAGATTCCAACTCAGAAACTTTCTGATGCAAGGCTAGTTCCCTGACCCCTACTCAGGCCGGACGGCATGATAAAGAATATAAATACCTTGAGTTTAAGATTATAAAATATGAATAGAAATAATTAATTAATTAGCTGGTAATTGAAGCCGTGCTTTCACTATTAAGTAAGAAGCATTTATTTAGAATGAATAAAAGCTAGCTTACCGTTCATTGGAGAGCGATTTAATTCTCGTTTTACTTCATCCCAATCTACTGTTAACTTTTTCATCAAAGCAAAAGCATTTATTGGATTCGAAATAAAATCTTGAAAGCTATTACTCGAAACTTTTTTCAAATAGCTGTAATCTTCTCTTATCCTATGAAAAAAAAAAATTTTTTTTAGCAGTGCATTAGAATAACAGCATGATTAGGTTTTCTTAAATGGTCTTATTTTTAAGGATTAAGGACGCAATTTTATAATGGTTTTAGGGATGCGACAATTAACTATAGATTATAAATTACCGAAGACCAAAACGATACTTTCTCAGAAAAGATTTATTTTTAAAAAAAAAAAAAATTAAAAAATATATAATTTTTATAAAAAACTTTTAAATTTTTGATTTGCGAATACCAAGTTGAGAAGTGGGGTACCAGAAATATGTGGCACCAATTGTTTATTTGGATCACCTAGCGAAAGCATTATTTCTAATTTTTGCCTCGATTGCCATATCTTTGAATCTAAAAGCGCAGTTAATATATCATTACACTCATTTATAGAACTCGTTTGCTTAAGTATAATTTAACACAAATTGTTATAATAATTATCAGTAATATTTTGCTATTAAAATATAATTATGATTGAAAAATTCAAAATTGTTGGTTATACAAATTATATTTTTTTTTAGTTATAAAGAAATTAAGAATCTCAAATGCTCAAATTTGTTTTTTTATTATTATTATTTCTCAGCAACCATTCAGCCGATTTCGTTCAAATTTCTGATTTGGACATTTAAAATTACAGTATTTGCGATTCTGTCAATGTCTGTTCACTTTACAATACAAAAATATTGATGTGAAGATATTTTGATTCACGCATATAATTGCAATAAGATGTATTATTAGATAATATGATGGAGGAAAATATGAATTAATGTTAAATAACGGAGAGGCAATCAAGTGGGTCGGTGAACGGAGCGAGCAGAAGGCAAGTATTTAGTAAAAATAACATTGAAACCGTTACAATGAATGATTCTTGATGTAGAAAAGAACTAACTAAGAATGAGGGAATCAGTGATTAGCGAATCAAGGGATAGACTTATTAGTAAATAAGTGAATCGGGCAGTTAGCGAATGAGCAAATTAATGGAACATAAAATCGATTATGAATGGATAAAATAAATTATATGCCTATAGTTTGTGGTACGGTTGTCTGCGACCATATTTTTTTCGACTTTTAGTTTTTTCAATCTTTTTTTCATTTCATTTTTTGATTAAAATATTTTTACCACGTTTATATCAATTTGCCTTCGTGTATGTCTGTTCTGGTGGAATTTTGTAATCGATTTTAAACTAACTTCCCGACTAGCTACATAATTCAAATTTAATAACATAATAACATAGTTCAGAATTGGATGACAATGCATGAAAATGAAGAAAAAAAAGACATATAAAGTAAAATTAAATTAAAATTGAGGAAAAATTAATATTTTCGCGATTGTCTTTTGTTGTCGATTCTATTATTTCAAATTAGTGTCACATGTCAGTTGAAAGGTTTTGTGTACAGTGAGTGAAAAAATTGAGATTTTGGAAGTGAGTACAAATAATAATAATAATAATAATATTTTTAAAAACCACGTATTTGTAGTGGAGAATAATAATTAAAAAACAAAAATTTGAAAAACGAAAAGCTTGGGGGCGCATGAAATACATGACAGTACATATACGCATACATATACACATTTTCTTACTCATACACATGCACAACCACATCCACATTCAGATACAATTACAGATATACATACACATTTTCTCATGAGCACACATACTGTTACTGTAATGTATTTCATGCGCCCCCAAGCTTTTCGTTTTTCAAATTTTTGTTTTTTAATTATTATTCTCCACTACAAAAACGTGGTTTTTAAAAATATTATTTTTATTTTTTTCTTCGATATAAATTTGAAAATATGAAAAGTAAATGAATTTTCTTACTTTCTTAATTTTGCAGTTTTCTTCTCAGTCAAATCAATGTAACGATCCAAAATTCGGATGATGGCTTTCTGCGTGTCAAGAAGTGCCTCCATCCCAGCGAGTGCGGAATATAACTCTCCACTTGTAAATTCGAAAAAGATGCTCACAATCTCAACAAATAAAACGATTTTCATTTTTTAATCTGCAATTTCAAAAAATTAATTTCGTAAATCCTTATGCAAAAAAAACCATTTGTACTAGAAGAACTTAAAGTGAAACAATAACAAGCTACACTATTAAAAATTTCGAATCAAACAGTCAAGTACCGACACTTGTACATAACAAGTACCGACACTTTACTGTGAAATACTATACCGTAATTTCTATCGAAATATTTATTTAATTAGAGTGCTTCAGTGATTTTACAGTAATTGAACTAAACTAAACTCAGCGGCGCGACAGCCCTAGAGGGCTAAGGCCTACTGTGCCCATCTCAGTTTTCTTGACCATTGGAGTCTTGTGGTCCGGTCTTGTGCAGGAGCAGATGTTCCGGTCAGGTGGTCAGTCGAACGCAGAACCCGTAGTGTTTAGTTCCCAAGCATGCTTGGTACTCATTTATCGACCCACTGAAGGGTTGAAAGGCTGAGTCAACCTTGTCCGGCCCGAGGATCGAACCATGGACCTGTGGCACGACAGCGCTACCGCTCAGCCACCGGGCGTCTTTTACTGTAATTACCATTGTAAAAATAACAATATATCACATTGTTTGTTCCGGTAAAAATTGATTTTACGATAAAAAGTACCGGCATCTTGAGTGCAGCTATTTTTTACGGTAATAACATCTGGAATTTTTTACAGAGTACGAATTTGTCAATCCAAATTAAAAATGTATTTTAATAGCAATTATGCAATTAGATACATAGTAAATAATGTTAAGAAGTTATTTTTGTTGTTTTAGATTTTCTAAAATATTTATGCTGAACACAACATTAGAAAACAACATAAAAAAATTAAGTGGATACTAATTGAACATTTTAGAAATCTTTTTTCTTCTTTGAAATGCATTTTATCTACCCTTCTTTTAGCTTTCCAATCTGTCTTAATGTTCAAACTTCGTCAAATACTTATTTATATTTAAAAAGAGAAAAAGTTTTCTTTCCATTTACATATTTATTTATTATTTTAACAAATACTTACTACCAAACGATAACAAATCATTAATTGCACCATGATTAATATCATAATTACTATTACTATTTATTATAACTATTATTATAACGACTATTAATATTATAAAAAATGTTGTATTATGTTATAAAATACGTACTGTGCAGGAGAGTATATTTTTGGCAGATAATAGAACTGAATTTTGAAATTAACTACAATATATTAAACGGAGTAAAGGAAGTTTAAACTTTAGCAAGCAAATACTTTATATTCGGTAGTGATATATTTAATTGGACCGATAAGTTCATCTGAAGTTGTCAAATGTTACATTGTTACACATCCAAAATACTTCTTTACACTGAACTTTCTTTTAATGTCCAATAAAAATGTTGCAAATTGTAAATGATTAATCCCTTTTAAAAAATAACTTAGTATGAGGCGTAACTTTTAAAGACCCAAAAATATTAATACTTTATTAGATACACATTCCACAAATCTAATATCTGATTAATGTTTGAGTAACATTTATTCTATTATTTTATTCCAAAGACACAATATAATCATATCTTTCAAACGGACTAAGTAAATAATTAAAAAACTATAAAATATTGTTAACAAATTATTATTTTAATGATTTCACAGGATTCATAAGTTCGTCTCAATTAGACCAGTATTTCACATTATTCTTTCGAAATATTTTCTTACTCTGAACTTTTTTAATATACCAATAAAAATATTATAAATTATAAATCATTTAACTCTTTTAAAAAATCACTTACTATGAAACTTATCTTCTAAAGAGAACTAAAGAATTGACACTTTATAAGATGTACCACAAATCTAATGTCCGATAAATGTTTGAGTAGCTTTTATTCTATCATATTATTGCAAAGATGCAATATTATTACACCTATCAAATGGACTAAGTAAATAACTAAAAAATATAAACTAATATAACCTAAGTTATTTCTTTGATGATAGCATTTCATTAGATCTGCAATTTTTTTAATACATCAATGAAAATATTTCTAATTATGAATCATAAATTCCTTTTAAAAAATAACTTAGTACGCGGCTTAACTTTTAAAGAGCCAAAAATATTGATACTTTATAAGATAGACCACAAATCTAATGTCCGTTTAATGTTTGAGTAACGTTTATTCTAACATATTATTCCAAAGACAGAATATTATCATATTTTTCAAACGAACTAAGTAAATAATTTAAAAAATGTATACTAATGTTTGGAGATTATTATTTTAATGATAACATTTCACTGGACCGACAAGTTCATCTAAATTTGACTAGTATTTCACATTATTGTTCTTTCAAAAGTCTTCATCTCGCTGATTTTTTTTTTAATATTCTATAAAAATGTAAATTTTAAATGAAAAATCCTTTAAAAAAGGACTTACTTTAAAACTTCCAATCATCCTAAAATGATGACTCTTTTTAAAATGTACCACAAATCTACTGTCTAATTAATGTTTGAGTAACGTGTATTCTTCAATATTACCGTAAAGACACAAGTAATGTATTAAACGCGATCCATTAAACGGACTAAGTAAAGATTTGAAAAGTATAAATTAATATTGACAAAATATTACTTTAGTGTTAACATTTCATTGGTCCGATAAGTTTAGCTAATTCTTTTCATTATTTCATATTATTATTCTTTCAAATTTTTTTATTTTGTTGACCTTCCTTGTGATATACCAATAAAAATGTTACGAATTATAAATCATAAATCCTCTAAAAAATGACTTACTTTGTAACGTCCAAGCACCCTAAAATAATGACTCTTTATAAAATGTACTACAAATCTTATGTCCGATTAATGTTTGAGTGACATGTACTCTACAATATTGTCGCAAAAGTGTCCCAGCACATCTGCAAGAAGGGCGGGGCCAAACCAAACACGAAATCGTCTGTCATATGCATTATGGAACAAAATGTGTTCAACTGCGTGAATAATTTTCTTTAAAACATCTTAAAAAAAGAAATCTTCTCAGATCAGTGAATCCTTATGACATTAACAAAGCCGATTGGTGTTTTTCGGTTTTCTTTTCTGAGACTTTATTAAACATTATTTATCTTTACAGCTGAAAGAGTGGAATCTTCTTTTAAAAGGTATTATGAAGCGAGGATCCTCTGTCTATGTGGGTTCTATAACATTTCAATATAATGTCTTTCTGCTAAGCACAGTATTATGAGAACAATAATAACCGCTTTAACTCTTCCCTTTCTACGTTGAAAATCACGTCAAAATGTTTAAAATCCTTTAAATTTAATTATTTTTTATCACTCAGGTTTGAACAAGCAAAAATATTAATTTGATGTTAAAACTTTACCGAAAACGTGTCCTAAAATTCCCCTTCATCAGATTCGTGGCATCGCAACTCAAGTCCTCACGGTTTTGAGTGCTCTGGATAGACCGTCCTAGAGTACAGTTTGTCGAGTACAGTCTGGATCGAGTACAGTTTTAGAATCCCAGTCGAAAATGAAGTAGAAGAATTGTAACAAAGCAAAAAACAACGAGGAAGCAAAAACGTAAAAAAACAAAAACGTTATCGAAATCATAGTTAAGAATGGCAGGGCTGAAAATAGCTACTCCTCTTTGATTACTGAAGGGAATACAGGGTGTTTATAAAGTCCCGGATCCGTTTTAAGGTTTTTAATAACTCATAAAATAATAAAGATAGATTAAAATTAATAACATAAATGGTTAGATAGACTCAAAAAGTTTCATGACCCTTGTCAATGAACTTCCACGTGTGCCCCCTTCGACGCACGGAGAATATCAAGTCGATAGTCTATTTCACGCCAGGTAGCGGCAAGCATGTCGGCAACCACAGAGGCTATTGCGGTTGTAATTCTGGCCTTTAGGTCATCAATGTTCGACACGATCCTCCTGTAAACATTGTTCTTTATAAATCCCTAAAGGAAAAAGTCCAGCGGGGTTATATCAGGTGATCTGGGGGGCCAAGGAATTGAACCTCCTCGCCCAATTCATCCTAATGGTCATTCAAAGAACTACGAACCATGATACCCCAATGAGGTGGTGCACCATCCTGTTGCAAAAAGACATGTGGCTGAAGCTCTTCTAGTTGTGGAAATACGAAGTTTTCCAACATGTCTAAGTATACGACTGATGAGACCGTCTTTTCTGTAAAAAAGAAAGGCCCAATGACTCGGTCGTGCATTAGTCCACACCACACATTGACCTTAGGGGAATCCCTTTGTGTCTCACGGTACTCATGGGGGTTTTCAGATCCCCACATGTGCACATTATGGCGATTTTAACAATGCCAGAAACATGAAAGGATGCTTCGTCGGAGAACATTATGCGCTTCAGAAAACCGCAATAGCCTCTGTGGATGCCGACATGCTTGCCGCTACCTGGCGTGAAATTTACTATCTACTTGATATTCTCCGTGCGACGAAAGGGGCACACGTGGAAGTTCATTGACAAGGGTCGTGAAACTTTTTGAGTCTATCTAGCCATTTATGTTATTAATTTTAATCTATCTCTATTATTTTATGAGTTATTAAACATCAAAATGGGTCCGGGTCTTTATAAACACCCTGTATAAAAGAGTTGAAAAGCAATTTCTAGAAAGACCTCAAAATTTTACCCGGCAATCAAATTGATTTTGATGTTTTTCATCTCTCCTTCTTCAGCAATGATTCGATAGATTTTGATACTGTATTTATTCTTCCTAGCTGACGTACAAAGTTGCGGCCAGTAATGTGTACATTTTTTCGACTTCATGTTGGACAAGAATTTTAATATTTATTAAGAACCGTGATTATGGTGAACTTAATACATTTGAATTTCCATAGATTTTAAATCATGAAAAGGCAATTAACGTTAGGATTATTTAAATTCCATTTGTCTTTAAAAGAAAATATTTTGTTTACAATGAATAAGTTAGCAAGTTAATATACGGGGTACGTCACTGTTTCCTTCAGGGTTTGGAAGACTTGAAGGAAGCAAAATATTATCAATAATTTTACTTTACTTTTGATAAAGAAACGTCTAAGTTTCTCTTTTTATGTTCATAAATGTTCAATACGTGAACGTTTGGTAATGTAACAGATCTCAAGTATAAAGTCAATTTTTATTTAATGGCGTTACTTTCTTCAATTAAATAATTTAGAAGTTAAATTATTTTCCTATGAAATATCAGCTAAATGAGGAATTCTATATAAATAAAATTAATTTCGATTTTTTCGATAATTGTTTTCTCAAAAAAAAATAAATATATTTATTTATTTTTACGGTCTGTTATTTATTCAACAGTCGTTCATTCAAGCGAAATCATTCAAAAATATTGCCAAAAAGAGAATATTAAGTTCATTAAAAACTAATTAAATTTGTTACTGAAACTTTAGATGGTCTAAATTTAATTCCTATTGTTTAAAACCATTGCTCGTGATATTTGTTGAAATTTTTTTTTATCACTTTAGTGATTTTATACTTTTTCCCCTTATGAACATAATTTAATTGAAATATTTGCATCGTACTATTCAGAATATTTAGAAAGTAAAATAAATGTTTTCAGTTAAATATGTGATAAATATTTTTGTTCAGTTGAAGATCCAAAAATTATAGATCACTAGTTTGTATTTGATGTACTCTCCTGCTTATAGTGATCCAAAATTTCCGCCGACGGAGGAGTATTAACTGATGAATTATATCCCAAGTCATGGTGTGGATCACTACACGCCATGGCATCATCATCACCCCACTCGCCGTCATCAACATCCACATCACCCACCGAGTCATAATTTATAACCCCAGCAACAACACCATCACCATCCCTATGCCGGATATACATTATCCGGCTACGTTTCTTACGTTTTTCCAGTCGTTTCGGATGGCCGGGGTGCCTGAGGCCGGAGTGGCCTTTTACCCTTTCATCATCAGGTAAGGATCGTTGAGGTGGAAACGTTCTGGTCCTTGTAGCCAAAAAAATAAAAATTGGAATAGTGGGTGCCTTACCCGAGTAACTATCATGGAAGAAAATGGAAGTCTTATTTATGTGAGTCCCGCTGCGGGACAACATTATTGACAGACGCCTCCACGTGGCATGGGGCACGTTTCATTTCTTTACCGAACACACAAACTCCCAATCGATCATGTATCCATGATTAGCCTCAGACCCGTGCCCCCGCATAGCCCTCAGCAAACAGCGGTCGCCCGTAACGTCGTCGACACCACCAGGAATACAACGAAATCCTCCTCCGTAACAGCTTGAGGGACACACTTCACCCAACTGTGCAATAGGCGGGGTCAATTTCGGCAGTCTGCCGGTAATTTATCCCTAGATAAAACAGGTACATGTTGGGTCAGATGAGTCTAACATTTATATCTTCGCCCCCTGCTACCCCCTCTCAAAAATGTCGAAAAAGTTTTGATTTCATCTCAAATAAAGCTAGAAACTTAAGGTGTTTATTTGTTGCTTAAAAAAGTGAAACGATTTTTAATCACTATTCAAAGTATTAATATAAGAAATTTTTGAAAAATGTATTGTACAAACTGCATTCTTAAACAGGGAAAAGAAACAAAAGTAATAAATGGGAACTGAATCATGATTGACAAAAATGATGGGAGCACAATTTTTTTTTCTGTTGCTTTGCATGAGATTTTTTTAAACAGATCTTAGATACTTTCGTATCGCTGATTTTAAATCTGCAATCAGTTTCTCTCTTAGCTAGTTTATTTTTAAGAATAAAATTTTTTGTCGCAATGTTCAAGTTTAAAAACGTTATAAATGACATAAGGTCGCATAAATCTTGAATTAAACTTCTGGGTTAGTTAGGGCACATCATCAGGATAAAAATTGCATAAGAACTCATGCCCGGATATATCGTCATAGGCCGCTTCCCTGTCATGAATTATTTCTTCGTGTGCTTCTGAACCGGTTTTAATAGGGAAGCCAATCTGGCAACGCACGACGACATTTCCGGGCTTTGGTTTTTATTCCCTTTTAATCCTGATGATGTGCCCTAACTCTCTTAGAAGTTTGTTGTAACATTTACGTGACCCTCTGTTATTTATAAAGTTTTTAATTTTGTACATTTCGACATAAAATAGACTAAAGATATCATTAAAAATCTGTGGCCTTAGGGGCAAAACTAATTTGAGATTTTTACACTCGAATTACGTTAGGATAATTTGAATCCCCACACTCGATCAAGCAACAAAATTTTGAATCCTTTCCAACTATTTTAAAAGCTCAAATTTAAACGGAAGCTCTGTGCTAGAAGACATTACAATCTTCTAGCTCAATTTTATCACCATTTTATCGCATAAGTTATTAATTTATCGTGAATCAAAACTCTCAGCAATTACTCTACAACTAGAGCTCTCTGGTGGAGGACAATAAAAGTTTATATCGTTCAAACCTTATATCGTTATGACAAGTTTATATCGTCCTGAGCAAAATTTAGCGTGATGATGTTATTCAGGCAGGATCTGTAAGTTTTTTCTCGACGTGGGATAATATTGTAAACTTCCTATTTAACTGGTATAATTATCTGCATCCTGTTATTACTCGCAAAGGCATCCTGTGTCAGAAAAACTTAGAATTAAGTTCTTGTTCTAAAGAATATAGAACATCCTGTTGTTTAATTCATCCTCAAACAGGAAACGTCTGAAAATTTCTTTCCTGACGAATATTTCGATTGCACAAACATTTTGTCGTTTATCAAAAGGTAGCCTGTGCCAGAAAGATTTGAAAATCAAGTTCTCTTTTTGCAGGGTGCAAGACACCTCGTTGTTATTCACGTATCCTCTGATACAGGCATATTATCTATTTTGATAAGTATTTCCGAACCACCCGCATCCTGTTAATACTCAAAAGACATCCTGTATCAAAAAGATTAGGAATTTGAGATTCTGTGGGAAGCAAAATATCTTTGGAAAGCGATCATTTTGCCTCCCAGGGATTTGTTTCGTGTGAAAAAAAAATTACTCATCCGAATGACGCTAAATTTGTCTGGAACACAAAATCCTCCAAGTTTTCATAACAAATCAATGCCTCTAACTGAATTGGGGATTGATCGTTTTCTAGTTCAGATCAAAATTACGATGTATAATGAATGGGGTATAATTGGGCCATCCCTGTAAATTGGGCTGTGACCTGAATATGTAGCTGAAGTCGTATTATTGTCCATAGATGGCTCCTCTGAGAAACAAGAAACGCATCGTTTGCCTAAAATATTCGCTTGATTTCAAACAGGCTTGCTGATTTTGGCAAGTGGCATAAGTAACAACAACAGTCCTCATCCTGCGTCAGAAAAATTTAAAAATTGAATTCCCATTCTGCATAATGCAGGATATCATGTTGTTAACTTAAAGCATATTCTCGGACTGGAGACATCTGGAAGTTTTTGCGTTCTGATTAATACTTTCAGTGGACATGCTTCTTGTTGTTACACAAAACACATCTACCGACAGGAAAAACCAGAATTTACTATTCATTCTGATGAATATTTTCAATGCATCCTGTTGTTGTCCCGCAGGGAACTAATGTGAAGTGATTATTCACAATGCCTCTGATTGACTTAGACGTGCATGCAACTCTTTAGAAACGGCATGTAAACTGCATACCCTCTGCAGAAGATCAAAAATTGCGAAGGCATGTTTTAGGATCATCCTTAGGGATGTTTCCCAGACCGTCGCCAATCGCCTATTTTGCAGCTCTAGTGTGACGTAAATAAAGTACCTACGTACTTAACTATCTTTTAAAAATATTTGCTACACATAGGATGGTTGACCATCTAAAGATAATTACAGATGGCGCTAAGGGTTAAAATACGGTGTTAAACTTCCGGGTTACCACTTTCGACTGATAATCAAGTCTAAGCTTGGATAAGCACACCATGCAATATTATTATACCTGTAGTGTTCACACTATTACGCGTCTTTTCAATTTAACTTTCAACGAAATAAATAGCAAATGAATTCGGAAGACTCCTTAAGCATGCCAGGATGCTTACCAAAAATTAACTGCCGGAGATATTTTATCGAATTTTGCCAAATAAGGAATAACACTCGAAATGTAGCAAACCTTACACATTATTTATGTTTTCTAAAATTTGTTTTAGGATCGCGACCTATTGGAATTTATAAATAGCAGAAAACTCTCACGAATGATAAAATTGTGCTTAAATCTGGATGCAAATCTCAATTACAAAACTTCCTAATTTATTAAGCCTGTTCACACATCACCTCGTAAGCATAGCATAAGCGGAGGGATACATTGGACGTTTTCGAAATTTCTGACGATTTTAGGAAGCTTGTTATTGTTTACATTTAGTTAATCATCCATAGTTATCCTTACATATATAGGTGTCTTCAAATCACAAAATTTTTTGAGGTCACTTCGCTGATCTGAAAATTTAAACAATTGGTAACTGAAATCATTAATAATTGGGTACTTGCACTTCGAGTTGAAGATCACGGATACCCACAAATGTGATCTATGACGTCAGTGCCAGCTGATCGTTTATGAGCAAAATGACGTGTTAAATTTCTCCTCGTAAGTTAGAATGTTAATTAAATAAAATGCCAAATCAAACATCGAATTCATTAAAATATAATTCTTTCTCGTTTACGTCTTTTACTTAACTTAGATTTATAATTTATTTAAGAATTTTATTGTAAAAGTGATACATTTTTGTTTTGTGTACCTGGCAACTTTGATACATAATTAGTTTTATGCTCTAAAATAGCTTCGTGCTTGTCTTTGTGTTAAGTAAGAAATATATTGGGAAAGAATTGAAATCTTTTTGAAAGAATATGGAATGTGTCATTTATAAACAAAATTACGTGCTAATGTAAGTTAAATCTCTCCAAGTAAGTTAAAAAGTTAATTAAATAGAGTGCCGTATCGCTCATTCAATTGGTTAAAACATAGTTCTTTCTCGTCTACGTCATTTCTTAACTTTTACTTTACTTAGGTTTATAATTCATTTAAGAATTTTATTGTAATTTATATTTTTGTTTTGTGTGCCTGGCAAATTAGATGCCTTATTAGTTTTTTTTATGTTCTACATGGCTTCGTGCTTGTCATTGTGTTAAATATGAAATATGAAAAGAATTTTTATGAAAGAATGTAGAATATGTCACTTTAGAGAATTGATACTTTAGCGTGCTTGGCTCTCTCAAAATAGAATGGAAAGGAACCAATCAGGATCGAGATATCTATATTACGTCACTTGCAAGTATCCCATTGAGAAAATAGGACTTAAGAATCTGATTGGTGCGAACTTTGTAATCCAAATGATTTAGTCGAAGTAAAAATAACCCTTATACAGTTAATGGAAATATATGCATTTATATTTACTGCAATAACTTTAACTTCTATCCGTAACTGTCGTGAAATATTTATGTTTATGATGTAAAAGTATTTAAACGTCTAATTGAAATTCTTTTAAATTTTTGTCGTGTCGTAGTCAAAGTTTTTAATCATTAAGCTTAGCTTTTTTGTTTTACTGCATTCTACCATATAAATATAGCTATTTCGATTATTTTCTTGTCAGAATAGTTTATACGTGGGTGTGTTTCGAAACCATCTGTTAATCTAGAAATAAGATGCTAAGTGTGTTAGAATAAACAATAAGTCTTGTTATGTGCGTGTTTTCTCCTTCAAACGAAGAAAACCTTCAATTGTAAGCACAGTTATACACATTAAAATGAATTATTTGTTTTATTTTTAGTAAATGGTATGTCTTTCAAAATATCGAAATTAAGATAGTTATATTCTTACATCAAATAATTCCTTCAATTTGCTTTTACTTTGTAAACAATATTTTTCTTCAACTCCTATAAATTACTGTTCTTCCCTTAAGTTTAATTTTTGTGTTAACTGCTTGCTAAATTACTTGATCATGATAAGTTCTTATTTGTGTTTCTATGCTTTAAATTGCAACTCATATTTTAAATTCTTTCTGTTTTAATTGACTGTCACTTCAAACTAGAACATTTAGTTATCTTTTAAATTTCTTGAACCGTTTTTGTTAGCTTCCTGAAATTTGGATAGTAGGTTTAAGGGGCAATTTTAGCCTCCTGATCCGCAAATCTAATTTTAAGATAAAGTAAATAATGGCACATTAGAAAAAATAAAGAAATCAGCTTGCCACTCCTGTACATTAAAGTGACGTTATTGAACTTGAGCAAGTAATTGCCTGCTTCAGACCAAACAGATTCACTGACAGCTTTACGTCTTTTAAACAATTGTCAAGTAAAAAATTTTTTTAGGAGAGGTAATGGGGATATTTCCGTAATGGGATCTGTCTCGCTAACTACAATTGCCAAACTCCAAATCAATTTTAAATTGAAAAAAAAAAAACCTGATGGTGGCCCCAGAAGCAAAAAGTGCCTAAAACTATGACGTACGTCGCAGAACAAACGAAGTCCTATAGAACAATTTGTATCCTGAATGAGTGACAGCGTTTTCCTTTGAACCCCGCCCACCTGCCTCTGTTAGTCTTGCAGAATAAGGAAAACATTGATATTGAAAGAGGAAAACGTTAATATTGTCATTAAACGAATAATAATTCTCTTTAGCTTTGACCACTTGCTGTTTCCCAGGAATGATATTGCTTTAGAAGAGGAACATTTGACACCCTGTACAAATTTCAGCGCATTTATCAGTAATCTCCCTCTCTCATATCTTTGCCATTCTGAGGAGGAAATTAATGAATTAGCTTTTGGCTATAACATTTTTTTAAAATGGATGTATCAGTTTTTAGCAGACAGCAGGAGAAATCGATCACCATTTTTATCGAGAGAGCTTCTAAAGCAATCCGTATATGAATTAAATTCAGAGATTTCCAATTTCCTGAAGTTTATGACTTTTATATTTTCCATTCCAATTTCAGAAGCAATTTGTGAATCGTGGGGATCTACGATTGACAGGATTGTTTCTAAAAGACCAAATGCTTTCGATGGAGATGAAGAATTTGTTGGAACAACAGACCAGTGAATGTTTGTGTTTGCAAATGGTGCATCATCTGGGCACTTGTCCCTTCAAAAGATTTTTAAGGCAGCCTTTATTTTAATCTTCGGACCTTCATATCATAGGCATTTTATTAATAATTCATCGTCATTAACAAAATTTTGTACTTCAAAAGTGATTGAAAAAGTAACAAATCAAGAATGTTTGCCTTGGTTTCAAAAATAGTGTAGTGTATGATCCTGTATTTTAATAAATGAAAATATAGTATTTTAACGTAAAGTTTTTTTTCGCTGTGAAATGCTTGTAGAACATTTGTATGAGGCGCATCCAGAAAGTAAGTTTCCCGAATTTTTAAAAAAAAGGAACTCACACTTTCAGGATCATATTTATTGGCAACAAGTATATCAATGTTTAAGATATTTTTCAACATAGCCACCACCAGAATTGAGTCACTTGTCATATCGTGGGATCGACTTTTGTATCCATCTGTCGTAGAACTCTGCCCTCTGTGAATGGAACTAGCGTGTAACAGGTGTCTACCGTTACTGTGAAACACTTCAGAAATTGTGACTTGCCATTCAAAACAAGAGTCGTGGAATGTTTACTGCAGGTGTTGTGCTCCTCCATGACAATGCTTGTCCATATACGGGATGACGCACTACAGCTGTTTTGACGGAATTTTGCTGGGAGTTGTTTCATCATCCACCCTACAGCCCATATATTGTTCCCAGTGATTTTTAAGTTTTTTTGCACCTCAAGAAATTCCTGTCCTCTGGTGAGCGTTTTGGCAACGACGAAGAGTTGAAGACGTCTGTCACACGTTGGTTCAGATCACAGGTGGCAGGGTTTTACGACAGAAGGATAAAAAAGTTTATTCCACGATACGACAAGTGTCTCAATTCTGCAGATGGCTATGTTGAAAAATAGCTGAAACATTGCTGTACTTAGTGCCAATAAATATGTTCCTGAAAGTGTGAGTTCTTTTTTTTAAATATAAATTAGGGAAACTTACTTTCTGGATGCGCCTTGTATAAATTAATAAGTACTGTTGTAGAAAATTTGAAAATATTTTGCTTATGGGATGGTGGCAACGATTTATACCCTTCAAGTTGGTCCCTTCATGGGAAGTTTTTTCTTAGTTTTTCGCGAGCTGCTGCCCAGAAGTTGCCAAGACTTGGCGGTTATTCAGCCACAGGTCACAATACAAAAATCTATCCTGATAATTTTGCATTTCAATTTTTTTGTGTAAAGAAATATTTTATGAAGTGATATTTTTAATTCGGCAAAAAAGTTTTCCAAGGATGCTTGAATGTCCCCCAAACTTCATGTACACGATTGGACAATGGTAACAAATAATAACAGGGGTCTGTCTAGGTTTTTCTGAGAGGTATCTATTTTGTGAAAATTTAGACATAATTTGCGGAAAATTAAAAATTATATTAAAAGATCAACACAAAAATATGGATTTATCGTTTCTTATAGGTTACAAAAATAAAATGTTAAGAAAAAGTATTTTGTGAAACAACCGTTTTTCCTCTAAAGTTGAATTTGAGAAGATACCACTAAACGGTAGTAAATTTGGCCTGGACAGTCCCCCGAATAAATTAAAAAATTTAAATAATTTTAGATTTATTAATTGTGTTTGCATATATAATTTAGTTTTGTTAATGAATTCGTCTAGTTAATACCAATTTATTGATTATATTTATTTTTACTTCATCCTGTATGAAGAACGGATATTCAACTAGTTTTAAATAAGATAGTGTTTTTTTTATATAATAAGCTGAATATTTGGGAATATTTACATGTAGATAACTCTGCCTTTTCACCCTTTCTGAAATCGTTAAGGTGCTAAATTGATGGATCAAATACATAAATTATTGGTTATTTCAAATTAATTATAAAACATGTATGCATATATTAGCTTTAGAAAAATTTTAGCACTAAAAATCTAATCCAATTTAATTTTAAAAGTACAAAACTTACTCGAAAGGTGTTAAAAGTATTAAGATTTAGTTAAGTATTAAGTAAGTATTGGAGTTAAAAGTATTAAAATTTACATTTAATTCAATAAAAATTGCTGCCGTAAAGGATTTAACACCAATTGCATTTATTATAAATTTTGAAATTAGTGGCTAAAAAATATGAAGGAATTTAAAACGAATTTCATTTTATTTTAGCTTCTCTATATGTTTAATTTTGTTTTGTTGAATCTCATTGATGTTTTTCTTTACTAGTGGTTGTGCCCAACTACTTAGTATGTGATACCTCTATATCAACTATTTTCTGATCTAAAATTGAGCTTTGATAAGAACTTTATTTTGTGAAGTTGCGAAGGCAATTTGAATTTATTATGGCTGCAACAGTTGAAGAGCAAATGTCCAGTATGGATGAAGGTGATTCAGAAATGACAACTCAGGATGAATCAACCGAAATTCCCTGTGAAAAAGGACAGTGTCCTACATTAACTGATGTTTCTGATTCAAAAATGTCTTCCTCCTCAATTGAAAGTAAATCAAATATGGAAACTGCTAGTCCTGTTAAAGATAAAATATCTGATAGTAATGACTTTATATATCAAGTGAAATGGATTTCTCGAAATGGAGTGAAGAGTCCAATTATAACACAGGTATTATGCTATTTTGTTACTTAAGGAATTGCAACTAAAAGCATAACTTGTAGTAAATTTCTTCTTTCAGCCTAATCTATATATGGAAATTTTTTTAAGGTTCAGTGTAAAATAACACAATAAATATGAATGTATCTTTATTTTTGTTTTCATATTTTAAAGATTATTTATATATGTATATATATTAAATTGTCAGCTTCGGTCGCCTTACCCTAGGGGTGCTCAACCTGCGGCCCGCCAACCCTCGATGTGCGGCCCGCGGCCGCAATCTGAACAAAATGAAAAAAAAAATAATTAATATTTGTTTTTGAAAAATAATAAAAAAAATTCGGTAATTTAAATTTACAGTTTTAAGTTTTTGACGCACCCAATCTCAATCAATGTAGTTTTTCGATGGTTAACGCTACGGATTTCAGCATAGTTTTAAAAATCCCAATATTTTTAATACATCATTATTACGATTTACGAATTTTAATTACCACTTTTGACGCTTTTCGTATGTGCCGATTCCAATGACTTTTCGGTAGTTATTGCTACCCATTTTCAAGTAGTTTCTGAAATAGCGATTTTTGAAAGTTATGAAACGCTTTATTTGTGCAAACTTCATGGAAAATCTAAATGACTTTAGATCCTATCTTCAACAGTTATTGCTGCACATTTCCGCCCGGTTTTTAAAACTTCGATATTTTAGCATGATATTATTACGAATCGCGAGTAAAGAATCGCTCATTTAGAAACCATTTTTTGACATGGCTTATTTGTAACGATTTTATCGCGAATCAAATTATTTTACAATCGTTATTTTAGAAATTATTGCTACACATTTCTACAAGGTTTTGAAAGTACCGATATTTTTTATACGCTATTGCGACATTTTAATTTCAAATCTCGCATTTAAATTACATAAAATTTTGATGGACTTTATTTACTCCAATTTCATCTGAAATATTAAAGTATTTTGGTTATTGTTTTAGTAGTTATTACGTTTTCCCCGTGATTTAAAAAGATTATGATATTTTTAATACTTTGACAGCAAGCGAGTTTTGAATTGCGCATTAAAATAATTATTTTTTACGTGCTCTGTTTGTGCCGATTTTATCATTTGCGTTGTACCGATTTTAACACGAATTTTTTAAGAGGTTTTTCGAAAGTGTTTTTTCTTCTTTCCCGTTATTGCTGCATTTTTATTTGTGATTTAGAATATACCTGATATTTTCACACAATATTACAACTCGTGAAATTCGATTCAGCTTTAATTTTTTTTCGTAACTTAAAAAGTAATTACGTATCTTAGCCAAATCAACACCTTCCCAGGAAAAAAAAACCGAGATATGTTTAAACGCGGTCCGTTTTGCAAAAAAAATAAATAAATAATTCAAAAAACGGCATAATTCTGTAGTTCCATGAACACGTGCAAGTTTAACAACACACATCGAACCTATTCTTTTTGTTGTCAGATGTAATTTAAAAGTCATACATCGTAATTTGTATTTACGCTATCTGAAAATTGCGCATTGCATTTCGTATTAACATTAACGAGATTTAAAAATAATCCATCGCGTTTCGTATTTACGGGATTTAAAATCACATATCGCGATTCGTGTTCTGGCGTTTAAAATATCATCCGTTGCTACTTTTCTCGCACGCGTTTTAAAAACCATATATCGCGATTCATATTCATGCATTTTAAAAATCAAGTGTTGTGAGTAGTCCTTTCGCAATTTAAAAGCCACACGATTCGTATTCACGCGATTTGAAAAACAAGCATCGAGTTTATTATTTACGCAATTTAAAAATCACACATGGCAATTCGTATTCAAGCAATTAAAAAATAACATATCGCTATTTCAGGGGTAGAAGTGACCAATGAGAAAAAAATAGGATTGTTTTGAAAAAAATATAGGATTTTCTAGAAAAAAAATATAGGATTTTCTGGAATAAAAAGCAGGGCAAAAAAGATCTAAATTAAATTGAAAAGTACGGATCATATATGAATAACTGTAAAACTTAATTATTTAACACTATAAAAATTTGATAAAAAAAATTATATAAACAATTTTCCGCAGCTGAATGGTGACAATAAAATCAAACATACCTTATTATTGCTTTAAAAATTAAAAATCACATAAAAAAATTGACTTTATCAAACTAATGACTTTTTCAATAATTAACATTTTATTTACTCCTCTCTATTACATTAAATTATTTCAAAAATTATGCAGCATTGTTTTTATATTCATTTATCATTCTGCAAAGTCTTTAACTTTTTGTTGCCAGCATCAATAAGTGCTTGTCCAGCCTCAATATCAGCCATAGATTTCCGTTTGAGTCCTTGTTTTAGACTCTGGTTTCCTTCTTCAATCATAGCCTGAGCTGAATAAACATTTTCCTTAAAACCTTTCAATTTCTCCTCAGTTGATTTTTTTATAGAAGTACTGGGCTTAGGCTCTAAACTTTTTTCCTTGAGGTTTTTGAGCTTTTCCTTTTCTTTTACTGCCTTATATTTGCTGTGGGCTTCTTTGTAGAACTGGATCATCTCTTTTGTTATTTCCACACAAGAAGCATCTTTTCTAACTGAATCTTTTATAAGTCTTAAGCCTACTAGCGTGTTTAAATTCATTCTTGACCTTTCATTTGTCATCATTCGTTTGCTAATTGAAAAGCCACGTTCCACAGAGGCTTGCCCATGAGAAACAGACAGGACTGCCTTCACAAGTTTAGTTAAAAAGGGATATTTTAGATTACCATTACCATCTTTAAGAACAAACACATTGTTCCAATACTTGTCAATGGGAATGTTTTCAGTTTCCTCGGGAACATCTTCATTTGCATACAAATGCCACTCGTTAGTCAGTTTATCAACACAGTTCTGTGGTACGATGTGGGGTAGCATGTTACACAATCTTCTGATTGTAGGCAAAATATTCACTACAGGTTCTTTCTTCACAATAGGGTGTAAAATTTGTAACAGTTTATTTTTCAAAGGCAATTTCTGGAGGAGGTATTCAGTTATTATAACATAAAATTTCTTAGCATTAAATAGAAATAACTCCTTTTCTTCACTTTTTACCAAGTTAAGTACCTTACGAACATTATTGCCCACATCGATCTTTTTTAAGGTCAAGGCATCTTTGTTCAAATCTACCTCAAGTAATTTGTCGCCACTTTTGTTTTTCAAAACTTCTTCTTTAATAAAGCGTCGCATGATTTTTATTATCAAATCACATAACTCATTGTATAAAGTGTGAATCAATGAGTTTTTTTGTTGTAATAGCTTTAAAATATTATCAAAAATTGATCCAACACTCATAAGGAAATGCAAATAAGCTGATAATAAAGGATCTTCTAAAACTTTTTTAATGCTTGGAAATTTATAAAGCTTTACCAAACTACTTTTCTGTTTAGGTAGATCTTCTATAAAATACTCCTTTAAAGGAAGCAAAAATGCAGGATTCTTTCGCAGACAGTAACAACAGAATCTGTTGCTCACATATCTCAACACTTTAGAATATTCACAACCAAAATGATCAATTTCTTTTTGGAGATCCTCTTTCCTGGAAAGAAATTTAGAAAACCATGAATAAATGTTTTCCAAAAAATCAATAATATTCCCAAATTCTTCAATAGCTAAACCTTTTCCAAAGGCATTATGAATAACATGTAAATTACATGTACCCACATTTATTAATCCATACTTCCTAATCTCTGTAACTTCTTTGTCGAATAGTTGAAAAACACATTTATTAACATTCGGCCCATCAGACCCAAGCATCACTATATGCTTTAAATCTATTTCACAAGAATTTAGAATTGATTTTATTGCATTAAAAATGTTGAGAGCAGTTGCATGCCCCAACAGTTCTGAACCCAAGTATCTCTCGGATATACCACCATCACAAGAGCACCAATATCGAATGTGCACATCAAGTTGTTTCAAGTTTTGCTCATTAAGGGTCTCATCAAACATTAATGAGTAATAAGGTTTTTCTCTCTTGAATTCGTTGGTGATTTGCTTCAAAAAGTAAGGACCAAGTCCATGTGATATAGAATAAGACACTTTGGTGGAACATAAGGTCATCCCAGTGCACAAATTTGAGTCTGGAAAGACAGATGAAAATACTTCTTTTATAGCATCCTGCGATAAAAAGGAATAATTGTTCAGGGCAACATGGATTGTCCATATAATTTCAGATCGCAATATTTTGTCTTCAGAAGTAAGAGTCCATACTTTTTTTGATTCAGTAGAGCTGGATCCTGGCTCCAAACAAACACTATTGCCAGCAGCAATTACGAGACGCTTTTGAGAAATATCCTTTTTCTCATTAAAAGTCTTTTTATGTTTTTTAGTGCCTGAATGCTGCAAAAGCTGAATTTTGCCACTATTGCTGATGTTTATAGTAGCCAGACAAACAGTACAGTAGGCAGAATATTCATCTTTACCTTTTTGGCGCCAGTCTTTAACTTTACCATTATTTTTATCCTCTAAATCAAGCCAATCATCACGAAATCGTGTCAAATGATTTGGCATCTTTTAATTGTACTTATAAATTAAACAGATTAAATGAAATAAATATAAAAACAAATTAATCAAAGATAATAAAATAAAAACTTAAATAATCTAATTGAAAGTTAACATTTTGAAGCAAAATATTAACATAGTTTATTTTTAATAATTTAGTTTGACATCTACTCAGAAAAAAAAGTCATAGAAAGTAGTATAAGCTTAGAAAGCACTAAAACTAATTTTCTGTGTAGTCAATGACAACACTCACTACTTCCAAAGGGTAACTTAAAATGGGTGATGAATGTCCAATCAGGTAACAAGTTATATTCACTCCTCTGAATGAACCAATGGAAGTTGACAGAAAAACTCCCCCAAAAAGAGGAGGAGACAAAATTAGTTAGGGCAATTCCTGTTACTTCCATAGAAGAAAATAAAACTGGTGAATAGAAAAAAAACTGACCTTGAGGTGTCTTCATCTTTGAATAGAATGAGTGACCCATGGATATTGAGGAGAGATACAGCAGATAAGGAAAGAAAGAGTTTGACAGACAACTGCAATTTCCACAAAACCCCCCTCTGACTTTTTTAGTGACATTGATAAATAATACTCTATGATACATTCCATTCATGCTACTATTGGTTCTCTGTTATTTCACCCTTTATTGACAAAAGGGGTGTTGTTCCACAAATCTACCAGGCCCTAACAATAGGAGTCCACACACTAACTTAGTCATTGTACCTTGAAACTTTTGTTAAACAACTACAAGAGATAGGGAGGGGGGGAGAACACTATTTATGTGTTCACTAACCCATTGTCATTAAGCAGTATTGAGGACAAGTGAATTTCAAAATGATCATGACTATCTGAGGAAAGAAAAATCTAGAAAATTGTCTTCTATAGTAAAAAAAATATTAGAGGGAAAAAAATATAGGCCAACTTTGAAACATATAGGAAATAAAGGAAAAATAGGAGGCTTTCTTAGCTTTTTATAAAAATATAGGAAAAATAGGAAATATAGGAGGACTTCTACCCCTGCTATTTGTATGTCCGCGATTTAAAAACCCAGAAAGGAAGAACACCATCTAGGACAAATTCCAAAACTGATTATGTTATTTGCTCTAAGTTTAATACTGCCCACAACAACAGCTTTTGTCGAAAGACTGTTTTCCAGAATGAATTTGGCCTGTTCAAAATTACAGAGTAGTCTTTAAATACAATCATTACATTTTCATTTAATGGCTCAAAAAATATCACATGATCAAGTATATAAAATTATCACAATATTCAAAAATTTTGCAAATTACAGTGTAACCATTAAGAAATTTTTTAAACCATTTTCTATCTTCTTGGAGCATTTTATATCATTTATGATTATATGCTGGGAAATGATTTGTAAATCATTACATTTTAACTGTATAAAAAATTTAATCAAGATAAGTTTCGAAAAGTAATGTAAATTTTATTGATTGTTAATTGATTGTGTATTAATTGTAAATAGTAAGTGTCATGTTAAAAATATATTCGTCATAAAAAGTTGTAAACAAGTATCTTAATAGTTTTTTATTATTAAGGAATATAGTTCCTTAAAATTTAATGTGTTTTCTTCTTTCTTTTCTTCCCTCTCTTAGCCTCTTATTATTAATTTAAAATAAAAATGTCTGAAAGATAAAGTACATTCCTTAATAAATGCTAAGTCTTATTTTCCACTTAAGGGGTTTAGTTTTAATCATTTTTAACCCTATAAACTTTCTTTAAATCAAAGTATTTAACTTGAATTTATATTAATGACTAGAATATTTATTTATTTGAAATTTAATTCTATGAAGAAAAAAATTAACGTTAAAATTTATGTTTAAATGGACTTTTGTATTTTGTAATGTGATAAAAAAAATTTCAATTTTTCCATAGTTTTTTAATTATTTCAATTTATCTAAATTTTTTCCGATAAATTGATTCTGATTTTCGAATTCTGTTTTCCTTCTTAAGTAATCAGCTTTGCATTTTCTAATTTTAAACATTTTAAAGTATTGTATTTTCTGCAAAGAGATTACAAGGTTAACCGACAAAAAGAATTTAGTGTTATATAAACAATGATGTTTATATAACAATCACCACCAACAATTGCTTTCAATATGTCGGTCTAAACACTTTGGCATGCGGCCCTTCATTGGTCAATCTGCTGTGCATGTGGCCCTTCACTGAAAAAGGTTGTGCACCCCTACCTTACCCCCTGACCAAGTTTTCCTCCATTAATCTAACTTTTTTTTATTGTGTAATTCCATATCAAATCTAATAATTATAAAGTTTTTTTTTTAAAATTTCTTTAGGGCAACAGTTCAGATTTCAATTATTTTTAGGTGATATATTATATTTTTGTTTAACTATTTGTTTCTGAATTATGCCTATATTCAAATAAGTAAATTATTATATTTAAGTAAATAATTTTATTTATTTAAATAAATTATTTTATTTAAGTAAATTATTTTAATTTTTAAATAGTTTTTGCATGAAAACTAATTGACCTAGAAAGTAGATAAATTTTCATTGTTGCCAACTGTTCTGATTAAATCCCATTTTTTCTGATTTTTTAACCTTGTTCCGAAAATAAGATTTTAGGTCAAAATGTTCTGATTTTTTTGGTATTCTTATCTTAGTGCCTTTTCTATCCTTATACTGATTTTCTGTCAACCCGAGGCGGGTCTAAAATCTAGAAGCAAGGCAAGTGATTTCTCCGTGAATATTGCAATATTCCGCGTATCTCAACACCATTGGTTATAATAACTTAGCCATATTACATAATTTATTAAATTCCATTTAAAGAATGAACATAGTAACATGAAATATAAATTATCTCTAGATCAATTAGTTTGCAAGTTATAAGGGTTTAAAAATTTTAAAACTGCAAAAGAAAGTTGGGAGAATTTTAGAAATTTCTAAAATGCATAGCGTTTTAAAACAAAATGGTTAAAAAAACTGGAACTTGCTATTTTTTATTCATTCTATTTTACCAATGAGGCAAAATTAAACTAAATACAATTACTTGATATTATGACCATCAAATCAATACTGAATGGGATTTCGATATTATTAACATGTTGACATTTTAACATATTTAAAACAGTTTTTGGTTTAGTTTAGTTGTTTACTTCACATTAGTTTCTCTAATGAAATATAGGCATGTGAGCCACTTTTCTGTCCTTAGGATGAAATATGTCCATAAAAATCGGCAAATGATCAAATTTTGAGAATCAATAATTATTGATTTTCAAAAAACGAACACAAAAAATTTCCTTTATGGATTTATTCTCGTACATATTATTATTTTTTTTAAAGAAAGTTTATAAAAATAAATATATTTTTATAATTATTTTGCTGAAAATAAACAAAAGAATAATATTTTACAACAGAAATTTTCCAAGATAGTTGAATAAAAAGAAGTCCACACTGTGGTTGATTTAAGAACACACATTAAGTGTTACACGTTCATTAAACTTGTTTCTTGTTTGGAACATTTTCAATGTGCTTTTTCTCGTAATAAAATTCTCAGTTATGTAACTTTTACATTTTTGTGTCTTTAATGATTTTTGAATCAAAGCAACAATTCAATAATTATTTAAAATTTAATTGTTTACTATTCATTAGTTTACATATGTGTTGTAAATTTATTTATGTGTTCTTTTTCAGCATAATTTACGTCACGTCTTTATCAATTCAGTGTAATAAATAATAATGTCATGAATGTTTTTGTTAAATAATAATCTCTATTTAATAATAGTACACCCAACTTATTTAAATTGTTGTTTAAATGACTAGTTATTGATAAAAAGTTACTTATATTGTTATTGAATAATATTTAATAGCATTTTTCTAGCTTAATTGCGTAGTTGTCCTGATTTTCATCATATATTGTGCTTCTTTGTTCTGATTTTTTTGCTTTTTCTCTTGGTATTCCCGATTTTAATTTTTTCAGAGCATCCTATTTTCTAAGAATTCAAATGTGGATTTTAAAATAATCAGTTTTAAGAATCAAAAAATTTGGTTTTTCGATCCAACATCCTTTTTTTTAGTTAATAATGCTGTTGAAAATTGCTCAATTTGATAATTCAAACTTAGGGACCATTAAATAATTAAAATACAGGGTTCAGGTACATAATCTTACATAGGAATTCCAAACTTTTTAAGAATTCAATAATTTTATAAAAAAGAAACTCAATTAACCATATTGAATTATAAATTTTTATGGGGATAAATTCAGTCTTCATATGGCTATTATTTATTTTTTTCAACAGGTTCAGTAACTAGCAAATCTTGAATATATAACAAATAATAACAAATCTTGAATAATAGGGTGAAATTTTACAGTTTCACAAATACAGATTTCTAACTTTTATCAGATTTCTAAAAAGGTCAATTTCCTTTTAAAAAATGGTAATAACTTCATAAAATTTTGTAAAAGGCAGGGTTGGAGTTTTTGCCGGCAAAAAGGGGTTTTTGCCGGCAAAAAGGGGTTTTTGCCAGGACAGTGGTAAAAACCGGCAAAAACTGGTAAAAACCGGCAAAAACCAAATTATCTAAATTGCTGATTAAATATTATTACAAAATACTTGAAACAAATTTAAATCAATCATAAGGAATAATAATTTTGATACATTACATGAAAAAATTATTTTTAACATATTAATAATTAATATACCTAAGGGTAATAATTTTTAAAAGATTGAAAGTTTTTGATCTCTTTTCATTTTAGAATCCTAAAATAAATGTTTTTTTACAAATAAATATTATTATTTGTATAATACTATTATTTATTATAAAAAATTATTATTTGTACAATAATTAACTACACATGTTGACAGATATTTTATGCTTTAAATTATATTTGTATTAATTTAAAATAAGTTCATTTCACTGGAAAAAAGAGAATAATCACAAATTTTCCAATCAATAATGTTTTAAACTACTAAAATGATACATTATCATTTAATTATGGAATAATAGTTTTGTTAATTTTTTTGTAAATATTTATATTCATAGTATATATTTCAATTTTAGGAATAATTTTGTATCAAAAATGTGTTTTTTGTCCTCTCATCTTGGAAAATATAGGTTTTTGCCACTTTGCTTGGCAAAAACCTGTTTTTGCCAGGACGATTTTTACCGGTATTTACCATGGTTTTTTCCACCTGCGGCAAAATCTTGCCAACCCTGCTAAAAGGTGAATTGAGGGATCATCCACTAAATTACTTCTATGCAAAAATGTTTAGGGACACTTCATTGTGACTCACCTACATTTATATCTTATACATATAGATAAAAGTTAACATGGTCACATCTATATATTTGAACATTGGCAGAGTTCTTCCTAGGAATAAAAAAGGGCAGGATGCTTTCTCATAGAAAAGGGCACTTTGAATTTTTAAAGGGCACTCACTTAACACCATAAAACTTTATCAAATTGTGTAATATTGTGTACTGAATTTGATCTTCAACAATTTTTAAATTGCTTTATCTGTTCCCTCCATACTATTACCCTTTTATACTGTTTATGTATAGATTTCAAAAAGGGAATTCTGAACACATTATCAAACAAAATACGAAAAAAATTGTTGTTAATAAAAAATAATTAAAGGCATGCTAAAAGACTATGTCTGAGCATAAATTTTTTCAAAAAAAGTAAAAAAAAAAAAATAATTGCTAAACAATTGGAAAGCTCTTTTCTATAATTTAAACTGAAAATTAAGAAAAAATGAATATTTAAAGGTGCATTTTTTTAAAAAAGGTATTTTAAAAATTAACATTTAAAATCACTTAAAAAATTCATTAATATATCCCCTCAAAAAAAAAAAAACTTTTGAAATTTAACTAGTTGAGAATAATCTTAAAGTAAATATTTGTAATAGTAATCAGAACTAAACCTGTAAACACAAATAATTTTACCAGTGCATAATTATTATTTAAACAATGAGTTATTAATTTTTTTTAACATATGAGTAAAAAGGCAGTATTTTTAAAGGATGGTGGCTTACTTTTACAAAAAGGGCAAAGAGGGTGCATTTATAGGGATCAAAAGGTAGACCACCCTTCTAAAAACGCTTAGGGAAAACACTGACATAGGTCACAACTACATATTAGTCAATATTTGCTCTTAAGACGTGAAATTCATAATTCACATATAGTTTTGCAGTAAAATTTTTCAATTTTATTCTTTAATAAAGATACTAAGTGCTTCTTAATGTAAACTAGATTTTTAATGTTGACATAGTGCTAGGCAAGATGTATCCTTTTTTGACTCTTGGGCCTAAAATTTAAGACTAGCTTTTCCCTTTACCCATTGTGTAACTTTCAATCATTATTAATTAGAAAATTTAATATAGCATCTTATGTTTTAAACATTTAAGGAATGCTTTTTTTTTTCTTTCTAGAATGAAAATGGTCCCTGCCCTCTTATTGCTATTACAAATGTTCTAATTATGAAAGGCAGAATTACAATTCCTTCACTTGCGGATTTTGTTTCAACAGAAAATTTGATGGAATATCTCGGCAATTGTATTTTGGAAAGCATCCCTACTGTAAGTTATTATAAATTTTTGTTTTCTTTTCATCTATAAAAAAAATTTCTTGTAAAAACCAATTGGTTGGAATTATATAAAATTTAATTTTGCATTTTGTAGAATATTCCTGAAGGTACTCAGTTAAATTTTGAACAGAATATGCATGATGCAATGGCAGTTTTACCTAAACTTCAGACTGGATTAGATGTTAATGTTAAATTTACTGGGTAAGTTTGATCAAAAATTAATTAGCTTTTTAATAAACTGGGATTTTTACCTTGCAAAACAACTTCATTTTGAGTTTTTGTATAATATTCATTTCACATTCTGTATATTTAAAACTGATTTTCACATTCTGTATATTTAAAACTGATTTTCACATTCTGTTTATTTAAAACTTTTCTACAGAAATTTACACATAATATTTGAATCATGTATTTAGATAATCACTTTTTGATATGCTCAATTTACGCTGATAATATCAAATTGATGTAATGTTTTGATTTAATTTTCTACAGTTACTGGTATTAATTTCACATGGTTTTTAACTATCCCAATATATTTCAAACAATACGGAAAATTCAAATTGTGCATTTGAGTATTTACTTTTTGAGGCAATGATTATGTCGAATTTTTAGCAGTTATTGCTACTGATTTCTCCGTAGTTTTTAAATCTGATATTTTTTATATGATATTATATAACAACCTAATCTTCGAAACAAAGCGCGAATTTGAGTAATCCCTTCTTGAGGAGTCCGGTTTGCGTGATTTCATTGTCAATCTTTTTTCCGGCAGCAGATTTTATAATTTTCATTTTTTATTGTGATTATTATTTACGAATAATGCGAAGACGGAAATAAATAGCGAGTTTTCCCTGCAACAAAATGCGTGAATATCACTCATAATATATGAATAAAAAATTATTGCGTGTTCAATTTTAAAAAAATTATAGTAGTTTCTTTTGTTTGTTGTAAACACAGCGCTTTTGTTATTTTAAATGAGTAACATCTATGTTTGTTATTAAAAGTATCTTGCAGAAAGATATTAGTGCTTGAGTTTTGTCACAGATAGCTCAAAAACATTTTGACACAGGGTCTTGCGCATCATATTTTTATCAAATTTTTACAATACTAATTTTCACTGGACAAAGAGTAACCATTAAATTAAAACTAACTACAAATCTGTGAATAATTTTATGCACTATCGATGTTTCTGAATGCTAATTCAATGTGTTTTTACTTGAATGTATGGTAATTCTGCCTTTTTAAAAAGAATTAATATAGTTCAGCTGAAGCATTGCATATATGTACAGTGGAACCCCGATTTAACGTTTTCTATCGGATTAGCGTTAAAGAGCGCACAAATCATTATAATGTGAAATCAGGGTTAAAAAAATGTAAGCATATTTTACAAACAGTGACACTTTTGAGATGAATTACTAGAAAAAATGTGAAATCTTGTTTTTTTTTTCCCTTTTAGATTCATTTTCAACAATATTCCTTTCAATACTTACTATTGTTTGAAAACTTGCTTTATGGTTTACATTCACAGATGTTTAAAATTTTTATGCTTTCAAAGTCTTGATCAGTTGTGGGTATATCTTCAGATATTTTTGTTAATCTTAATCGTTTTCATCGCTATCATTTGGAGCAAGCATTAAATCAGAAATTGAAAGAATTAAAAAAATTATGGAATGTGTGTTAAACTATATTAATTAGCAATTTCTTCTTTTATCAAAAACTATCAGTTTCTAGGAAATAAAATTATTTATGTAGCTTGAAAAAGTTATTGAAGTTTCTTAAGCAAACTGTAAGATATAATTTATAAATTAAGTTTATTGTTATAAAACATAAAAACTAATTTTTTGTATTCAATTATGATTGCATTAAAATGGAACTAGATTTTAGAAATTTTTTTTCTGAGTTGTACAGTCAAATGCAGTAATTGAGATTAATAAAAACAAAGTTTTAACCATTTACTACCCAGTGAATTATATATAGTACTACATAAAATTTTGGATAAGAAATGAGTGTTTTTGTGTTTCTTTGAAAAATGTTCCTAAAAATTATGCGAATTAACACTCACTAAATATTTGGACTGCTCTTTGATTTTTTATTATTTTTTGGTCTCTTCAAATAAGCTGATCTCCAAAAACAATGCACTCATAAATCATAAGTTTCTAAAACCTCAGAAGTTCTTGATGAGAGAGCCTGGAATGCATGCGGGAAGTGTAAAATTAGTTGAGAAAATTATATTGGATATAATGAGTATATAAAGAGAGTATTGGATATAATGAAATATAAAGAGCAAATATTTTTGAGTTTTATTGTAGTATTTTTCTTTTTTCATATTTCAGAATCAGTGATTTCGAATATACATCAGAATGCATTATTTTTGACTTGCTAAGGATACCGCTATACCATGGTTGGTTGATAGATCCTCAAAGTGAAGAAATTGTTAGGGCTGTAGGGAAATGTAGCTATAACCAGCTGGTTGAGAAAATAATAAATTTAAAATTTTCATCTGATCCAGACCAAATAACAGAAGGTATGTATATATTTATTAATTACAGCTTATTATTCAAGCTTATTTAACATGTTGACTGCCGCACGCTTTTACAGTACTCCCACCGATATTTTAATAATGCAAGTCTCTGGTGGTCACAAGAATAATATCTCGCTCAATTTGTTTACATAGTATCATGCCTGTTATTTGTGTCCATTGCTTCGCATCTGTTTCTCATCTCGCCACTTTACACGATCAGTTTGAATCTTTGCCGAGTTAAAAGGAATATAACTTAAAATCTTTACCTTAATTTATTGAAATTTTAAAAATAAAAAACTTTTTTCTTAGTGAGTCAAATAGCAGTGAACAAGGACGCTTTTATGAGATTCACAATAATATTCTTAATAAATCTAATTTTTTATTACTTTTATAGAAATCTAATAGTTTTGTTACTTCCTGTGAAATAGCTTTTCAAATACTTAAAAATATCCTTCGCAAAGTAGTCGAATAAGTGTAACTCCAATATGGATGACACGACCCGATGAGAAACTTTGCTGTCATCCGAATATAGGTAAAGCGGCCCGATCAGAAACTTTGCTGTCACCCAATTATAGGTGATGCGGCAGTTAACATGTTAATGTTGTTTCTCAATATATCTTTCTTAATAATGTTCACCTTTCATAGCAATAAAGGAATTTTTTTTTTGTGTAGTAGTAGAAATTTCTCATTTCGTTCAGAAACAAATTAATGAAATATTTAAGAAGATTAAACTAAAAGTAGACTTTTATTTTTAAATAGAAAAGTGTTTTTTTTTTTTTTTAATTATCAGAAAATGTAAAATTTATTAACATTTCTGTCCAGTGATTTCACTTACAAGCTATAATTTGTCAAATAAGCAAACAATTGTAGAAGGGCGCAAAAAAAAATTTTTTTTTGTGTCCCAGAGGATGCGTAATTATGCAGCACAAAATAGTAGTGTGTAAACAAAGTTATAGCCAAACTATTTATTTAAAAAAGTATTTTTTCTCCTTTATTAGTAGCTGAAGGAGAAAAATTATAAGAATAATTCTGAGTATCATATTACATCTTTGCTTTTCCTTGATGTAGGTGTTTGATCAGTTCTAATTCAAAGCCTTGATTGTTCAAATAAAATGCTTTTGTGGAGTTCTTTGTTTTGTCTATCAATAGTTATGTGTGCATTTTAATCGATGTATAAAGAGGTAGAAAATTCATATTTTAAATAGGAACCTGCTTTTAGTAAAAAAGAATTCAGAAGTGGAGGACACAATTTCCTAAGGGGCTGTAGTTTCTAAAGTCTACCAGAATCACTGATGTTTTTAGTATTTTTCCTTCAAGCATCATAAATTAAAGATGATTGTCAATTAAAAACTGTCACTTTTGTGACACATGGGCATTAAATATAGAGTATAGTTTCATAATTGATAACTATTTTTCTTTTTGTTGTTTAATGCTACCTAATTTATACCGATTTTGAAAAATAAAATGTGTCAAAATAATTTTATCTTTTAGCTCTAGTTGCTGAACATTTCCTGGAAAAATCTGCCTCTCAACTTACATATCATGGCCTTTATGAACTTACTTCTAAACTTAAAGAAGATGAATTGTGTGTTCTCTTTCGTAACAATCATTTTAGCTCCTTAGTTAAGCACAATGTAAGTGAATAATGATTTAATTTTTTAACATATTTGGTTTAGCTGAAAAATAAATCACTTTTAAAACGATAACACTACAATTGATAAAATATTAAAAAATAAATTTAGCTGAAAAAATAATTTGAAAGTCTTTATTAATTTACTTTTTTTACTAATGTGTCATTAAAAACTTGCAAAATTGGTTTAGCTGGGGAAAAAAATCACTTTTAAAACGATGACATGTATTTTAGAATATTAGCTATATTTCTGAGTAGGTCCTTGAAAAATTTGATTTTAGGTCTTTGAAAGTCATTAAAAAGTCTTTAAAATTTTTTATTTTATTTTTAAATTGAGTAGGAGCCCGCCCTGTATGTGGATTTAGGATGGAAGTGCGGCAAATCGAATCCATAAAAAGTGAAAACTAAAATTTAAAATTAGTGTGCTGTAATGACAGAGTATTAAAAATATCAGAATTTGAAAAACTGTGAAAATCACAGAAAACGATTTATAACTGGAGAATGATTGAGTGAAAAACAACCTGGATTTACAAGAAAATCTTGACAGAGAAATTGGCTTAGAATTTGACCAATTTGTTTCCTTTTAAGACCTTTTTTGGGTGAAAATTACTGGTTGTGTGTGATTAAGAGAATGTCTGCCTTACTAGGGATATTCAATAATTCATAAATCATTTATACCATTTCAAATGGTAGTTAGGAATATTAAAAATTGTAGACAATGCATCCTGCCGAAGAGTATTTGTAAGATTAAATTTCATAGCAGTCATTTATAAAACATATTAAATGTGTTTTCAATTATTATAGTTATAGTATTTTCGTTCTAAAATTTTTCATTTAATAAATGTCAAGCACATCATTTCTGTCTGTAGTTCTAATTTTATCTCATTTGAACAAATAGAAGATATTCTAGAAATATAGAAATCTTACTAATCATCAGGTTCGTGATTTTTTTGATTTTTTTAAAAAAAATCAAAAGAATCAGATTTTTTTGATTTAAATCGGATTTTTTTGATTTAAATCAGAATTTTTTGATTTTCATTCAAATACACTGTATGAACTTTAATTTATGATTAAAAAAAATTAAAAATGTTTAATCAAATTAATTTAATATTAAAACTATATTGTAACAATACTTTAGAAGCTCTAACTAAAATAATTTTGCATTATAATACATGGCTTTGAATGCATAGCAGCCATTTTGAAAAAAATGCATGATTAAAATTTAAAAGACTAGATGAAATAGAGAATTTAAAGAATATTTCAGGGGTCTGTTTTGGTTTTTCTGAGAGGTACCTATTTTGTGAAAATTAAAATATAAATTAAAAGATCAACACAAATATAGGAAAAATATGGATTTATTGTTTCTTACGAGACACAAAAATTAAATTTTAAGAAAAAGTATTTTGTGTGACTATTCTATCATTTTTCCTAAAGTTGAATTTGTAAAGGTACCGGCTTGGACAGACCCCTGTGCTTTAACTATTAAAGCAAAGTTTCAGTTAGCAAACCATAACTTTAATTTAAAATTGTGATTTCTTTTTTTTCTCTCTTGATTTTTAAAATTACAAAATAAATGTAGCAGACTGTGTTTATAAATGTAGCCATTCATCAAAAAATAAATAAGCATTTAATCTATATATTTTTATATTAAAATATTCATTTTTAATTCTATATGAAAATAGATAAGTTAAGCTAAAAAAAAAATTAGAAAATCTAATGTACTGATTGGAATTTTTTTTCACAAAATTTCTTTATAGAAAATCAGATAATGTCAAACATACTGTAAACATATTATGATAAAAAAATACCAGTTAATAACCCTACTGCATCAAACAGACATCGAAAGAGTTTGAAAGAGAAGAATGACACTATATTAGGAAAAAAAAACATCTGAATTCATCAGCCCTTTTTTTTTCCCTCTGTTTTTGGCATATAAGGGTAATTTCTTTTTAATATAACCTCAAGCTTCAGAAATATACATTTTCCACCAATAAAATATGATGTAGATTTTAATTCACGCTTTTTCATTCAAAAGGTAGAATTTTAATTAACATTATTTGTATTATTTTTTGAAAAAAATTCATGTTTATTAATTACTTTCTACAGCTATGCAAATCTATATTAAGACAGCATTAAATGTTTACTTTAATCTATACTTTCAATCTCAAGAATCAAACGATTTTTAAAATTGTAATTTCAAATGTGTTGGAATTTAACGCACACCAAGAAAGTAATTTTGTTAACTAAAATTAATTAATGCAGCAATTCATTTAAATTAAATTTTAATACTAAGAAAAGAAAATAATAAAAGTATCAAAAATTTAAAACACTGTTTTTTAACTTTTGAAATCAATATATATAGATAAAAAAAATTAGTTGATTTAAATCAATGATTTTTTTAAAAAAATCATTTGATTTAAATCATGATTTAAATCAAGCTGATTTAAATCAACGAACCCTGCTAATCATGTAAACGTTTTTCATTATTATGAAATGAGATAGAATTAATTGTCAAGTCTAAATTGCTGCTTAGTTGCTTACAATTAGAGATTTATCATTGTCCAGTTTTTTTTTTTGTTTTTTTTTTTGTTTTGTTAAACCTGTATTATCTTTTCTTATCCTTTAGAACTGCCTTTATCAGTTGGTTACTGATCAAGGGTTTTTGAATGAAAATGTTGTTTGGGAGACTTTAGATAACATTGAAGGAGATGGTCAGTTTGTTGATTCAAGTTTTGTTCTGGTTCCTCCAAAATGTGCTGATGTACCGTTGCCACTTAATATTCCAGAAGAGAAACAAATCGACCAAGAGTAAGTATCCTCTTAGGTTCATTCAGTAAATGTTTTTGTAAAGATTTGTGGCTTATGTCAATATATATAGAATTAAATTTTGTTCTCTTAGTTGTACTATCTGATTTATTTATATTTTCTTTTATTGTCTAAACTAGTGTTTTATGATCCAATTATAAAAAAGGCTTCTTTTTTTTAAATGCCGCATATAATTATTTTTTAAACTTTTTACCCAGTTAAATACAAATGGAATAACTTAGAGCCATGGTTTCTCTGGGGATAGAGCGTTTGCCTCCCAATGAGGGAAATCGATTTGAATCACGCACCCGGCTCGCCCCAATTACAGTTGCTGATGTAAAATATCCTCAGTGGTAGACGGATCATGGGTTAGAGTCCCCGAGTCGTCAGATTAAACGTGGAAGGCTTTACCTCTCCATGCAACGCAAATGAGGATTAGTTCTATCAAAAAGTCCTCCACAAAGCAATTTTTTTTCTTAATCCTGGAGTTCCCTTGTCTTCTGAATTGGGTTCAAAATTACAAAAGTACGGCATTGAACATTGGTAGTCGTAAACTTGAAGTTGGGTCGGCTGATTAACGACGGTCATAAAATAAAATGGCTAACTGGAAGAAAAAAAATTTACAAAATTATTAACATTTTTTTAATAGTAGTGTAAGCAAGCATACATTTAATGTGGAAGTAGGCCAGATTTATTTTTCTAATTGAAGTGGACCAGATTTATTTAACTAATGTAGTGGATTAGTGGTATGCTACTAATTTTTTATGATAGGTTATAAATTTTTATTTGCTTTGAAATTAGAACAAGAAATACTAGTCATTCAAAATTCATGAAGAAGATTATCTTATTAGTCATAGTAACTAATGAAATTATTCTACTATAATATTTACTAAATTTTTAACAAATACTAACATGTAAAATCGTAAAACTATTATCTAACAAGTGGGTTGTTTAGAGATTTCCTAAATCTTTTGTTAAATTAATCTTAAGCATAGATGATTAAAGCCTCCTCATGTAATTATTTTTAAGCATTATGAATTATTTCTAAAGGATATTTTTTAAAATAAAATGTTTATTTATTTGGAAATTTTTAAATAGATAAATTTCATATTTAAATACAATTTTTCTGAATTGACCGTAATTGACTTTTTATTCTATTTTATTCGTTAAGTTTTAGAGTGAAAATACTTTTAAATATTAAGTTTTATATTGTCTTTTTAAGTTAACCTTTTTGTTGCATTAAATTAATAATTATTAGATTGTTTAGAAAATTAGTTTAATCAAACTGCGTCTGATGTCAAAATTTGAATCTTTTTATGGAAAAAAAATTGCATAATCGTTTTTAACACACAAAATTTTAAGAAAGTTGAAACTTTGAATTGTAATGTCGATTGTTGAAAGGATACAATTATGATGATGAAGAAAAGCCAACATTGTCGGTAACAGACTAAATAAATATGAATAATATTTTAAATTTTAAAGTATTGTTGAAAGGATACAATTATCTTAAAGAAATAGTAGTGGCTTATCTGAGAGATGCAAATTACTCTGTTGAATATTGTTTCTGTCCTTGCAGGTCCTGAGTAGTTGACCTTGTGCATGCGACAAGTAATAATATTCTCAACTTTTGATGACATTGATACAGCTTCTTCAACACTCAAAGAAGAAAAAAGTTCTGCTTGCTATGCAATGAAAATAAATTTTAAAAAAAATATTAAAGTTTTGAAATATTAAACCTGTAACGAACATAAAATTTGTTTAACAAATCCAAATTAAACGATAATGTTAATGTTGGATTTAAGTACTTCCTTATTAATGTTTGTATTATTTTGTTACAAAATTTTGTATACTTTACTTAATATTTTTTGTAGTAAACATGAATAAATTATTCATTATATAATTTTGAAGTGTTCCTTAAGTTGTATCACCTTTTTTATCACCAAGTATTGGATGTATCTCTCAGATCCATGTATTCTTCTTTGAAGAAAAGTTCTGCCCTTTTCTCTTTTAAGCACATATGCATTTTAGGGATAAAGCAAGAATAAAAAAATTGATCTAGGCTTAAATGAGTTAAGTGAGGTTAATCAATTCTCGATGGCTAAAATAGGAACAATCTGCACTTATCTTTAATTTGCTAAACCTGGGTCTAACCACTCCTAGTCATTTAAAGATAGAATTTGCATTAAATAAAAGAGTATCTTATCAGGTATTAACAAGGCTTTAAGTTAACAGTGGTAGATTCGTCCAAAACTACTAAATTTTGATGGAACGAATATGAAATAATTATCAAAGGTCCCCCAATCCACTAATAAATGCATAGCTGCTAACCCTTCCGCATTTTCCAGAAGCTTTCTGCCTTTTTACTTATTTTAGCTATTTTTTACGTGCAGAAGGTAAGATCTTCCACATTTTACCCGCCCGCCGATAGCTAGTATTTTCTTTAAATCAGACGTCGATGCTCCTCTAGTAAGGGCCTTATAAAGCCCGCTTGCTGTGATCCTCCCTTTCCTTCCATTTACGTCACATCGTTCAGTGTGATGTAATGGATTTCTCCTTTCTTCTACCTATGAGAGAAAGAATTCAGCTTATGTTGCGAGAGCGCTTCCCGTTATCACGTGGCTTCCTGTTTGCCAGCGTGAGAGCAAACGTGAAAAGAAAATGGCTTGTGTAAAAGCAAAACAGCAATTGGTTTATGGCAATATTTTTTTGCTCATTAGATTAATCTTGTTGATTTATTATGGCTGAACGAAAACAATGCAAGCAAGCCTTTAAGGAGTCCTATTCTCTTGAATTTCCATTTATTTCTAGATAGAATCTTGGAGTACATGATGTACGGTGCAACTTATGTAAAAATGACTAGCATAGCGCATGGTGGTAAAACTGATATAGTCAGACATGTAAAATCGACAAAACACCAGAGGAACAAATTTTTTTTTATCTAATTCTTTTTTCATAATTTCTTTTAAGTTTATATATAGTGCATGCTATTACAGTAAGACCTCGATTATCCGAGCTAATTGGGACCGCTAGTACCTCGGATATCGGAAATCTCGGTTAATAGGAACCATGTATAAAAACCTTCCGCGCTAGCGAATTTAACTACTTTTAAAGTAAAAAACAATAGAACGTTTTTTAAATGATAAAAATAAACATATATGAACTTATGTTTCACAGTTAAAAAGACTTAAAAAGGAAATCAACTCTAATAGTAAATTTTGAAAAGTAAAATGGAATTTTTTTTAACTATACTTAGTTAAATATCGAAAGACGCATTTTCAAAAATAACACAAATCTCAAGAAAATATTGTATTTTTAAAATTTACATGAAACTTACAAGTCACATGACCACTGTTAACAAAGCATTCATGGATGTTTTCTTCTCAGGGTGTAATATTTCATGGAAGTTGAGTGCTTTTGTGGGGAATAAGTGCCTGTAACACGGACAACGAACTAATATGTGTATAATTTCTTCCAAGCTCATTTTGGAGAGGAGAAGAAAAAAATTTAGACTTCGTTATTGCCTCGGTTAACAGAAACCTCGGTTAATCGAGGTTCTACTGTATATTGTAATTAAACTAATGTTAATATAAGTCCTGAAATATGACATATTTCCCTTTAATCAAGAATATTGTACCATCAAGTAGCTAGTAGTAAGTTTTTTTTAAAAAATTATTTTCTTTTTCTTGTTTTAAAAAAAGTTGAGTATTGCTTTTCTATGCTCAATAAGTGAATTTATAAATAAATAATTAATTAAAATCCGCTTCTTTTATAAATTTATTAGTAATTAGTATGCAGTTGCTAATCTCTACATTTTTAGGCATTTCTTCTGCATTTTTTTGTCTTATCTTCTGCATTTTTATAACTAAAGGTTGGCAGCTATGTAAATGTAAAGGGGTGATATGCTGTAAAGGGGTGATATGGTGTTTTGTTTCATCTGAGTTTTTGTCAAAAAATTACCATATTTTATTATAAATAACTGTGACATTACAATTTCGCAGTATTGTAATTTTTTTCTTCATAAATTCACTTACTCAACTTTAAAAAAAAGATCATGGAGCAGGTTTCCATCAATCTGATGGAAACCTGTAAATGGACCGGTAAGAATATGTATGGCCTTGTAATATCTTTAATCTCTTGCTAAGACCAGTGACTAAATTTTCTTAGCTTGTACCCCAGGTAATACATAAATAGCCTATGTGTTTCTTACAAACTATGATTTACAGCACAGACGTTTTTTTTAAGGTTAAGAGTCATCAACTATCATGCTAGTAATTCCAACTCCCTATCAGTATTAAGGGCAATTAGCACAGTATTTTCTACACCGATGTTTTCTGTATGTTTAAAAGCCATTGTCCACATAATCAAATGTATTGTAGATATCAAACTCTAGCTTTAACCAACTTGGATTGGTTAGACCCTGCTTTAGCCAATCAAACGCTGAAGGCGTAGAGTTTCTTCGAGCTATAACTTACTAGGATTGGTGATCTCTCAATATTCTTAATATTTGTTGAGAAAATATTACATTAACAATTTATTTCTTTTTACCTAACATGGCACATTTTTTTTAAAAAAAATAAATATAAATGAATAAATATAAATTAATAAAAAATCACCCTTTTCTCTATTTCATAACATTATCCAGTTTCAGTGATGTTGAAATAAGTTTACAGTTCATAAACCAAACTGAATTAAGGTTCAACAATTTGTAAAATCATAATAAAAAAAGCACTTAGTTTATTAGCTAGGAATTTAAACTTTAATTTAGCTAGAGCTAGCTATGTATGTAGATATATATATTTATGGAAAGCTTTCCTACTCCTCAAAGTTGTTACAATTATTAGAATTGCTGCAAAATGAAGCAATACTCAATCTTATTATTCTTAAATTTTTAGTTACCAACTAAATCATTTTCTCATACTATTTATTTTTTACCATTCTTAGAAGTTTTGATAAGATATGATAACTGAAAAAATTATCATGATTTATAACCGAAAGGTAGTCGTTAATCAAGTAACTTTTATTAACGGAGACTTTTAAACCAGTTTTTAGGATAAGACATTCCCAAACACTTTTACATTTAAAGTGTTTTAACTGTGATTAAAAATTACTTATTAAATATAACATTTTATAACTTTAATAATCTCAACTTCCCTGAATAGTTTATGAAATTTATCTGGTAAATGAATGTTCTAAATCTAAAATACTTGTTTTGAAAATTATATAATTAGTCATTAGTGATATTACCTCTTATAATTTTGAGAATTGAAATTATATCAATAATATTAATATGGCATTTAATTACTAATATAGCATAGCATTAATTAATTAATGTAACATTCAATACCTTAAAAATCCCTACTTTCTGAATAGTTTATGAAATCTATGTGGTAAATGAAATATTCTAAATTAAAATATTTCTTTTGAAATTTATTTAATTACTCTGAGACATTAGCTCTTATAGTTCTGAGAATTAATATTCTCAATAATATAAAACTATAAATTTTTTTGTTCATCTATAATATTAACTTTCATTGGAAAATATCCATGCATTCAAATATTTGCCTTAACTTAAAATTACAATGACTAATTTCATTGCAGTTGTTTGGTACCTTCAAGTTTATAAGAAGAACCAACAAAAACAGAGCATTTAGCTTGGTTAAGGAAATGTTTTAAACTAAAAATATTTCTTTTGAAATTTAGTTAATTAATTAATAAAGGTATAAGCTCTTATAGTTCTGAAAATTAAAATTCCCAATAATATTGTCAGAATTTAAAAAATACTGTAACAAGGCTGGAAAAAGCCTCAAAAGCCTAGTTGAATCTATCTTTAAATATTTATGATAGAAACTAGATTATATGCAGCGTTAATAATGAAAACGGCATGTGCCTATTTAAAAAAAAAATTTCATTTATTAAGTTGCATTTAAAATACATCCAAAACAAATTTTGTCCTTTTCAAAAACTATTCTTGTTCTGTTCTAAAAAAATAATAAATAAAAAAATCTGTGGGGTTTTCAATAGTAATATAGTTGATATTTTTTTCTTCATAATTTATGCTTTTTCCATCCTTGCTATAATGTCTTCTTCAGCTCCTGAGAAATATTTAACTAGAATTTTTGTAGTTCATCTATAATTTTACTAACTTTGATAAAAAATATGCATGTCTTGAAATGTTTGCATTAACTTACAATTACAATGAACTAATTTCATTACAGCTATTTGGTAGCTTTAAGTTTGCAAGAAGAGCAACAAAAACAACAGAGCAATGAGTTTGAATGGGAAGAATTTAAAAAGAAAAAACTGGGAATATCAAATGGCCTTTCCGAGTATGTTCTTATTATAATCTGTTATGTTTGTTCGCGTGGAACTATAGGCTCTTGTTCATGTCTGCATGATCGTCGTTAAATGTGTGTGCTGGTGTTACTGCTTGATGGTCATTTTTTTTGTTCTGAGACATTTTTTTTTGTTTAGTTAGGATTTTTACGTTTAGAAAAGTAATTTATTTAAAATATATTGAAATATTCTTCTTTGAATATTCAATTTAAATTAACCTGCAAAATTTCTGATTTTTTTTCATAAGTATTTTATTAATACCTATTATCATGGTACCCTCTGCCGACAATCTGCTGTTGCCAGAGTGCTTTTTAATATTTCTGAAATAAATTGCATAAGAACTAGTTGAATCTATCTTTAAATTTATAAATACTGAATTTTTTGTTAATCTTCATACTGATTTAAATCACAGGGCAACTATCAAATCATTTGCATTGGTAGCTCTAAGTTTCACATATTAAAAAATCACTACAATTGTTAAACAATATTAAATTGATCAACTTAATATATGCTTCAATGTAATAAAATCTGTTTGCCATATATTTTTAGCATACTAACTGTTACTGAGTAGGTCCTTGAAAAATTTGATTTTAGTTCTGAAAATCATTAAAAGATTCTTGAATTTTATTTATTTTTTAAAAATTGAGTGGGAACCCTAATGTAACCAAAGCAACATTTATCAATAGAATAGTGTGAGAAGCACCAAAAAAATGAGCCATATTCATTTTATGAAGTAGTAAAGGTATCACAGAAATTCAAAATTTTAAAAAAATATTAAGGGACAAGAGAGAAAAATGTCATACACTTATGATTAGCTTGCAAAAATATGAATACATTGTGAATTCTTGAATACATTGTGAATATTTTTAAATTAAATAACAATGATATTGCATTCCATAAATTTATTAAAAATATAGTTGACAGATATATTTGAAGATAGATGATTGATGTAAATAAAACTAAAAATTGATCTGTTAATTAGTTCCAATATAATGTCTGATAAGTCAATACAATATTAGTTGATAGGACTTGAAAGTTATACACAATTTAATAACTCTTTGAATCTTGATTGAGTCTAAAAAACTAATCAGTAAATTAAATAGCTGCTTAGTTGATTAAGTTAACAGAATGACTCCTGAAATTAAAAACCGGCTCTATCTGGCAAATATGGGTTGAGGAGATTTATTAAATCTAGGTTTCTCCCTAGAAAAAAACAAATTTCTTAATCTACAAAAATCTTGTCCGGCCAGTCTTGACATACGCTTCTGAAGCTTGGACAATTACAAAAGTGGAGGAAAATTGCATCGCAATATTTGAGAGAAAGTTTTTGTGGAGTATACTTGGTGGTGTAACTGAAAACAATAACTGAGAAGGAGATTTAACTTTGATCTGTACAAGATTTATAACCAACCTGATATTATAAAATACATAAAAATAATTCAAACGAATTAGATGGCCCACGTGATTCCAATAAGTAATGACAATACGATAAAAAAGATACTGCTTTTTAGACCCACTGGAACAAGAAAGCGGGGAAGGCCGCTGTTGAGATGGGCTGACTCAGTGGAGTCTGATTTTCAATAATCAAATATTTTATTCTTGATTACTTTTATTTTTTAAATTTTTATTCTAAACGCTTATAAGTATAAAAGAAAAATGAATAAATAATAAAGTTCGAGAAATTCTGAAAATAGAAGTGACTGCCAATTTTTATTATTTTAAAATATCAAATAATAAATTTTATAGATCAAATTATTAATTTTTTTAAAGTAATCACTTTTTCTTGTCCCAAGTTTTATTGAATAACAGAAAATTAAATTTTAAAGAACAGAAATGAGAAATTAATTAAAAACTATAATTTCTAAACATAGTAAATCTTCAGTATTTACCATAATATAAATTTTTTTATTTATTTAATTTTTTTTAAAAATAAGATTGGTAATCTGTTAATCCGAAAAAAAAGTGTTCAGGAGAAATTTGATCCATAAATATTCTGTTCAAGGAAAGATTTTTCTAACATCCCCCAAGTACCCACAAAGTATTTGAAAAAATTATTTTAATTTTCTTCTCAATATATAATATACAGTCTTGGTCACAAGTTCATCACCAGTTATTGACCTTCGCACGCTATTCTAGTTATAGATCAGTGCCATAATCTTTGAATTTGACTTGAGTACCATTCACTAATTACGTATTTTCATGTGGGTCACCAGAACAGTCATGAATCACTAAGGTACATCAATGGTCGGTGGGCCGCATATGTCTTGCGTCGTTGGTTGTGCACTCCTAATATAAAGGGTTAAATTAGCATTGAGGTTGCAGGAAGAGAAATGAACGAGTAAAACAATCATTGACCAACAGCATTAACCCCACAATCAACTAACCAGTCTAGAAATAACATTAAGAATAGCTATTATTACTCTTATTTCTAGACTGGTCTTATATGCATGCTATTATATACTTTGCTATTATATATATCAATTCTAACAAAACAGCATAAAGATAAAGAATTAAAAATAATTTTCTCTTACATATAAAGTGAAGAATTAGCATTGAGGTTGCAGGAAGAAGAAATGAATGAGGAAGACAATCATAGACCAACGGCATCAGCACCTCAATCAAACAACCAGTCTAGAAATAACAGTAACAATAGATCAAGAGATGTAAGTTAATGGCTGTTTTTACATGTTTTTATTCAAGTTGGTTTAATGACATTTCTCGATTTAACTATTTTGGAATAAAGTATGCTGTTCTCTATTTTTGCCTCTTTCTTTTCCTCTCTTATTTTCATTATTTTTACACTTGCTTGTTTAATGCATTATTTAACTCATTTACACTGAGAGACCAATTACCAGTTGCCAGAATTTCCGATTTCTAAATTTCAGAAAAAATTAAATTTTTAATATTTTATTTTCTTAATTCTAGAATGACGGATGGGACTAATTTTGCCCCTCTCGTTTTTGTTGACCTGTAATTCAGAAAATAACTTGCTGAAAGTGTTGAGTATTTCTGACATTTCATAATTTGATTCAATTTGAATGTTTATTTAATCATATGTGTTAGTCTTATAGAAACTTATGCATAGAACCTTGTTCCTAGAATTACAGAAGTGGTCAGGTTGGTCTCTAGGTATTTTGGTAGGTTTAGTTAATTTCTCTTCACCCCCAGGCAGGGTTCGTTGATTTAAATCAGCTTGATTTAAATCACGATTTAAATCATGATTTAAATCAAATGATTTTTTTAAAAAAATCATTGATTTAAATCAACTAATTTTTTTTATCTATATATATTGATTTTAAAAGTTAAACAGTGTTTTAAATTTTTGATACTTTTATTGTTTTCTTTTCTTAGTATTAAAATTTAATTTAAATAAATTGCTGCATTAATTAATTTTAGTTAACGAAATTACTTTCTTGGTGTGTGTTAAATTCCAACCCATTTGAAATTACATTTTTAAAAATCTTTTGATTCTTGAGATTGAAAGTACAGATTAAAGTAAACATTTAATGCTGTCTTAATATAGACTTGCATAGCTGTAGAAAGTAAATAATAAACATGAATTTCTTTCAAAAAATAATACAAATAATGTTAATTAAAATTCTACCTTTTGAATGAAAAAGCGTGAATTAAAATATACATCATATTTTATTGGTGGAAAATGTATATTTCTGAAGCTTGAGGTTATATGAAAAAGAAATTACCCTAATATGCCAAAAACAGAAAAAGAAGAAAAAAAAAGAGCTGATGAATTCAGATGTTTTTTTCCTAATATAGTGTCATTCTTCCTTTTCAAAGTCTACTTGACGCAGTAGGGTTATTAATTGGTATTTTTTTCTCATAATATGTTTACAATATCTTTGACATTATCTGATTTTCTATAAAGAAATTTTGTGAAAAAAAATTCCTATGAGTACATAGATTTTCAAATTTTTTTTTTAGCTGAACTTATCTATTTTGATATAGAATTAAAATTGAATATTTTAATATAAAAATATATAGATTAAATATTTATTTATTTTTTGATGAATGACTACATTTATAAACACAGTCTGCTACATTTATTTTGTCATTTTAAAAATCAAGAGAAAAAAAAAAGGAAATCACAATTTTAAATAAAGTTATGGTTTGCTAACTGAAACTTTGTTTTAATAGTTAAAATACAGGGGTCTGTCCAAGCCAAATTTACTAACGTTTAACGGTACCTTTACAAATTCAACTTTAGGAAAAATGATGGAATAATCACACAAAATACTTTTTCTTAAAATTTTATTTTTGTGTCTCGTAAGAAACAATAAATCCATATTTTTACTATATTTGTGTTGATTTTTTAATATAATTTTTAATTTTCACAAAATAGGTAACTCTTAGAAAAACCCAGACAGACCCCTGAAGTATTCTTTAAATTCTCTATTTCATCTAGTCTTTAATCATGCATTTGTTTCAAAATGATTGCTATGCATTCAAAGCCATGTATTATAATGAAAAATTATTTTAGTTAGAGCTTCTAAAATATTGTTACAATATAGTTTTAATATTAAGTTAATTTGATTCAACATTTATAATTTTTTTTAATCATAAATTAAAGTTCTTACAGTGTATTTGAATAAAAATCAAAAAAATCTGATTTAAATCAAAAAAATCCGATTTAAATCAAAAAAATCTGATTCTTTTGATTTTTTTAAAAAAATCAAAAAAATCATGAACCCTGCCCCCAGGTAAACTTGAGTATCAGATACTCTTTGAAAAGTATAAAGTACCCCAGTCTCATTTTAAAAAATGTATCCCACCATATGTATAATTATTATTTAAAGAGAAAGGAAATTCAATTATATCTTATGTCATCTAATTATCTGCTCAATTGTCTGAGAAACTAATCTATAAGTATAAGTATCCGCGTCCCTGGAAAGTCATGAAAAATCATGGAAAGTCATGAATTTCGGTATTGAATTAAATTTGTCATAAAATGTCATGATTTTAACTATTTTTAAAAAGAAAGTCATGGATTTAGGTTGCCGAAAAATTTTATTTTTAAAATGGAATCCCCAAATTTCGTGGTGTTTCGAATATCTTAATTTCTAACAAAATCCCCACTCACAGTCACATTTTATTAAAATATAAAATGTTTGAATCATGTTCTTTAAAAATTATGGTGTTCTTTCAAAAAATGAAAGAAAAACATCATTTCTAGAGCGAATTATCTTTTAAACTTCTGTGATTTCAGAATTTTTATTATTATTATTTCTTTTTTTTATCAATTTAAAATCTATAAATAAAAAGATGCAGAGTATAACAGTTTTGGTTATACCTATCATTTCAATTAATGTTATTATAATGCCTTTTTAAATTTATTGTTCTGTTTGTGTCGGAGAAAATAGTAACTTCGTTAAGTCTTGAAAAATTCTTGGAATTAGTCATGGAAAATCATGAAAAGTCATGAATTTGGAAATCTAAAATATAGCAGATACCCTGTAAAGTCATTGTTTCTTTTAATGAAGTATTTTCGTTAACCAAATTGAATAAAATATCATGGAATTTCAATGATCAAGTCTATAATAAATTTTTATTAAATTAATTATGATTATATTTTGATTTTGGGTGTCTAATTGATCTACACACAATCACAAACTATCTGGGAAGGGCTTCAGTCTTTCTAGGTATACAGCCATGATCAATCTTCCTCATGTTAAATCATAAATCTTTACAGATTGCTGGACTGTCAACGTACACAAATAGTTAAAATAAACTTTAATTGTGTGAACAATTTAGAAGTTTTCTTTTTGTGTAAAATAATGTCTTTTTTTTTAAATTTATTTTTTCATGTTAGAATAGATCTTTTAAGAATTTTTGTTCTTTTCATACTCTCGTGTCTGAATAACATTTTCTAAGTTTCAGTTATTTCAATGGATTAACTCACACTGCAGGAACGGCCTAAATTTTCTTTTTATGAAAATAGAAATTAAAGAAAAGTTATGAACTTTTTATAATAAAAATTTGAATTTAGCATATTATTTATTTTTATTAGTTTGTTTTAATTATTCTAGGGTAATTTCCTTCTTTTGATCTAATCATTGCATTAAAACATCATTAAATTTCTTGAAAACCCCTTGAATTAATTATTCTGTTTTAACTCTGTTACTTTTATACTAAATAACATGTCATGAAAACAGTCCTACATAAACATTTTACCTGCGCTATAATAAGCATGACTTTTTCAATCTAAAATTATAATGAGGACACTAACATAAAGTGTTAAAACATTGTAGAGCTCTTCTGACCTTATATATTGATGTATATTCTTTAAATGACTTGTAAAGTAAAATAATTGTGATCTTGTGTTTTATTTTTAAAGAATAATTGATCTGAATATATTTCTTCTTGATTCCTCTCTAAATCCCCTAATAAGTCATAATTTTCAAGAAAAAAAAAATTATTGCATTGTCATAGAAAGACATTTTATTTTCAATATATTAACTATTGTTTCATTATCATACAATTTTTTTTGCAAAGCTTTTTTTTATATATCAATATAGCGAATTTATATTAGATATTGACTTACAAAAGAACTAAATGACTAAGGAGAAAAGTTTTAATAAAAGAAGATTATTACTTTTCTTTTGAATCTATGAATAACTCTTTGAGAGACAAATGTTATTATATGAAATATAGAAATGAAAAGTGTGGCAATGAAATTTTCTTTGCTTTGAGTAATTACGACATTTTAATGTTTTAAGGGTTGCCACTACACAGGGAAAACCTGGAAAATACAGGGAATTTAAAAATCACCTAAAATAACAGGGAGAATGCAGGGAATTTTGATTTTTTTTCTTTACAAACTTGAAAAATGCAGGGAATTTTGTTTCTTATTTTTGTCTTTTAAAAAATGGGGACAACTCAAAGCGTAATCAATGGGATATTTAACCATGATATCTCAGCTATAATACTGAACTATTTTATTTACTGTTTTCCCAATATAACTCACACAAGAGCACAGTATCCTCTTAATATATTGTGTATAAATATGTACAGGGAAAACACAGAGAAATTTTTTCCAGATTTGAGTGGCAACCCTGTTATAATAAGTTAAACTTATTATTATCCATTTTATTGGTTAAAAAAATTAAACTTTTCTAAGTGGCCTCTAAATCTGGAGGTTTTTTTAAAAAATTTTATTATAATTATTATTATTGAGATTTCTAAGGTCAGAAAAAGATATCGATATCACTCATAATAATTTTATAAGGTAAAAAAAGTTCAAAACTGTTTATGTAAATGGAAGGATAATTTTACGGTAATATTTGGCTTTATAACATAATGAATGCATATAAATTAATAATTTTCTCTTTTTGAGATTGTAAATGCTTAATAAGCTTCAGAGGGCATGAGAGAATATCACATTGAATATGTGCATTTTGATTGTATAAAACTAAAATTAATGAATAATAATAATTTTACAATGCAAAATTTCTTTTGTAATAATTTAAAAAACAGTACTTTATATTAATGGTAATTTAAGAAGTATTTTAAAAAAGAAAAATACATACTGTGATAAATTTTATATATCTGAATCTATAATTAATTTTTTTCTTTTTTACTAAAATGAATGGATGAATGAAGATTGTATTCCAACTGCAACTGAATAAGGTTATTTTTTTTTTGTAGAGTTGCATGTATTTGGTGGGGATGCAGTGAATAGTAATTTTTTGTTTAACGATGAATATTCAGTCAGTTCTTTATTTTTACACAAAATCTAATTTAATCACATATTTCAATAAAATAATTTATTTTTAAAGACATTTTAATTCAATTAAATAATTTTATTTTAAATACATAATTTTCATTAAATTATATTTTAAATACATTCTATTTTAAATTCAATAGAATTAATCCATTTTGTTAATCTGATGATTGAAAAAACTAATTTGAATAATTTTAATATAGTATAATCTCTATTTAATGACACTCGTCTGACTGGAAAGTTGTCATTAATAACGAGATATCATTATATTGGGAGTGAAGAAATTCCCACGAAAACTGAAATTTTAATTTGTATAAATTTTGTTACACTGTGTTAAATACTTAAATACAATCTGAAACTTAAGAATCTGACGTTTTTGCTTGTTTTCTCCCTTTCTTCTTGACTTAAAGTATACATTGCATTTTATAACAACTTCAAGGCATACATTTCTCACTCTTGTTCTTGGAAGAAAATTTTCAGTCTCCTCAGGGGAAGATTCAGCCTTCATCTCTGCTAGATTCCATAATTTCAGCTATTGAAATTGCCTCTAATTCACAATTCATGAGATTGTTATCATATTACGAATGCTCCATAAATTCGGTATCAGGTTCAGGATTCTATTCAGAAATGCTGTCGGTATTTTCTGGGACAGAACTGGTCTAGAACTGCCATTTTTAAAACTTTTAACTTCATTTACTTTTTCCGGAACATCGGTGTTCTAAATATCGGATTTTTTTTTATACATTATTGTTAGAAGAAATAAAAGAGAGCATAGCTGAAAAGATGTTAAAAGCGGAACATTTTTATTAATGAGTGATGTTAAATTTGAGTTCTACTGTAGTAATTAGCTTAAATAAAAGTAATACTTCATTATACGTAAAACAATGCAATAATTCTTTGACATATTACTATTAACATATTACATATGACATTACTTTGACATATTACATATGACAAGTATATTAGGTATATCATTGATATAAAGTTATATAGCAATGCACTTGTTGCATATGGAGTTATGACAAGGATTATTAGGGGTGCCAAAATATTAAAAAATAATTTTCGGTTTGTTCTACTTTTGCCAACTCTTGCTCGCTTTTGTTAACTTATTTCTTCTTTTAATAAAATAAATGCCTTCGTTTTTGTTTTGTTTTCTGCGCAAATTGTTTTCTTAACAAATTAGAAAAATTTCTTTTTTCTGAAAGTTATATCTGATAATTTTTATAACCAGAACAACCATATAAAGTAATTGAATTGTTAAAAAAAAAAAAAAATCCCAAGAAACTGAAGTGGTAAAATATTACCTAATTAAAAACTTTTTTCGCTTCAAAATTATATAAATAGCAAATAAAGAGCTTCAAAAAGAGATGCCTATTCTCAAGACTTACTAGGCGGGAATCAGAGTCTGGCAAGTCTTGAAAATGGGCGCCTATTTTTGAAGCACTTGAAACATGTTGATGGTTATTTGCTATTTATATATTTTTGAAGCAAAGGAAATTTTATAGCAGGTAGTATTTGAATTGTTGTTTACAACCATGTAAAGTTTTAAAAGTTTAAACCTAATTAAAAATTCAGAGTTTGTCCCTTTTTTCTTATTTTCTTTTTGTCTTTAATTGACAGAATTTTTGTTATAAATGTAACTTTTTATTTTTAATTGCAGTGTATAATATTATGATCCTCTGGATATCGATGAGTGGGATACTATTGATGTGCTTATTGTGGCCTTATTTAGACTTTACGTCAGAAAATTCTTCTAAATAAGAACTATAAAGAAAGTTTGAATGTGAATATTTTATTAAATAAATCTCTAATATTGAAAAACTTTATAATTAAAGTTTATCACTGTGTTCTATTTCATTACCATAAACTGTAGATATTGAATAACTTTATTATATTTACAGTATTATGTTAGGATTGTGTAAAGTGTTTTTGCCTTTAATATATTTCTTTTTTGTTTGTAAATGTTTAATATTTTCTACCAGATTTTACTATTATATACATAAAGTATGTATATATGTAGTCTACCTCTATTTTTATGTATATTAGAGCTATAAGTAAAAATTCTTAAATATCTACTTTATTGATATAAATTCTTATGTATTGTATAAATGTATTTAAAGTTTTAAATATTTATTTTTCAAATTATCTGGATTCGTCTGTTGCTAAATACTCCATTTTCTGTTACAATGTGTGTTTTTAAACAAATTTATTTTAACACAAATTTACGTTTTTTTTAAAGAGAAATTTACCCTTCAATACTCAAATTTTATCAGTTAGAATATCTTCTCTTAAAATTGTACCAATTTACAATTGTTTATTTAAGTATACAGAAACTTAGGTAACTTTAAGTAGTGATAAAAGTTGAAAAAAAACTCGGAGTCATTGAAGTTTCAACTAAAAGAGACTTTTCATGCTATATTCATACAAAAAAAGGCGTGTTTTTATTATTAGTAGTAGTAGTAACATTGGCTAACTAAAAACTCGGAGTCATTGAAGTTTCAACTAAAAGAGATTTTTCAGGCTATATTCATACAAAAAAAGGCGTGTTTTTATTATTAGTAGTAGTAACATTGGCTAACTAAAAACTTAATTTTATGAAAACGTGATTTTATCAAAAGATTTTTTTTACATGTTTCGATATTGTAAAAGTTCTGGTTTTGCAGGTATGATTTAAAAAATTGACTTATTTTATAATCTCGGGATTTTATTAGTTGCGATAACTGTATTATCAAATATGAAATTTTTGCAAAATATTTTAACATGTACTATTCAAAATGTCTATGTTTTACACTGATTTAAATGTACATCCGTAAAATTTAACTTGTTTGGTTTATATCATACACTTTATAATTTTCAAACAGCTGATGTTGTTTTTTATAATTTTTGTCTAATACAAAACTACAGTAATTAGACTAGTCATTGTCATGTGTATCATTTTTGAATGATATATTTAATAATTGCAATTTTAGATTCATAAAATTAGAATTCCTTCTAAACTGATTGTTATATCATATTTATATATACTTCTCTACTTGTTTGAGACTCTTTTACGTTTTTTTTAAAAACTTCATTATTTAAAATTTCATCAGTTGAAAACCAGGCACAACATTTTATAATGTTTTATACAGTAAGTGAAACTGACTTTATAATCTTACTTCCTTTCCTATATTTATACCCACTTTCCTATATTAATCTTAAGTTTTAGCATTTAAAATATTCTTAATTCTAACAGTTGGCTTCATTTTTTGTACTTTCATTAATTTTAGCATTTGGAACATAATTTTTTTAATTCTCTTATTATGTATCTGTTGCTGGTAAAATTTGAAATTTAGAAAATACTTTGGCATTTTGTAGAGTGAAAACCAACTGACAAAATATGCAATGATTAAATTATTTCCATTGCTTAAACATTGGAAAAATATCAGACATTCTATAAAATGTCTTCTGTTTCTATGGAATATGGACTTTTCTTACATTGCAAGCAATATACCTAATAGACCTCTTTAATTCGTTTCATTATTTTTTTTCCAAAATGAGAATTGTTTTAATGAAAAAAGAACATCTTTTAAATATTAACCTTACCGTGACCTTTATTTCATACTTTACCTAAATAGCATTTGTTGTTCTATACTATGCCCAAAGAAAATGTACAATAATCCTTTATTTTATACTTTGTCTAAAAATGCCAGGTATTCTATATAAATTTTATGCATTGTTGATAACATTATTTTTTGTTATTAAAATTGATGCATTTTATTTATACATTATAATGTGAAAATTTCTATTGGATTATGTGAGGTAATTTTGTTATTTTTTTCATCTTATTGCATTGTTTTTATAGTTCTTGTACAATGAAGGGCCATTGTATTAGTGATAGACAAAGCTAGGAGAATTGTACAGCTATACACTTCATTTATGCACAAAGTGAAGGCAATGTGATAACTGTATAAATACTGTTTGTTGCTTCTTATATACAGGGGTGATTGTGCTCCGGAAAAATCTAAATTTCCGGATTTTTCGCTACCCGCGATCCTAAAGTTCCCTGAAATCCAAAATCCAGAAGTTTCAAGAAATCATCGATCACGTTTATATATAAAAATTCTTGTATATTTTATTTAAAAATATTAGAACTAGAATTTATACTTGGCATTTCTTTCATTTTATAAATATTTTTTCTGGTAGAATAATAAATGTGATTAGAGATAAAATAAACTTTAACATAATTATTCATTTAAATTATGCTGCATATAATTCATTTATAATATCATGTTTTCAAAATTTCAATGATTTAAATTTATAAAGATATTAATTTTTTGAATGATTTTACTCAAGAAATTTTCAGGATTTTTGAGTTAGGCCCACAATCACCCCTGTATATATAGTGTAATGTATTATGTGTTGTTGCATATGTGCTATGGTTATTGTTAGTCAGACATTTTAAATGCCAGTATGAATAAGATTCCAGATTTATATGCTTTTTAACACCTACAATTAGTGTGAGGTGATTGGATAATTAAATGTTTAAAAGCTTTAGAGAAATAAGATTTTCAAGCCCAACAATATGTTGAGAATGCATGAATGTGATTAGACAAACTGTAAGAGTAATTAGCCTTTAAAGAACTTAGAGTGAGTTGGTGCAAGTGTATTGCATGTTGCATGTAGCTAGTGAAGTAAAATGTTAGTTCAATTTACCATCCACTGATTAACTACACCCATAGTGTTAGGTATATATGCAGTTACCACTGTGCATTGAAGTGGAGGTCCAGCTCTACGCAATATGCTTATCATTGTCTATCTGTGATTCAATGGTAGTTCAGTGTATTGATTGAAATCAAACTGCCCAATATTATGAAGCTTAAGATTTTCTCTACTCTATTATATTTATTGTTGAATGATATTTTGAGTAAACTATTTCATTAAAATTTTTAAAAATGTGTCTGAACTATGCAATATTAAGAATGTTTTGAATTACAATGAAAAATATTTGAATTTAATCTTTTGTGATGGTGTCAGTTAGAAAACATGCCCTTTAAAATATGTATATGTATGTATGAAAGTAGTGTATGTTTTAGGCAATGGAGAAAGACTTGTTTTAAGCAGAGCTATATTTTGATAATATTTTTTTTTATCAAATTGTTGATTGATTTAAAACAAGATATATTATATTTGTGCATTTTTTCCTTATAAAGATTGAGCAAGATAAAGTAAGGGTACTTTTAAACTTATGCAGAACATTACTCTGAACGTTTACGAAAAATTAATTTTTTTTCCTTGTTTAAAATACAGAAATTTGAAAATGCTGCAAAATCCCTAACTTCATTTCTAAGTGCACTCGAATATTAAATACTAGTTTGAGCCTCAAAAACTTTTATGAAACCTATCTGTTTACAAAATTTATCTAATAGAGATATTTTGCTGGTCATTTGTTTATTGTGCAAAGTTTTTAGCAGCACATGTGAAACTTTTTGCATTAGCCTTTTGTTAAAATACATATACTTTTTGTTTTTAGTTAATTAACTACAGAACCCACTTAGTCTTTCATTAATAGATAAACTAGGGAGTATGTTACTCTTTCAGGGTACGTAACGTTTTTAAAGGTGCTTATTTTTGATTTGCGTTTTTAAAAGCCCTTAAAGGAACTTTTTTTTTTTATTCGGGATTTGTAAAAAGTGCTTAATTTTCTATCTTCAAAAAAAAAGATTTTTTTCTTGCCGTGTCGATTGTCATTCTAAATTACAAAAAATTCACGATTTTCACAATTTTCTCTGCAATATTTTTCAGAAACTAGTTACTTTATGATGATTATGTAATGTTTTTGAAAATGTTTTTGAATTTTATTGATTTTATGTTCATAAATTAAGAACTTTAAACGATGGAATTTTTTATTACTTACTGCACAGATCCTAACTAGGATTTTCTATTCGGTAAGTGATTAAAAATATTCTTTGAGTGCTTAAAAAGTACTTAAAGGGTGCTTATTTTTTGTTGAAAAATCTGGCCATTTGAGCTATCATTTCTAAAACTGGTTTTGGTTAAAGATGTTGATGGAAACACGACTTTCTATGTACCGAATGTGTCCGAGATGCCATTTTCAAGGAAATAAAAAAAAAATTCTAATCAAAGTGATTTGCAGCTTTTGAAAGAAGGTCAAAATTGTTTGTAAAAACTTGGAAGAAAAAGGGTGTTTTTCTATAAAAAAAAAAGTTTTGACTATTCTCTAATATAGAGATTAAAGAGCTTAATGGTAGAAGGTTCTGAATGATATTTTTGAATATCTCTTGAAAATATCGTCTGTTAGTCTTATTAAAACATACAACATTAATTTTTGCCGAGACCCTAAATTTTGCAGATCTCAGTTTGTGAAGGATCTAAAGTTACAATTTGATTGTTTTTGGAAAGGAAGAAGGTTTTCCATGCATTTGACTATAGACGATCTCTGAATACCCTTCTTTGGTCAGTATTTCAGTTGCAAATATCAGTGGAAGAAGGTTTCAAATGCAATTGGTAACATGATTCATGAGTAACCTTCTAAAGCCTTGCTTCTGACTCCAAATTATAATGCTAAGAGTGCAGTTATTATGATGTGAATAGTTAAATTGGGAATTTATAGAGTTTGCCAAATGGAAGCTTGTGCACCAGAAATAAAGGCAAGTCGTTTTTACTTTTTGTTATCAATATATAAATTTTACAGCTAATTTACTGAAATTCAAAAATTTTCATTTCTTAAAATCCCTCCCTTTAATATAAATTGTACTATAATTTTGACATGGATGTATGCTATAATGTTGGAAATTATTATGTATACTATAATTGAATTTATACTGTAATTTTTTTATGTATGCTGTTTTATGTTCAACACTTTCATTTTAAACTATGCATTTTTAAAGCTTATAAAAATGGATAATTTGTATTATAATCAAAAGCCTTAAATAAATACACTGCCTATAACTGAAACAAATGTATTTTTGCTGTAGTTTTTTTTAGTAGACGTAGAATGTATTAAGTTTCTTTTCTTATGTATTCATATAGATTTATTTTGTGCAATACATATTTAGCATCTAAGCACTTTTATTTTTTTGAAATGAAGTTGTAGAAATGATTGAATGTTTTAATATATTTTAGATTGTATGTAAATTAAATGTAAACTTTGTTGAGGGGTTAGACAAATTTCCAGTACCCAAAAATTAGATAGCTTTATTTCTTTTCCGTTTTTAAAGTGCATTTACTACAGCAATTCTTGTTTTAATTATTGTATACACTTATTTATAAGTTATTGAGAAAATGCTTGGGAGATATAATTGGATTTCTTTGAGCATATCCTTGATTTTTTTTCTTATTAAAAACAGTGTCATTAAGGATAGATTATACAACTTCAATGTATGGCGTCAACTTATGGCGTGAAAACTAACAAGCAAACTAAAAACAGTGTTTCTAAAATAAATGACTCAAATTTACTGACCAACCTTAAGTGATTCTATCCAATTTTGTTACTCTCTAATTAGATCTGTAATTTGAATTCAGATTTATTGGTTTGGAGGAGTCATAATTTGTTTCTTTTAGTAATCAAAATTTTAATTTATATGCTAAGCATAGCTCAGTCTTACTACTGATTTATGAAATCATTTTGAGAACTAACATTTAAACTACATATATATAAACAGGGCTCTCATTTTTCTATACATTTTGAGAAAAGTTCTTCTAGTTGTAGCTAAGATTATTTTTAATGTATCATTCTTTGTTTTGTAAATTTGATTTAGGGTTATGTTCCACTTCACTACGTGTAAATGATTCAAAGGTTCAAGTACTAACTACGTAACTAAAAAACCACTAAATGTTATATTTTGAAATCTGTGTTGACTTGAAGATAGCAAGCTTGCTTCCATAAGGTTAGTTTTACACAAAATTTGTTCCTAACAAATGCAATGAAACTCGTTCCAAAGAACATATTTTTTAACAGAACTGGTTAAGTTTTGGTGCATAAAATTGATTTTTTCTAAAATAGAGAAGGGAATAGTCTTACACAAAAGATTTTCAAACATAAACCAATTGATCATAGAGCTAGAGAGTGCCTAAAACATTGATAGTTGTAATTTTAAAACCATTAGGTTATTAAACTGGCTAGATCTGCACAGAGAAATGTTCTAGAGAAAGCAGAGGCCTATCCTGCACTATTGTGCTGACGACGATGATCTTTAATGTGTACAGACGGAGAGGAAAAAAAGTAATCAAATAACTTATTTTTGATGCTGTAGATTTGTATAGCCCCTTCAGTAGTTCATGAAATGCCTTTGATTGTTTTTTTTTATATTTAGAGATTTTAGTTTTATGAAATCTGAGAGAGAAAAAAATGTGCCTGCTTTAATAATGTGTTAAGTGGCTGACTCTTGCCGTATGCATTATTTGTTTCAGCTACCAATGTACATTTAAATACAAACTTGCATCTCTTGTATGTGATGTCTTGTTGAAAATTTTGAAATATATTAAAAGAATTAACTTGAAAATTATGTTTTGAGATATATTTCCATAGTCTTTTCTTTTATGCTGACATGTTTTAAATATTAAGAAAGACATACATTTATTCAACCCTACAATACATCAATTCTTCTCTAAAGTTGATAAATTTATTTTAAAAAATTTTTAGGCAGTCTTAGAAATTTTTTCAAAAAATGCATTCTATGTCATAAAACATGATAAAGTAATTTGCTACAGAAGTAAAGAGTATTTTTTCTTTCTTATTAGAAAAAGAATAAGATAGAAAAGTAAAATTTAAATGTATTTTAGAGTTAATTTTATGCATACTTTTGCTGTAATTAATTTTTATTTGTTAATTTTATTTTAAGTTCTAGTTTACAGTATTTTTAGGTCAAAATTATTTAGTTTATCTTTTACTGAAATCTTTCAACTTTATTTTATTCTGTCCACTTTCTTGAAATGCCTGGGTCCTAGCTAAAAGTTCCTAAAGATATAAGGATTTTTTTTAATTAACTTCTATTTTAAATTAAATATTTCTGAATCCTTTTTTCCCCCCTATCTTTTATCCCTTAACATGCTTCTATCTTTCCAGAACAAAAGTAAATCTGGAACAGTATGAAAAAGTAAGTAAGTCTTGAACAAAACTAAAGTCTGCATTGCTCTCTAAGTGTAACAGTTATTGCTGTTACTTTATTTTATAACCAGTGGCTATCAGCTGATTCACGCAGTTGATGTGTAACTTTTATTGTTCTTTCTCGCATCCTTGTAATTTTGAATTAATTTCTAAGGACAAGAAAACTCTCCAATCTTGCCTTTGTGAAAGATTTAATGGGTGCAAATTCATTTATGACCAGCTGCTATTGTGTCCTTGAAGCCCATCCAGCTTTATAACACTTTCTTGTCTAAAAAGTAAAGGCGGCTGGTGCTTATAACTGACCTACATCATGTTGTTGGTCTTGAAATTGTGAAGCCTTAACCTCTATGACCTTCATAGCCCAAAAACTTGCTACTGCATTTTTTTTTTACTGTGAAGGATGAGAATAGTATACTAATTGACAAGCTATTGAGTTGTACTCGAGTTTATTAAATAGGAAGTGAGTGCTGTATCTGCTTAGCCAGAGATTCTCAATTTGTGGACCATGGGACGTCTTAATGTGGTCCGTGAGTGTTATTAAAATAAGCATTGCAAGCAATTATTCAATTTGGATGCTCCATTGAAAATGCTATTTTTATCCATTAAGGTAAAAATTAGAGCCAACAATAAGTTTGGGGCTAAATTAAACATATTCAATGTTTAAAAACTGATTTCTGTTGTCCTGATGAAGGTTGCCCTTTGAGCATCCGAAACAGCTGTCTGCATTTAATAATATTTTTGTGCTCTTTAACGTTGTTTCCTTAGTTTATATTCAATGTTTATTAAATTATTTCAAAGGATTAATAGTAATCTCAGGCCTCTTGTTCAGAAACTAGGATAAGACTATCTTTTCTTAAGTATACAGGGTGTTCCAAAATTATCTTTACATCACCTGGCTTGAAATTGATTACAGACTGGAAGTGCTTAGGGCCACCAATGGTGCGTATGTTGAAGTGTACTAAACAAAACTTTATTAGTTGCAGTAATACATGCAAAAGACAGAATATAAATATCTTGTTTATTTTCGAAGTTATGAATTTTTGAAGTTGTAAAGAGAATTTTAGAGGAAATGCCTCATTCAATATTTTATTGTCATACTTTTGCTATTGGGGCAACATAACCTTAAATAATATATTCTGTTTAGTTTATGTGTAATAAACGATATAGGTTTTTATTCATTTTCTTGTTGGTGATTTGGTAAAGCATCTAGTATTCCTTAGGTTATGAAAAGATTGAGAATTACTGTCTAATCTGTCTTGACTTATCTCCCTTTTTAAATCCAAACTTTACTGTTTTTCCAATTCATATGCAATGTTATGTCAACCATCTGATAGAATAAGTCAAGTGAGCTTGTAAACAGTTTTTATTTACTATTGTCCCAGTTTTTATTTACTATTTGCCAAGTTGAAGTTTTAATGATGGAGGAACAAAAAATTGATGGTTAAATGTACTCAGGTTTGTTGCCATTGAAAGAGAGTGTTATGCATGATATTATTATCTACACAGATTAGCACCTCAAATAGTACACTAGCGTTTGACTTGATTTTGTTTACCAAACAAATTAAATTTAAAAGATGAATATTTTAATAGAGAATCGCAATTGTTTATAAATGTTTCAACTGATGTCCTCATATGAGTATAATTTCTGTTTGATTGAGTAAATCTATATCTCTTAATACATCCAACCCAGGGCGCCCCAAACTGGTGTTCCACCTTGAACTGATTGTATGGCATGATTCCCAGTAGATCAAAGTCAAGCATCAGTGAGCAGATGGGTGATGACTTTTACCAGCCTGCGAAGAGACAGAGGGTGCGTGTTATAGGTCCTCATTAAGCTGTTCTGTGGTAAAGTGCTCGACTTCACACTCAGGTGGTACGGATGCCAAAGTGCAGGAGTCATTCCCTCTGAGAAGAATGAAAATTATGATTGCATGTCTTCAGATCATCTTTGGCGATTTTCCCCAGACCATTGCCAATAGCCTATTGTGCAGCTCAAATGTTACAAAGTACTGCTACTACTATGTGCTCTGTAGAAAACTTATCTCCTGCTATCTTATATTTGTTGATGGACCGCAATGTCAAATTGGCCAACATTTTCATTGAGTAGGAATTGTGTACTTAAGTGTTTATCAGATATCAAAATGATTTAGATGAGTCTTTCTTTGCTAGATAAAAGTACCACAGCCATAGATACTAAAAACAGAGTTTGGCCCTTCAAAAGAAAAATTCAATTTTGGGTTGAATCTGTTGAAAAGAGGGAGATGGAGTGTTTTCTGCTGTTGAATGGTATATTAAAAGAAAACAATATGGAGCTTGCTAACAGAGTCTGTAGAGTTAGAGCTTTCTAGCTCCTTCATTGATATAATATGTGTCCACTCTCAATGTTTGAAGATGTCCTTTGTCCACCACTTTCCAACAGCTTGGGATACAATGCTGCAGGACTATGAACTGTATTCAGTTTTGACAAAGCCTATTAATCTATCCTGATGTAAATGCAGTTGTTGTCATCAGGCTCCAGGTTGATACCACCAAAACAAAATACAGCTTCTGTATTTAGTTTAGTTCTATTTATGTCTGGAAGCTGAATCAAACATACATTTCCAATTATCAAAAACATTTATGGGTCCCAAGATGAAATTTATTGGATGTCCCTACCTCAAAAAGTTTTATTTTCATGTTTGGTAGAATTTTTAATGAGCTTTAATTCAAAATTATAGTTGTTGTTACATTATCTCATATGTATAAAAAAAATTCTATGCTTTTTTTAAAAAAAAATATAATGAGGACATTTTTAGTTAGGAATTTTGACCGAGCTCCAGTCTTCTCACCCGTGACAATAATGTTCACCTTCTAATATTTTAAACAAGAACAACCATTTGCAAAGGTATGAGCTGTGAATCGCTTGGGTAACATTTGGCTAACTAAGAAAAGTTGCAAATTTGTTTTTTAAAGCTTTTTACTGTGGTAACAGACTTAGATTAACAATAAGGATCGTACCCTTGCAAGATCTTTACAAAGTATAGAATTGCCTTAATGTCTGTGAAATTAAAAATGAATTAATCTGTGTTAAAAATTGCATCACCATTGCTCAAATTTATTATTAACTTTGCATTCTTTTAATTTGTGAACCAAGATCAAAGCCTAGTGTTGCTTAAAAAATAAAACAATTAAAGCCGAATAACAGATTTTTTTTATTTATTATTTTCTAAAACAGTAACTGTCAATACTTCTTCGTTTTTCAGACTAAATTCAGGTATAAAAGCAGCATATCCTAAATACATAAAATATATACAGTTTGAAGACAAATTTAACAACCAAAAACAAGTGTTTGAGAACTGTGTATTAAATACCCATATAGTTGCATTCACCACATATGTCACACTTCATATGTACAAAAATTTTACACCATCATGCAATCAATGAATCAGGAAAAGAAAATATGCAACATTTTTCTATAGTAGTGCAGAGTTCAATGTAACATATTTTTTCATTCCTAATTATTTTCATCAATTTACATTTTAACCAACATAAAGTTTGATATATCCTACTTCACCATTCACAATTGATTTCACCCATTGATAGTAGCAGGATTTTTAATCCTGAATAGTAAAATATTCTTGTCTGCAGAGCTTTCACTTTTCTATTGTCTTATGTTCGCACTTTTCAGATCTCTCTTCTTTCAAGAAATACTTTTGCACTGGTGTAATTATTAACAGTACAGGATGAATGATTGCTATAGCTAACAAAATGCTGTCAAACACATTCACCTAAAAAGAAATCGTCAGGAGGTTATTTATTCATGCACTAAACTAATCACAGCTACTTAAAATGATAGGCTGAAGCACTATGTAAATTTCTGTAAACTATATCACGCACATTGCAGTTTCATATACTATATTTTGACTCCGTTTTTAGTTTTGTCAATTGTAGCTCGATAGGAAGTTTCATAATGATCTGCTTAAATAAAAGCATATTTTTGGGAGTTGTAAACTAATATTTAAGTGAGGAAAAAACACAGATGCTATTGAAATTGACAGCACTGAGAACAACAGTTTTCAAAAGAAGTTTTGTGAGTTGGAACTTTTTTTTTTTTAAACAGTAATTATTTTTGAAGCCTGTTACAGGCTTCTGTCCTAACAAGAATCTATTTTCTATTTAATATTTTGGTTATCTCTATAAAACTATTTAAGTAAAATGTCAATAAAAAAATAGCAAATTTAAAAATAAAGAAATTTCTAAAAGCAATAAATTGCACTGAAGCAGAAATGAGTGTACTATAGTTTCAGTACTATAAACAAGAACTTTCCTCAGTGTCTAAACGTCAAATAAAGGTTGAGAAGTGAGGAGACAAACCACCTGCAAAGTGGTTTTAACCGATAGGGACAGAGGAACAAATATGAACTAGGTAATAAAAAGATAAGAAACGGGTATGTCTGGATTTGGCGGGAACCCCTGAGTTTAACAGATCAAATTAAAATAGACTTCTAAATATTGGGAAACGGTGGGACACTCGTAAGATCAATAACTAAATTATTAGAATTTTTCAAAGTGTAAAATGACTCTCAAAAGTCAAGTTCAGTAGGTGAAGAGCAGTGTTGAATGATTTTAGTAGAATAAAATTCAAATCTGTGATTTGAATTCCAACTGTGTAGAGCGATAGATGATTAGTTAAGATCCTGATTTTGGACGTATCTTTCGTGCTCTTTTAAGTCGAAGTTTACGGGTAAGTTTGGAACCTGGTTCGAATCCCAGTCGATACGAATTCGGCATCCGGCTTTCACCGACCACAGCGCTGATGTGAAATATACTCAGTGGTAGACGGATCGTGGGTTAGAGTCCCCTTACCGTGGGAGGTTCTCGTGGTCTTCCTCTCCATGTAACGCAAATGCGGGTGAGCTCCATCAAAAAGTCCTCCACGAAGGCAAATTTCTCCCAATACTCGATCCAGGAGTTCCCTTGTCTTCTGGATTGGGTTCAAAATTACGAGGCTACGGAGTTGAACATTGGTAGTCATAAACCCATGAAATTGGGTCGACTGTTCAACGACGGTTATAAAATAAAAAATTATAAAATATATGCAACTAGTTAGGTCAAGTAAGCGATTCAAAGTTTGAACCCCTTAATTTTCATTTCTTGCGAATTGAAAATTTTTTGTCCAAAATTAGAAAATTCGTCTATCAAAAGATAATTCCATACAAAAAAATAATTCAAATAAATATTCAATAATTTTTCAATTTAATAATAGTCGAAAAAATTTTGAATTGTAAGGTATACAATTTTTTACATCATTATAGAGAATGTAATTTTACATAGTCGTGGATACAAACAACACTCAAATACAAACTTTAAGCGAAATCTGTCGAATAGTTCCTGAGAAATCGAATTTTAAATGTAAGACTTTAAAATTCGAATTCTTAGGAACTTTTAAAACCGATTTCGCTTAAATTTTGTATTTTGCTATGTAAAATAACATTCTTTAAAATCACGTAAAAAATTGCATGCCTCCCTATTCTAAATTTTTGAGTTCAGGTATAACAAATAAGATATATAAGCCAAAATTAAGTTCTCTAAGTATGTTTTCGCTTTGTTCTACAATTCTTAATTACAAAATGAAACAAGTTTGAACAGAAAAGTTTAGTGATTACAACACTTACATAGAGGACGCTTTTTGGAGACGATGCTTCCCATAGGAATAGGGGGAACTGGAAGAGACTAGCTATGGCTGACATAGTGCTCATGATTCCGAGCAGTTTGTTGAAATGTTCTGCTGGAAATCTGAAATGAATATATATAAATATTGTAAAATAGTGCAAAAAATTTGTGTGTTCACTAAAATGTGCAATCGCTATATATTTCTTTTTAATTCCTTGAGACTTCTACATTTGTTTTTTTAAAAATTTCTTCATCAATTGAATTTCTCCAACCATTCATATTTTGATTACCTGCATGAATTTTAGTCTACGTTTTTAGATTTCTTAAGGAATGGTTATCGCTATTAATATTTTAGTGTTTAATTTAGATTATGTAGATTGCATTTCGAACATACTGGGTTGTTCGGAAAGTAATTTTTTTCTTCTCGGTGGAGGACTGCATTGTATTTTTTCACAGCCAATTTAAAATTGGCGCATAATCATTATACATTTTGATAGCTGATATAGCAAGGTTTAAGGTTTGCTTGTGGAAAACTTCGTTTGTGTCTACGCTTAAGTTTTAGTTGATGCTTTTTCAAATATGTAAAGTGAAAAGCAGCATTTTATGCATATTTTACTATCGGAAAGGTAAAAATGCTATTCAAGCAAGAAAAAAATGCGATGTGTATGAAGATGTATCGACAGTAGTCCAGTGCCAAAACTGTTTTGTAAAATGTTGATGATGAAGGCACAATAAATTCAATGATTAACGACGAACCGGTGAATAACAACTCTTTTGATCACTCGTAGATTAAATTTATCGAATCCGACCATTCGTGATCAATTTAAACGCCACTAGGTTTAATCTCAAAGCTCGACTTATGGGTTACTTATCAGGGGTCTGTTTAGAACAAATTTGGGTCCGTTAACGGACCCTTCACAAAATATCTTTTCATTAAAACGGACCCTTCACAAAATATTTTAAGTTAAAAACGGACCCTTCACAAAATGATTTTCTTTTAATCGGACCCTTCACAAATTTGTTTATCTTCATTATTGTTTTATTAATCGAATAAACCCTTCCCAGGGCAGAAAACAAGAAAGATGGATGTAAACGAATTAAGTTTTGTCTTCGGCAGACGCTTCTTCCATAATTCGTACGAAATGAATATTCTGCGTTCAGCAGTATAGGCTAAATACCAAATATTTGTATGTTTCATCTCTAATTTAGAATGAGAACTTAATTTTTTTAATTAAAATTTTACAGTCCCGAGCATAATTTTGCGTCTATTTACAATTTTAAAAACTCCTTGAAAAAGTTTTTTGCTATTACCGGACCCTGGTTGAGAGAATGTGAGTAATTTTTTCACAATTTCACGAAAACCGGACCTTTCACAAAATGTTTGGACAGACCCCTGCTTATGTTCTTATTCAATTGAAATTTGTACCGTCAAGTTGAGAGAAAAGTCAACCATTTCTGATGTTGGACCAAGTACCATGCAACTGATTAAAAAATTTTCGAAAAATTATTCAATCAGCCTGAATTTACTTTTCGATTATTGCAGTGAGTTTGCTCTTATGCCGGGACTTTAAATTGGGAAGTATGCATGTTTTACTTTTAATTTATTCTTTTTATTTTAATCCGTTTTAACAAGCCGTTATTTTGCTCGATTTGTTTCAATTAATGTTTTATAAGGTTCTTAACAACACGCTTTAACCTTTCGAGGTAAAATAAATCAGTTTAACTGAGATTTGGATGATATACTTTTTAATGTTTCTAAAGGTATCTAGGCTCATTGCAATAGGCCTAAAAATGTCGGTCTGACTGGAAAATATTGAAGATTTTTTTCTCTATTCGCTTGACGTATTACAAATTGACGTTGGCTCTCTGTAAAGAGCTGGATTTTTCAATTCACCTATGACATATATCTATACCGAATGTTGTTCCAATTACAAAACGAAACTCAAATATAAAATTTTTGATATCAACAAAATATGCAAAACCTTAAAATTCTACTTACCGTATTCGCAAATAAGCAGTTCCAATTGATAGAAAGAAAGCTCTTAGTAAAGTAACTGCAACTATAGAAACATATATTGCAATCCTTTCATTGAAGAACTTGCAGATTTGAGCAATCACTTCCAACATTGTCGTTAAGAACATGGGCCAAAAGCATGAGCGTATCACGCTTAACATGGTTGTCGCTGAATCCGGATTGTCATCTTCTAAAATAAAAACCTTTTTTTTTTAATGGATTCTTTTTGATCTGAATGAAACCGTCATGTTAGAATTTTCTAGAAAAACATATTTAGTGTAATAAAGACTTATTTTAAAGCAAAGCACTGTCATCGATGTTAAGTATCTAATTTCTAAGAAAATTCATTATTTCTAAATCTACGACATGGTGGCATTGTGAATTTAAGTATTCCAAGTACGTTAAGATTGCTTTTTAGAATTATCTAAATCGGTATTCATCAGTTGAAATAATAATAAACGTAAATTTTAAGAGATCTAAATGCACAGTATTTAAGTACCTCGGCTGGATGTGTAGTGGCCAGGGAGCTAACCTCACATTCGAAAGTTCCTGGGTTCGAATTACGGATGTTCTTTCATTCTCTGAACTATCTGTCCTTACTGTAGGAGCAACTTTGGCCTACCTTATATGGTGCCCTTGAAAGAGTGGCCAATAAATCTGCCCTGCTGATACTTGAATGACGAGTGTCAATCAGATTGTCATTTTTTTTTAAAAAAAGGTATTAAAGTACCTATTTAGGCCGGGATGGCCTGGTTGGTAGGGCACTGGGCCCATGTTCAAGAGGTCGTTGGTTCGATCCCTGCTGACCGAAGACTCTCCGTGTAGTAAAATGGTGACTGATGCACGTTAAATCTGTCGAGTCACAAAGTCCTCCATGTTCCCATAATAAATCTATACCTCCGGGAGTACTCATCCAAGAGTTTCCTTGTCTTCTGGATTGGTTTAAAATTACAAGTCTACGGAGTTGAACATTAGTAATCGTAAATCAAAAAATTGGGTCGGCTGTTCAACGATGGTAATATTTACAATTCTGCAATTAAAATTTTTTGAAAGGTTGTTTTACTATTAGACTTTTTTGGATTTTTGATAAATACGCTTTCGTATACGGAATCCGCTTTTTGCTTGCTTTCGTTCAATTTACGTTAAGACTGCTTTTTAGAAATATCCAAATCGGTTTTCATCAGTTTAAATAATATTAAAAGTAAACTTAAAATTTTTAAATGTATAATTTTATTGCTGTATATGCTTGGAAAAAATTCGTAGAAGTTCTAAAAACTATCAAGCGTTATTCTGATCTAACGAATGTTTACTGTGAAGGAAGGAGTTTACTGTGAGGAAAATTTCATTGTTGAATGATATTTTATCATAAAAAGCCTCACCCGAGATCGAGAAGGGAGCTTAGGCAACAATAATAAGTATATTGGTATATAATCACAATCATATAAGTATATAATCATAAGTAATTTGTATTTTCTATTTTTCACCAGATTTTGTTAATCAGTTCGGTAGAAAAATTGATTTTTAATTTAAAATTGATCGACTGTCACTCATTTATTAGAGTTTCATTGCATCGCTTTTTACTTTTTCTTAAACTTGAAATAATTTTATTATAGTTATAGACTTATACTGGAATTTCGCCATAGCTTCCCTAACTATACAGTTTTTTTTACGGCTTCTCAAAAATGGAGTGAAAAAGTACACACATTAGCTGTTTCAAATTCATTTTTTAGTTAGAAAAAAGCTAAAAACTTCATCGAAATATCACAGATTACTGCTTAGGATGATAAAATTGAAAACATCAAAACCTATTTGATTGCCGGAAAAAAAAGAGAGGCGATTATAATGAACATTTCAAATTTTCACCAGGCAATCAAACTGTTTTTGATGTTTTCCATCCCTTTCTTCCTCAAGCACATTCGACAGATTTCGAAGGTGTTTTTGTTTTTTCTATTTTTACTTGAAAATTTGAGGCATCTAATGCGTATATTTCTTTAAATTCATTTTTGGACTAGGATTCTAAAAAAATATATTTAAAGGTGGTTATTTCGGAACACACTGTATAACAGTAAGTAGCAATAATAATACATTTATGATAAGATAGATATTCTCAAAATATGAAAGAAAAAAAGTGAATCATTACTGCTTTTTTTAGTTACCCTCCTTATGCTCCAATCCATGAAAATGCCGCCAATTGGAGCCAAAAACAAACCAGTCACTTGAAAGAGGCCATATAATTCCGAAAAGAATGCATCTACATGAAATATAGAAGAGTTTTCAGTCATAGAATAACATAAAGTACTATTTATGTTCAAGGCACTCATAAAACATAATACTCCATGGTAACCATATACTATGGTAAGCTCTTCGGGCAAATGTTAGTCACTCAGAGAAATCATAGCAAGCCAGGGACAAAACTATGGCGTAATAGAAAAAAGTCAGCGGAAGTGAAAAAAAATTCACAATTGAGATTTTTATATGTTTGGTATTTTTGTATGATAAGCTACTTATTGCGAAAAAAAATTTAAAGAAAGTTTTATTCAGTCTGTTTTTCGAAATTGCATTTTAGCGTTCATAGTATTGGCAATGGAAAAGAAATAGTTGTCATTGTCGAGCCACGTTTCTCGAAATCTGTCGAAAAACACTGACGTTCTTTTTTCAAGTGCACAACAGAAAAAAGTCTGCTGGTTTGATGTGTTAATTATTATTTTTATTTTGGATTTGGACCGTTTACTGAGATGGCCACTAACGTGAACCGCTTTTTTTTTTTTTTTAAATTTCGTATGATCAAGTGTTGCCGTTTAGTCAGTATCTCTATAATAAGTATGTTGTTGATAATCATATTTTTTCAATAAAAATCATTGGACTGGCAGAATGACTTGTTTTATGAATGTAACACATTCTATTACATCTTGAATAGTCTGCAAAATCATCCTGATTTGAACGTTATAAAGAATCTAAGACGTATTAGAACAGTTTTCAAAAGCCAAAATTATCATCAATTTGATTGTTTTTAAGCTTCAGCGAGTGGTTTAAACTAGGTGGCTCACATACCTGTAACATCTTGTGGTCTCGTTTCCTAACAGAATCCTAGCTCTTAATTATTTCCACAGGGGTAACTAGTTTCTAAATACTGTTGTTAATAATAATTTGTGGGGAAAACTATTTCCTTAAATTACAAAAGGAATAGTTTAAATGAAATAAATGCTACAAGGTGCCTTACTGAATCTGGAATTTCAAAAGTATTATAAAAAGTGAATGATTAGTTTAAAGTGCTTTAAATATACAAGAATACATAGTAAACATAAAAGCATCTAGCTTTCATACTTAAATAAAAGAGCGTATAATCTTTTTCCGTATGCGCTGGGCAAGTCTTTTGGTAACATTAGCCAAAGATGCCAGCAGCTCCGAAATCGACAAAATATTATAAAAAACAATAGAGAACTGCAAACTAAAATTTACAGATGCTTGGTTAATTTTGCCAACTTTTTGAAAGTCTCGACACGGATTAACTGTAGCAAAGTGGCGTATTCATAAGCCTTTGAAGAATTATTCAGAAGTAGTGATGAGTAAAAACTCTATAAATCGAATATACGAAACCAAGAATCATACAATAAAAGACTATCACTCGTAAATATTTATCAGCTGGCCTGAACAAGTTAGCACCTCTGCAGCACCCTATAGCAATATCTTTTCAAGATCTAACGCTGAACCATCACGCACCATTTTTATAAAATACACTCTTAAGTATAAGTACATCCTATTCCTGTCCATTGCTCCATCGTAATTAAAAAGCTTTTTAAATGTTTGTTTAAGATAGTGGTATAGAATCGTTCTCCTCATTCTAGCTCTACCAAAACAAGAGCTGTTGTTAATTCGTCTGATTCCCTGTCGCAATTTGTATTCAATTGCTTATGAATATAAAATACAATGTACAAATGAAAGAATGCTTCAAACCTTCATCTCGATCAGTCGTAATCCTTTCAGACCATAGATGGAGAGTTCCAACATAAATGATAGTGTAGAGCAACAACCAACAAAACCAATACTGGTGCAACAAATAGGAGACGGAAAATAAAGACTCACGAAGTGGTACGGATTTTGTTGAATCAACAGAGACCTGTTTATCTGAAAAAAATATTACTAATTAAATAAAATTATGCAACTGAAAAGCAATTTCCATTCTCCAATCATTACATAGTAGAGAATAGAGATGGAAGAGCAGTTATAGAATATACGGGTAGATGAAATACGGGCAGTTACTGAATATACGGGTAGATGAAATACGGGCAGTTACAGAATATACGGGTAGATGAAATACGGGCAGTTACAGAATATACGGGTGGATGAAATACAGGCAGTTATAGAATATACGGGTATGGGGAATATCAATTAAGACATTTTAAGCTAACACTATAATCACCTAAATCTAGTAATGTAAAGTTTCACGAAATGGCAAAAAATAATAATAATTCTCGGACTTTTTTAATTGTGTCGGTGTATAATTTTTAGTTTTGTGCGTGATTACGTAGCCTGATTCGTTTACTACTGATTCCGATTCGTTATAATTCGAATTAATACTGATTCGTTGATTTTTAGCGAAGTTTTTTACATCATAGGAAACACGGATATTCAGACAGTTAAATAATAAGCAAGCTAATATGTTTAAGTAATTAATGAAATTTAGTTTTAGTAAAATTTACTGTTTCTGACAAGTGATAGCCTGCCAACGTTTCTTACCATTCACACATTGCGCTCACCAAGTTGAACCGACTTTTTTGAATAAAAACTCTAAATTGAATGTGATTAAACCCTATTCGATAGGATAAATAGTTAAGAAGTTAAAAGGATTTTCTATGTATTAAAAACTCGTAAAGGAGGGCTGACGCCACTGTTTTGGGTGTTCAACATAATGTTAAATTTTGTTACGTTGCAATAAAACTTAGAAGCTTGAGATCACACAGGTGAGTTGAAAATGTACAGGGAGTACGATGAAACAAATAACTTATCATTTGACAATTAGTTCGATGATAATTTGTAAAACTTGTACAAAAAAGCACCATGCGGGCCGTTGCTTAGGCTGCTTTTGATGGAACTAACCTGCATTTGCGTTACACAGCAGTGTGGGCTATTAGCGACGATTTTTTTTTAGATTTTTATTTTACAACCATCGTTGAACATTCGTCCCAATTTAGAGTTTACTGCTACCAATGTTCTACTCCATAGCCTTGTAATTTTGAACTCAATCCAGAAGACAAAGGAACTCTTGGGTCAAGTATAGGGAGAAATTTGTTTTCGTTTAAAACTTTTTGATGGAACAAATCCGCATTTGCTTTACATGGAGAGGAAAGCCTACACCCGTTACCCCGACTGCAAGGGGACTCTAACCTATGACCCGTCTTCCATTGAAGATATTTTACGTCAGCACTGTGGTCGGTGTGAGCCGGGTGCGGAATTTGCATCGATCAGTCATCTCTGGGATTCGAACCTGGTTCACCTCACTAGAAGGCGAACGTTCTATCCCCTGAGCTACCACGGCTCATTTACGACGGTTTGGGACGGAAACATCCCTGAGGATGATCCGAAGACATACCATCACAATTTTGATCCTCTGTAATCGGCTTCGGTAGCTCGATAACCTGCTCCCGAAGTCGAGCATTTCACGGTAAAACAGTTTAACGACTACCGATACCGAACACCCTCTGTTCCTTTTGTAGGCAGACCAAAGTATTTACTCACCCGCACACTGACCGCAGCTACTAATGCTTGACTTCGGTAATAAGCTGGGAATCGTGTCTTAGCTATTAATCCACTGCTGGATGATATAGCTTTAAGAATAATTATTATTAGAATAATTATTAGAATTTAAGAATATTATTAGAACCAGAATTCCAGATTTAATTATATTGGTCCTCGTTAAACTGTTCTACCGTAAAGTGCTCGACTTCGCGTGCAGGTCGTCGGGCTACCGAAGCGGGGGTGCCATCCCCCTGCAGAGGATCAAAATTGTGATGGCATGTCTTCGGATCATCCTCAGGGATGTTTCGCCAATAGCCCATTGTGCAGCTCTAGTGCGGCCTAAATGAACAACAACAACCAAATTTAATTATTTTTTTTAAATGTTTAAAGCTTGTATTTTTCTTTTTGTTGCAAAACAATAAAAAAATTTTCAAATTCCTATACAAATTACAATTTTTGATTGACAAAGATGGGTGTAAAACTGAATGTTCGGAAATTTTTGAAACTTGACTACCATACTTTTTTTTCTTCCATTTTTGAAAAGGAACATGTTGCTACAGTTTCAAAAGTAACAGTAAAGTAACAGACCTAAATATTTTCTTAAAATGTTTAAAAACTGAAAATTAAATATTTCCTTTTGTACCAAACCGTTGATAAATGTTTCTTATTCATGTATATCAATCACTTTAATGAAATATTGAAATGATAAAAAAAAGAAAAAAAAGTAACAGAGAGATGGAAAAAACATATTTATTCATTGTGTTTCTCCTGTTATCGCATTATTTTGTGTCTTAATATAAGTTTTTTCACCTTGTAATTTCCCAGGCTGTATTATTTTTTAAACGAATACAAAACTGTTTAATGTCCTTTTACAATAGAAAGTAATACCGCTTTTACGATACATTGCATAGCTGATGGACAACCAAGGTCAAAGTCATAATTACAGAGTTTGTAAAAAACACGTGTTTGACCAACTGTTACATGGGGCGTGAATATATCAATACATCAAAAGACAGATTAACGCTGTTTCTGAAAATAGAGTACAATTTAAGCTAACATTATCGTCGGGGGTCTTTCATAGTGAAACGTTCAAAAACAATCCGGTTTTTTCATTTTTTAGGATTGAAACTTTTTCTCATTCATTGCTTGTTTGTTAAAGCAAGTTTTAGACGGTTGTTGTCATAACGTGTTTTAGCCATTTTTAAAAATCTAACAAATTTACAAGAAATAAAGAAATTAGCCGAACTGCATAACACATTCTACACTATTATACAGGGTTATTCATTATCTGGACCAGTGGTTTCCAGCTGGTGGCCCGGGGGCCGCATCCGGCCTGCGAAGCCTTTTTTTGTGGCCCGCGAAATAAAATGTATTAGTTGTCCTTTTTTGTGGACAATTTTCGTAAAAAATCTATATGGGTTTAAAATACTTTTCTCGTTAATAAAAACCTAATTTCTTCGTTTCTATGAAATTTGTCATACCAACGGTGCAAAAAAAATTATTTCTCAAATTTTGCATTCAAGAAAATATTTATTCAAATACAAAAATAATCGTGTATGTTGCTCTTTTTTATTTCATTTTTTTTTTTGTATTTTGTGAATATAATTTAGCATGTGCGCATCAGAATTTTTCTCGATGAAATTCTCCGATTTAATTTTTTGAAACCACTCATTTTGGACGAAAATATTTACACACACATTTGTAGATTTAAAATTTAAAATCTAACTATCTATTCTCTGGTGGTTGCAGTAGACAAACCTCAATTTTGTCATTGAACATTATGTGTGCTACTATGTAAGTTTTAATACCAACCTTTTTAAAGCTTTATATCTTAACAATTAGATATCTGTTGCACATTAATTGTTTAATACAGGGGTGCACATTAAAGTTATTGTAGCCCGAATTTTTTAATATGCAATTAAATATTTTGAAAAATCTATTTCTTATTTTAATTTGTAATTCAATACTTTTGTTTTGTACAACTTGGTAAAAATCTGACAGTAATATTTAATGTTCCTTCAAACATAAAAGAGTTGTACGTAAAATTTTGATAAAGTTGCGGCCCGCCATTTGATTTGTGTTTTTAATTATGGCCCCCGGCCTCATGTAAGTTGGAAACCCCTGATCTAGACTTCAGAAGGATTTAAATAACACTAATAGTAAAACTATGCACATATATTAATAACTTTTGAAATAAAGATTGGGTCTTCTCGTCTTAAGATGCTATCTTAATGATTCGAGGGCGAAGAACTGACTCAGAGGTTGCATAATTTCTCATAGGGTACTATCTAAACGACCGAAATGAAGTACGCCAAACTAACATCATTCCATTCCGCGATTGAGTTTATTAATTGTTTTTAGCTGTGAGCATGAGACTGTGCTCAGAAAAAGTTATTTCAAAACTTTGAAGCAGAATTTTTATTAAGCCTACGTTTTTATTATTTTGTAATTAATTTAAGTCAAAATAAGTGAAAAATATTACATCTAGCATTTTAATAATTTATAGTTACGAAATACAGCATTAAATACGGGTGTCTTTTTCTGCGTTAAATATAAAATTTTTTTAAACGAGGCTCACTTCCGAACAATTTTTCAAATTTCCAGTTATTTAGAAAGAAGAGAAACAGTTATTCATCATTGAAATTTATGTAATTTAAACAATCAATTATTGATAAATTTTTGAAAATTTCTTTTTCGGATTTTATATTTAAGTACAAATATAATTCTGAAATTTTAACAGATTTTTCAGTAACTATTAGATAGTTTTTTTTATATTTAAAATTTCCAAAATATCTATAATAAAAATTAAAGGTGTCCCATCTGCGTCAGAGGGTAAAAATTGTAAATTTGTACTAATTATTAATATTCTATTCTAATGCAACTTAAAAAAAATCCTGATTTTCGAATATATTCATTTTAAAGCGAAATTATGAAAAGCTTTTATTGAATATGAGAAATTTTTTTTTTTATCAACGTTACGTTTTATCTTCTATCATTATAGCTGAGAAAGATTGAAAATCGTGTAGATATCAGGGGATTGAGCACCTACTTAAGAAAGTAAACATCACGAGAAAAAACGAGCATTTCAGAACACAGAATAATAAAGAATATTGACAGAATCGCAGATGAAAAGAAGTAGATTGGAATAATTTCTAGGACCTTTTGTTCAGAACTGTTTATTCCCAAAACAGAATTTAAGATATTTCAGGTACTTTTTTTAAGCAATGTCTATTCCAAAAACTAGAATGGAAAAAATTTCTGATACTTTTTTTTCTCCCAAAAATGTCGATTTGTAAAACTAGATTAGAACTATTTCTGGAACTTTTTTTCTTCTTCAGAAATCTCTATTCCTAAGACTGGATTAGAACAACTTAGATTTCTTTTTTCTTCAGAAATATCTATTCCGGAGTAATCAGAACTAGCTGAGATCGAGTGGAAAAATTAAAAAAAAAATAATACAAATCAATTATATTTATGATTATTTATTTATTTTTCTGTTAATCAAAATTTAATTTTTTTCACTTCATTGATCAGCTCTTTTCCGGGCGTAAAATATCATTTTCATCGTTAGACATGCAATGATTCATAACATTGAAGTTCGTTGGCATAAGGTTACATAATTTCCAACCTTCCTTCCATACTAAACTTACTGCATCGTTTGGTGTGATACAACGAGGCTTAAGTTACCGATTAAATCTTCCAATGAATTTGTTGACAGTTAAATAATTCGAGCGTTTTTACGGTTTTCTCTTCTAGAAGTTAAATCATGCATTCACTTCACGTAGTACGGTTATTTGACCGTGACTTATGACAGCTTAAGTCGATTCGAACACATGGCTTTTTCCCTTAAATGACAAGTTGCGCGTCTTTAAAAAGAGAAAAACTTCATGCATACTCCGATTATTTTTGAAAATTTAATTTTAATTTATTCTTTTAATTAATTTAAACATGTTATTGTCTGTAATTTTGACATTTTTGTCAGAAGTGTGACATTTAAGAGTATGAGACATGATTTATGAAGTGTTTCTTTTGTTGTTGTTACTTACACCACTTGCTAACACCAGCTAGCCTGCTTGAAATCAAGCGAATTTTTAAGGCAGAGGGGGCGTTTTTTATTTTCAGTGGTGCCATCTATAGCTAAGAATACGACTTCAGCCACATATACAGCCCGCTTTATAGGGAGGATCCAATCACATTCCATTCATTCATCCACAGATCGTAATTTTGACCTGAACCAGAGAACGATCAACCTACAATTCAGTACCCCCAGAGGCATTTATTTGTTATGGAAACTTTTAGGACTTTGTGACCCCGGCAGATTTACTGTGTATCAGTCACCATTTAATACACGGGGATTTTTCGGTCGGCGGGATTCGAACTCACGTTTGCACGAAAACGAACCCAACGTCCTACGAACCAGGCTATTCCGGTTTGTACTTCCTTGCATTGATAGTATTCAATAATCAACACAGTATTAAAAATCATGAACCAACTTTGGTCAAACACATTACATATATTTATGATGAAGCAACCAATAATTAGTATTTGGGTTAAAGCATAGGGATAGGTCAGAGGATTACAATCCATTTCAATATTAGCCAGATGGCATTAAAAAACGGGAACATCAGATGACTTGCGGACATTGAGAAAGATTTTAAAACATCGAAGATGACTAATTGATACATTATATATCTGTTAGACTCCTATGGATAAAGCACGTTGGAAATGTTGTGTTCAGCAGGGCTAAGACAAAGTATGCGCGAGACGTTTTTATTTATTTCGTAGTATTAACAATTTTGTTTAAAACTGAATTATAAGGTAGATAAATGAAAAATTTTCTTTTGTTCATAAATTTAATAAAACTAGGTGGCTCCATCTGCCATTCTCTTCAATTGCTTCTCATTCATCATTGTTTTCTTTCCTGCAACGTCAATTTCCCCAAAAAATGTAGAACATTTTGTTTTCAAAATACACAATTATTGTAGCTTTATGTAAAAACATTTAGTTACTATGCTAATCGTAACGAAGTAGACGATTACCTAGGTTTGAAACATAATCATCAGTATTGAAAAGAAAATTAACTTAAAAAAATACAGATAATGTGACTCAATAGGAGGAAATAAATACTCGCTGACGAGATTTATATCAATTCAATTACGGAATTGGGAACAGTTTTCATCACTCATTATTAAGTTTTTTAATCTTTAAAAATTTCACTATAAATGTTACGACTTATATCTAACAATATTTATCTCTCTCTCTCTCTGTTTTTTTTTTTGTTTTTTTTTTTTTTTTTGTTGCTATTTTAGATTGACAGTTAGCTCAAGTTTATAAAATAAAGAAATAAAGATCTCGTGAAAAAATAACAATTCTACAACTATAAAATAGTCAATACTTAAAGCAAAAAAAGCTGTCGAATCACAAAAAAGTATTTAAATTTGCGATAACTTTCGAACAAAAATTTCGTAGTGACATACGAGTTAAGATCACAAATAATAATGGCTCTCCCAGTTAACAATTCTCGAAGAATTAATATTAGCAGTTAACAGTTCACGAACAGATTAACAGTTAATAATTTTCGTACAGATAATATTAGCAGTTAATAATTCTTGGACATTTAATAATTCTCAAACTAATTGTCGTGCCTTAATTTTTTTAATTCCTGTATTTTTTTTTCTCCACGCCTTCGTAATTTCAAGTTCGAACAGATTAACAGTTAATAATTCTCGTACCGATAATATTAACAGTTAATAATTCTCGTACCGATAATATTAACAGTTAATATTTCTCGAACATTTAATAATTCCAGAATTAATTGTCGTACCTTTTTTTTTTATTCTTGTATTTTTTTTCTACACGCCTTCGTAATTTCAAGTTTCTATGTGTTATAGATTTTATTCAGTGAAGCAAAATGTAATTTAACGCAAAAACAGCACTTAAAATTTCAACAACTGTGGAAAAAATTGAAATAATAATAAATAAAAAAAAATAGGTTCGTATACAAAGTGTTCTAAGAGTTAAGTTCATAAACAAATATGGCCTGTTCAGCTTACCAAATTTCGATTATGTAATTTCATTCCAGGGCCTAGTATGATATTTTTTCTAAGCATTTCACATCAAATAATTTTTAAATAATCATCAAATGTTAATTTTTTTTTGTTCCATTATACTCCCTGTACATTTTTCGACGCATCCTAGTAATTTCAAGTTTCTAATTCTCATAGTTTTGCTAGCAAAACAAAATTCTAACAGTAAGCTAAACACCCTTAACAGCGGCGACGTCAGCGCCCCTTACAGTTTTTTAAATATTGCGAGAAAATATTTTTTTCAACATATAAAATTTCTCAAATATTTCATAAATATCACTTTAATTAGATTTAAAATACTTGGAATTGAGAAGTTCTTTTTAATAAGATAATTAAATGCTATTAAATGTCAAATACGGACAGTGAAAAGATAGACCTTGCACTGTCCAGGCACCGAAAGCTATTTAAAGAGCATATGCAAGCTTTGAAAGAGATAATTATCTATTATAAAATTGACTCAAAATAAAACAAAAATAGTGTTTAACAATTTAAAGCTATTTATCAGATTGAAAACTTATTAAATGAAAAACCAAGGCTTTAAATTTAATAACTAGAAATGCTAACAAACGATCGTTTCGATTTGTCGATATTTTTTTGAGAGAGACGACGACAACAGCAATAATAACAAAAAGCCAAAAATTTATTACTACGTTTTATGTTTGATAATGAAATAAAAAAATACTTCGCTGCTTTAGAATTTTAGTACTTGACTTGACTATCAGACGATTGGTCGATCGTCTGATAAAATATGTATTTTTGTTTTTGCCAGAATAAGTTTAACTGGATTCTAATTTTTCTATTCTATGTCCCCATTCAATTTTTCTTTTTATTAATTTTTAAGTCTTTCTTCTTCTGAGAAACGCTGTTTTAAGTGTTTTGCTTATCTAACTATTATGATATTTAACAAGAACTCAATAGTCTAACGGCAGATCATTGAAAAAAGCTACTAATTCTTATAAATTCGTTCTTTCTTTCTTTTTTTTTAAATTGTAAATTTTGTATCAAAATTTAATAATATTTAAAGTACATAACATAGTGAATTTTTGAAATGTACAATAATTCAGAAATTAAAAAAGAGACTTTTTGTAAGAGAAAAAGCAAAAGTTTTGAGTTATTATTTAAAACTATTAATTTAAATTTTAGTGATAAACGAACAGAAAAATAATAGTTTTAACTTTAAATTAAAAACAACATATACTGATGATTTTGGATTATATTTGAGTTTTTTTTAAATTATTAAAAGGGAGTTTGAAGAAGATTTTATCGCACTGTTTTGAAAAACGGTAAGTGCCGCTGCTGTTTTGGGTGTTCAAATTAACTCTTTAGTTTGTATTACTGTGTAAATTCATGACTGATCATGAAATTCGTGAGTTTTAGTAAAAAGTACCTTGCGGGTAGCTCTGCTGGCAGCAGGAGTAACTACGATTTTCGTTTATGAATTCAATGGGACTTTTTTTTCTTCTGAAATTCCAATTTGTTTGAAAATTGTCACAATTTAATAGCTTTTTATGCTTTTTTCTCACTTTTCTTGCACTACGTTACATTCTGTTTCGCAGCTGAAAAACTAAGATTTAGAAACTGGAAATTACGAAGGAGAGTTAACAAATGTAAAAGGGATGTAATAAAAAAATTAAATTCGCTTATTAGTTTGTATTAGAATTATTAACTGTTAAACTTGCAGTAAACTACACCGTGCATTCTTGCCCTACTACTCGCTGAAATGCAACTACAGAGTTGAACTTTGTTGTACTAAAAAGGCCATTTTCCTTTATTAAAAGTTAACGCGAATTTTTTTTCTTTCTAAATTCTGAGTTGATCGAAAATTACAGCAAATTTTAGATACTTTTTTTAGCGATTTTTTCACTTTTTTTTGTTTCAAATAACGATTATTTATCACCGGTTGTAGAAAATTTGCTTGTTAAACTTGTTTAACTAAATTTAACAGTTAAAAATTTAACTGTTAAACTTGTAGTAAACTATACCGTGCATTCTGCCCTACTGCTCGCTGAAATGCAACTACAAAGTTGAACTTTGTTGTACTTTTTAGTACAACAAAGTTCGCGTTAACTTTTAATAAAGGCCATTTTCCTTTATTAAAAGTTAACGCGAATTTTTTTTCTTCTAAAGTCTAATTTGATTGAAAATTACAACAAATTTTAGATACTTTTTTCACTTTTTTTTGTTTCAAATAACGATTATTTATCACTGGTTGTAGAAAATTTGCTTGTTAAACTTGTTTAACTAAATTTAACAGTTAAAAATTTAACTGTTAAACTTGTAGTAAACTATACCGTGCATTCTGCCCTACTGCTCGCTGAAATGCAACTACAGAGTTGAACTTTGTTGTACTAAAAAGGCCATTTTCCTTTATTAAAAGTTAACGCGAATTTTTTTTTTCTAAAGTCTAATTTGATTGAAAATTACAACAAATTTTAGATACATTTTTTCACTTTTTTTGTTTCAAATAACGATTGTTTATCACTTGGTTGTAGAAATTTTTTTTTCTCTCTCTCTGGTTATTTTCATTTACAAGCTTACGCTTGAATTGACGTCAAAAAAATGAATAAAATGAAAAAAAAAATGAGAGAGAGAGAGAGGGTTAGATTAAATGTTTTCAGTTATAAATCTGAACATTTATATTGAAATTTTTAAAAATATAAAAAGAGTTAATAATGATTAAAAAAAAAGTTTCCAGTTTAGTCATATATTGTTAACAAGTAAAACTACTTCTCATTTCTTATTTCTTATTATGTCCCATTGTCTGTATTATTTATTTTTAAATATTTTTTTTAATATTACAGTATTTTAGTCTTAAATCTGAGTAATCGTTCATTTTTTGACTGCTAAAATAGCAATAAAATGTTCTTACACAACATTGTAATGATCATATATTTTATAAACAAATAGATCTTTGTTTTTGTGCAAAAATTTCAAATTTTAAGACAATAAAAAAGTTGAATGTGAGGTCACCACAAGGTTGGGGAGCAGAGCTTCCTATTATGTTTAAATAATAGTTAGTGACTTGATAATACTAGTTTTTATTTCAAATAAATCAACAGTCAGTGATTATCTACCTAGCGCGTATTTTTTCTCATGTTTTATTCATATTTAAAAATAAATTGCTTTATAATATGTGATTTATAAATTCAGTAAGTAAATCAATGTTTTTTAAGGTAGAATTACAATTGTATCAATTCATTCAGTGAATTAATGCTTTGAAGGATCCATAAAAAGTGAATTTATGCCTTAAACGATCATTGAAATGCTTTGAAATATCTCTTAAAAATTAATTTATGTCTTAAACTATTCCTCAAATGCTTTGAAATATTTCTTAAAAACTAATTTATGTCTTAAACTATTCCTCAAATGCTTTGAAGGATCCGTTAAAAATAACTTTATACATTAAACGATCTCCAAATGCTCCCTTAACGAATTTATGCCTTAAACAATCCCTAATATGCCTGCAAGGAAAGAAAAATCGTGTTTCATTGCTGAGAAAACTATCTTTAAGAGCTCAACTGGATTTTTTTTTCGTACTAAAGGCACCTTCAAATTCGGTTCATTAGTCATTGATTCATTTAATGTATAGTAACTTAATTAAATAAATTATAATAATAAAAAAAAACTAGATAACTTTTATAGTTCTCGGAAAATCCGCGCACCTGTATCGGTAATTATGCACTGAGGAAAAGAAGGCTGTTTTTGTCAGGTTCGAAAATGGTAATAAAAACCTTGAATGAGAAACGTTAGCGACATTTAAATAGAATTGAGTAGCAAGGTCAAGGTTACAGTGTAAGGAATAGGTCAACTCAATATACACATTTTCATGAAGATTACGATGATATTAAGTTTGAAATTTTTAGAAAACGTATGAGTTATTTGCTGTATTGAACGGTTATTTAAGTTAATTTCTATAAAGTGTCCTTTGTATGTTAATACTCTGTCAAATTTTCTCCTAAAAATTGAGATTTCATTTTTTATACATTGAGATTTCATACATTTTAAGAAAAAAGTGACATCTCAACTGTTAGGTGAATAGCATCATTTGGAAATATGACTATTGTATAAAATACTGTTGCCCAGAAAATATAGGCTTCGCAGTGCATAAGTGAAGTTTATTTTTTTATCTTTATATATTTTTTATTTCTTTATTTTTTTTTATTTCCAATGAGCTGCACAATCGGTCTTCCCGATGAGCTGACCTAGTGCGTTCTCCAGAGGTGGTATCCACTCTTTCAGGACCACCACAATGGGTGAGATACCGTTGGTTATGTTAATTTGGACGTCTAGTTTCTGCCGCACTAGATCGTAGCACCGAGACTCTATTTGAATGCTAAAGTGCACTAATAATTTAATTTTGTCGGAAATGCCAAGAGCCAATAAGGCACTCCAGGGATCTTTTACATGCCGCATAATCATACGACATGGCCGCTGAGGATTTTCTGCATCCCGAAAATCCGGTGTCTGGGCCGGTGATTGAACCCGCAGACTTGGGCTTAGAAGGCCGACGACAAACCAACTGCGCTATCCAGCCCCTTTTTATTTTTATATTGCTTTGTATATTTTATATTGTCGTTTTTTTTAATTTTATATTGCCTTCGGGGAGGACTTTTTGATGGAACTAGCCCGCATTTGCGTTACATGGAGAAGAAAACCTCTCACGGTAAGCCTGACGGCAAGGGGACTGTAACCCATGATCCGTCTACCACTGGGGACATTTTACATCAGCACTGTAATCGGTGCGAGCCAGGCACGGAGTTCTAATCGACCAGCTATCGCTGGGATCAAACCCGAGTCCCCTTATTGGGAGACGAGAGCTCTATCCCCTGAAACACCTTTGTAATGTAAAAATTTAATCACAATTTCAATTACAAATTGAGATTTTTACTATTTTTTTCCGAAAATTTGAAGGCTCGAGCATTTTTCCGATCCAGAGACATACTTCCTTAATTGCATCAAATTCATCGGTGTTTTTTTCTTAAAAGTCTATATTTTCCACGTTATTTAGTTATTATAAATTTATCTAAGAACATTTTGTTAATTTGTTAATCGCAAGGAAATAAATGATCAACTACAATTGATGAAAAGAATTGGAGATCAAAGATAAATCGGAAGTCGTCATGGAGAAATCTTCAGAGGAAGGCATTGGCTCACATTGGGCTGTCTGGTCAACTATGATGATGATGATGATGTAATTATTAAATAATCAACTGTTCTTGAAAAAAATTTAATTTGATGAGTGTTGAAAAGTCTGTCGGACGAAGAAGTTTAACAGGTAGTTTTTAACTTCTTCAAATAGCGAAAAGAAAAAAAAATTATCAGATGGTTATATTCAAGCTGGTAAAGCAGTAGGATGATTGCTTGAGTGCTTAAAATGATTTTCACTGACTGGGTTACTAAATCTGAACTGTCAGAAACTTTTAAATCACCTTTCATAAATTGATACCACTTTTCTAAGGCACCATTTTCTATGATAACATTGTACTGGAGTACAATGTATGCAACAGTATTAGATTATTGGTATTACTGTGTAAGCTGGAGGACTCGCTTTCTGAGAAACATATTTAATTTGATTTTAAGGGCAGAAAGGTTACTTAAACAGAAACCAAAAGTGTAACAATTTTTATTAATAATAGTTTTGTATAAATAAATAATAAAAGTATCAGAATTCCAAGATTATGACCAGAATTAGAAGAATCAGATTTGAATACTAGATTTAGAAAAAATAGATTTGAATACTGGAATTACAAGAATTAGATTTGAATGCCAAAATTAGAAGAATTAAATCTGAATACCAGTTTGATAATGATTAAAACATAGGGGGATAACTTGCTCTTAATACATATTTCATTACATTTAATTTCCAAAGCTGTTATTTTAATGGAGACATAAAGTGTAGCAATTTTTATCAATAAGATTTTCGTTTAAATGAGTTATGATATCAGAATTCGAAGATTATAACAAGAATTAGGAGAATCAGATTTGAATACTAGATTTAGAAAAAATAGATTTGAATTCCAGAATTAGCAGAATTAGATTTGATTGTCAAAATTAGAAGAATTAAATTTGGATGCCAGCTTGAAAATGATTAAAACATAGTAAGATGACTCGTTCCTTGAAAAACACATTTCATTGCATTTAATTTAGAAAAACTCTTATTTTAAGTGAGACCTAAAATTTAACAATTTCTATTAAAAGTATTTCTGTTAAAGGCTGGTAATTTTGTTGAAATAAATAAAAATGCCAAATGCTTATAAATAAATTTATGTCTTAATACGATTATCGTTTAAAGTTTACAATCAAATAAACTTACCTATTTCCTTGGCTCTATGAATATTTGATTCAAATTTCGTAGATTTTTGTTGAATTCCTGAAAAATTAAGGAAATTAATGAGAAATCAAACTTTCAGAAAATTGGTTCAACTGAACTCTTAGAAAAATTGGTTCAACTGAACTCTTAGAAAAATTGGTTCAACTGAACTCTAAGAAAAATTGGTTCAACTGAATTCTTAGAAAAATTGGTCCAACGTTAACCCATAGAAACCGTACTTTAAAAAAGATATCTGCTGCAAGCCTAAATAAGCTATTAAATTGAACCATGCTATCGTTTAAGTTTAACTTTAGCAACATGTAATCAAGTTTAATAGTATTCAGTTTGAACGATAATATGGTTCAACTTGGGACCGTTTTAAAGTTAACACGGTATTTCGCTCTCCAAAATTTCCAACGGTGTAACATTAACTGTAAAAATATTATTTACTATAATACAATTTTACCAAATTTAAGTAATTCTGTTATCTACTGATAAGTGCAAAATACTGGAGAGAATTCGCCGTAAACCTCAATTATTTGACTTCATTTAACATTAGCATTTTATTTTAACATTAGCTTTTTTTCAATTCTGAAACAAAACATTTCTTATAATAATATTGCTATTATAAAGCAATTTTGAATGTAATAGTTATAATTTCATAGCCTTAATTTGAATGAATTGTATTTATAAAAATATTATATTCTTGACGATTATTTCATTTATTTTATTGAAAAACTCAGCAATTGTAGATATTTCATTCAAAATTTATAATTCCCAAAGAACACTAATAACCCAACGGGTTAAAGTTTGTAACATTCTGATTGCAAAGAAAAATCAAGAGTTAAGTTTTTTTATACTTGTAGGTTCAAATTCAAAGTATAACAGAATATTCTATCTCTATTACAATAAATGAAGCATAAGATTTACTTTGTAGAATAAAATGTTTCTCATTTTCCCCAGAGCAATAAGGAATTTAAAATCTAGTTTCATTTTTGCTCTATTGCTATTCTGGTGAGCAATTATCTTTTTATTTCTTTTTTAGTTTTACCTGGAAAAAAAGTTGCACTACGACGCATTCAGGAGTCAGTAACTTGTTGACACTGACCAGGGTCAGATATTACTTTTCTGTGACGCAACAGGTCAAAGTTGTCATAATCTATTTATATAATATTATTTTGACGAAAAAGTGTTTTTTTATTTTTTTATTACATGATAAGAGCAGTTGCTAGAAAAGATGGCGTATTAGTTATCCCGTTTCCCAATAAAACCTGTAATTGAATATAATTTTATAAATTTTGAGATATTTCGAATGAATTCTTTTTTATTTTCAATGTAACAGTCTACCATTATGAAACGAAAATTTTTGTTAACCTTTTTTGTGAGTTGATGAGCGAAGCGAACATGCGTCCAGCCCCCTAATTACCCATATAAATGAAAATATAAACATTTCGTGCACTAATTAAGAGATTCTCGTCATAGTTTTAATGGATATCATTCAATATCGGCGAAAAACATTAAAAACAGCAAATATAAACTTTCCAGAAAGGCTTTCCTGAGAAATTAGATTTCTCAAGAACGATTCGACCGATTTCGCTCAAAATTTGCATTTTGTTATATGAAATTACATTCTTTAAGATGATCAGAATTTATAGGGATTGATCGGATTGCATTCTTTAAAATAATCTTTGGCTAAACGAATTTTATAATTGCGTGTAAATTATTTTCAATTTGCTTAAAAAGTTTCCGAGATATGGTGAAATACGCAAAGAGCAAAACGAGCATTAAGGGCTCCAATTTTTGGAGCGGTCTTCTTACCAAACTATTTGGACCATATTTCTCAGATTGCGGCAGCCCCCTATATTTCGGGGGTCAGAAATGTTAGTCTGTCAAGAAAAAAAAGGCATGTTTAATCAGGGAAAGTACGTTTTTGTGCCTGATTTCGCAACTTTAAATATCGTCTGCGCTTATTAATTAGCAAATTTGAAGTCACCCCCTTGAGACATTAAGATTGAGTCCTGGAACGTTAAAATCCGATCATTTGATCAAAAGTTATTCAGGGTGGTCTCAATTTTTTTGTTGGCGCTCTTTACACCAAGTTTTATACTTCTATCATTAAAGGAGGGTTTCCTTCAATTATTTTACCAATTTGCCGTACTAATTAGCATGCGTTTTATAACAAAATTAAATATGAAAGTCTTTAAAATAAGTTATTGGTTTGTAGTGAAATGCATTAAAGTTAATTTAAACATAAGAATGGAAATTCGTTTGCATTCAAAAGATAATTTGAAAATAGTAATAGATAAATGAAAAACGAATTATCTTTTATTGCCTAATTTCGAAGTTTTTTTACGGGTTGTACTCATGCATCATTAGTGGTACGTAGAAGCCCATTTGAGTTTAAAACTATTTAAATTGCAACTGTGGTAACCTACCTAAAACCTAACAATTTATAGGCTGAAATAATTTTAGCTTTAAAAAGGAGTTCAGATTTTGCAAAATATTTGATTTAAACATTGTAGTTGTTAATTACCTTACTGAAAAATGGAAGATTTATGAACATGGAAAATATCCCCGAGACAATCTAATTTAACAAATGTGAATAAATCTAAGAAATAACCTTACATGAAATGCATTTAAAAAAGAAACAAAAACGTTATCACTGTAACGGAAAAATTAAGGATTCTCACTTTTAAATGACGCTTGCAAAACCCTCAGTCATAAATGGAACCCATAATTTTAAAATAAAAGACTGTTGTTCAATATTTCAGAAATACCGCGCCAATTTGGCACCCTTTGTCTTAGCATCCTCGCCACTGTTTTTTTTTTTGTAACCCAAAAACAGTTGAAATTTGGTTGTTGATCTTATAGCTTGAGCGTGCTCTTACAACACCTCCTAGATAAGAGCAGGCCTCAGCACGGGTTACCATAAATATCCTTAAGTAGTCCAAACGAAATGACATATTTCGTATTTTCAACCACTGCTTAGTACCCCTAACGAAATGACGTCTTTCTTATTTTTCATCTACTGCGCAGTTAACTTCGTTAGATCGGACTACTAAATTGATCCGCCGGCCTTCCTTCTTCTAGGAGGTATTGGCTCGTCGCACCGATGAAAATAAAATTTGAAATACAGTCCATTAGTTTTTATTCATTCGTTATCGAACAAATCAGCATATAAATCAATTAAATTAGTATCGAACAACTGTTAATAAAAATAAATAAAAGCTTAAATTAGTAAAGTTTCTTTCTGCCATGTTTAGCTGGTTCAAAAAGACATTTCAAATCTGTAAACAAAAAGCTTTTCATAACTTAAACGAATTAAAAATCAAAATTCTTTTTTGAAATGCTAATGAATAAGAATTAGTTTTTGCACATCCTATAAAATCGCTAGTTTTAATGACATCCACTTACTTTTGAATGGAGGTTCATCCATGATGTAGTTGAATGTACCCCAGACACATGGTGCCACTGAAGACACTTCCATTTCTTTACCAGAAAAGAGACCCTTTTTCTCAACTTCGAACTTGTCAGCAGGAAAAACAAATAACGTGACTGGCAACATAAGGACACTGAGAACAACCAGCAAGAAGCAAGCCCACTCCCAAGGCAATCCAGCGTCATAACCATACTAAAGAAATACACATAAACTCAGATTAGATGAACCATCAGACCATTGACGTGTATGTTGAGCACGGTGGTTAAAAGCACTGATTTGTCATTGAAAGGACTGGGGTTCGATTCTAAGTGACTGCTTGAAGCACAGCCAGCTTCAGATTAATAAATAGCAGCTTGCTTGGGAAGTAAAGCTGACCGGTGCGAATATATGTTAAAAGTATAATAAAGTCGTACAACAGCCAGTTGTTAGCTAAGAGTGTCCTAGAGATTCACAATTTCTAGATCATCGACAAGATGATAACAGAGAGATATCACCATGTTGATAGATGTTGCTATAGTCTGTCTAAGCTAAGAACTCCTCCCGCCACAAAGTCTGAGGCCGTCTGGTGCTATGGAAACAAGAATGGCACATTTTAGGGAGGGTAGCTTCACCCAAGGACTAACACAACAGACCGAAGAAAAATATTCCCTTTCTCCCGCCGACCTGAGGCGAAACCACTCCGAAACAGTGACCTCGCACCCCTACTTGAAATAGTCATACATCGTTACCATAGTCACCGCCACAGGTCCAGACGAATGTCTGGAAGAGTTCTTATTTTAGACAAACTATATGTCATGTTGATAGATGTTTTCATGTTATGTCATGCCATGATAGAACACCATGTTATGAGATATCTTATGATAACAGATCCGTTTCAAAAATCGCCCTCATTGAGCACGGGTCACCTATATTTCCCAGACAAAGTGGAACTCAACGAGCTGAAGTTAGGTGTGATTTTATAGCTGCCACTTGGGATAGAAACCCAGCTCTTTCCAATGATATCGCGATGGCGTCTACATTGCGATCTAATGACAATAACATCCACATCACGATGGCACAGTACTTTTAATCACTGTGCCATCGTGGTTCCAATGACCCACTTCCAACGACACTGACGATGAAGAACTTCCAATGATATCCACATTGCAATGGCACAGTGTTTTTTAACCACTCTGCCATCGCGGTTCAAACTTCATGTTTAATAATGTTAAATAAATAATATATTAACATGCATGTTTATGTATGTTAAAGTAGCGAAATCAGATATTTCTCCATAGATCATCTAATATACATACTAACTCAATAATTAACATTATATTAATTTACTTCAAAGATGATTTAGCGGCTTGTGGGAATGAATATGATTTAAAATGTTAGGAGCAATAAGTCACACATTTTCCATAAGTGGCATTTTTACATTAAACTGTTCTTTGTTTCCGGGTAGTACTTTGAAAATTTTCAGAATTTCCTCTAGATAACAATAAATATTGTAATGCTTACATGAAAAACGCTCTCTCAAACAATTTAAATCGTGGTTTATCCTTATATTGCCCCAATCTTTTCATTTGCTTACGTTATTGTAAAAGAAAAATATTTTTATTCATGTAGTCATTTTGTTAAATGTCCGAAATATAACGTTTTATCATTCACATTGGTAAATACCGACATTTGACATACATTAAAGATGAAGGCTATTTTTTTAATGATCATAAAATGTTTTAATAAAATAATTCTTTTAAAAAAAATCAATAAAAATATTTCTTTCGAAATGATTTTTGTTATATATCATTATTACTCACTTAACTGAGAAATGCCGATATGCCCTAATAAAAAAGCTATGCGATTTTTGTTTTAATTATTACAAAAGAAAAATAATTTTTCTAATTCACGCTCAGTGTTCTAGAGACAACTTAGAAACACGAATTTCAATCTCACAACTTTAATTTTTTTTAGTCCTATTGTGCTTGCGAGAACGGATGTTTTTACTGAAATTAAACTCTGGCATCGTATTTGCAAACTACTTTAAATACTTCTGTAAAATACCACAAATGCAGCAGTAAAATATCACAATTTGAGGGAAACATATTTTTGAAAACGTGGATGCTATGAAATATACAGTATTAATAAAAAAATTTACTTTAATGAAAACAAAAACTGATGCAGATGCACTGAAGGCTCCACTGTAGAGTGTAATAATTGTCGATCTCTTCTCAGGAAACAAGTCAGCAATCTATAAATAAAAATAATCATTATAGTAACAGTCATTAATGCCTTGATTGTTAGAAATAATTGTCACATAAACATTTCCAGAAATCATCCTTACATTGAAGTCATCAGTCATAATAATTTTTGTTATAATAACTCTATTATTCACAGTAACAACTCCCGTTAAAATATTTAACAAAAAAGCCATGCGCCATTGCTACACATCTGGGCCGAGTTTCGCCTTCCTGCTCCTACCAGCTTGTGGCGTAACTACCACTACGAAAATTAAACATCAATTCACTAGTATATAAAACATTCTAACTTGATTCAATCACGAGGTACCTTTTGATAGATGAAGGTTGGCATGGTCGATAACTCCGCCCCCCACATTGGTGACCCGGACGTGATATGATTACGCAAATCTTGTTAGTAACTCCCACTTCGATCTGGTAACGCCTACTTCGATGAACGGACACCACTAGTTGCTGTACTTGTAAAAGACCGGGAGAGCTCGATTAAGGTTACCGGTTTTTTTTGTGTGCTGAATGTGAGAGGTGTATTAACTACACGGTCGTATAGTCTCTCCTGTGTTGCATTTAGCATTCGAGTGTATACAGGCTGACGTTGTGTATGATCGAGACGAGACTGAGTAGCAACAGCGTGAGGAGGTGGATAATGTCGCAGTCACAAGTCACCAGTTCAATGTGGACATCAAGATGTTAGAAAAAACATCTCCCACCGAAAACCCCCCTGCCAGCGATGTCATCTGTCTAAAACCGAAGATGACTCTATTAAATGGGATAACAGTTATAGTAGGAAGTATTATCGGATCAGGAATATTTGTAAGCCCGAAAGATGTCTCAAAAGGTACCGGAAGCGTTGGCCTATCTCTCGTGGTATGGATCACTTCAGGAGTTTTATCGATGGTTGGAGCCTATTGCTATGCCGAGCTGGGCTGTATGATTACAAAAACAGGAGCTGATTATGCATATATCATGGAATCGTTTGGCCCATTTGTCGCCTTTTTACGTTTATGGGTCGAATGCATGATTGTCCGTCCATGCTCTCAAGCAATAGTTGCATTGACCTTTTACTTTTATGTTTTGCGACCCATTTATCCGGACGGTGAACCACCTGATACAGCTATTCGTTTTTTGGCCTGTTTATGTATCTGTTTGCTTACGTTCGTAAATTGCTGGGATGTAAAATGGGCAACAAGAGCCCAAGATTTGTTTACGTATGGGAAGTTGATAGCCCTTATTGTTATCATCTCTACAGGCTTCATAGAATTATTTAAGGGCAAAACAGAATTCTATTCCTGATAAAAATTCTGCTGGGGGAGTATTGTAGCGTAACTACCACTACGAAAATTAAGCATCAATTCACTGTTATATAAGACATTCTAACTTGATTCAATCACGAGGTACCTTTTGATAGATGAAGGTTGGTATGATAGATAACTCCGCCCCCCCCCCACACTACACATCTGGGCCGAGTTTCGCCTTCCTGCTCCTACCAGCTTCAAAACAGTTTTGGCGACATTATTCCATTCTTATCATAGCAAGTAAAAACTCCCACTGATAAATTTCTTTACTTGAAGTATAAGTAAATAGCATTTGAGCTGAATATTCTTAAAAATGTGCATTCCCCAAAAATACCAAAATAAGCTCTATTTTTTTTGTAATGAAAGTAAATGATGAACATTTACTTTTTATAAGCATCACTAGATGGCGGCAGAAGTTATTATAGTTAATAGTTCCATAAAGTTTTTAACTTATTGAAATCAAAAATATCGATTTACTATGCTATAAAATTTTCTTTTTTATAAGGAGGGCTCCCTATCTTCTTCCATGGAAAAAGAGAAAAACTATTTTAATGACTCATGAATAGCACAAAAAGCAAGTTTTGTACATTTTATTCTTGATTCTTCATTCGCAACCGGATTCGAATCCCAGTCATGGCTGGTTGATATGAATTTCACACTCAACTCGCACCGATCACAGTGCTGACGTAAGATATCCTCCGTGGTAGACGAATCTTGGATTAGAGTTCCCTTGCCGTAAGGCTAACCGTGGGAGGTTTTCCTCTCCATGTAACGTAAATGCGGGTTACCTCCACCAAAAAGTCCTCCACGAAGGCAAATTTCTCCCAATACTTGATCCAGGAATTCCCTTGTGTTCTGGATTAGGATCAAAATTGCAAGGCTACGGAGTTGAATATTGGTAGCCGTAAACTTACAATTGGGTAGGCTGTTCCACGATGGTTTTAAATAATTTAGCAAAATAACAGGGGGAATATTTCACTTGTTACTCAAATTACCTGTTGAATAATTTATTTTTTAAAGTTTGTTTTCTCAAAGTGGCAACAGCTTTATATCTAGCTATTCGAGCATGAAAATCATTTTTATAGAAAAGTGTAAAGGTTTATACTCTGACAGAAATACGAAAGCAGTTGTAAATGACTGTAAGTTCGTTCCTGCTTCAACAAGATATAAAACAATGATGTTCTTGGTATAATAGAAATCTAAAAATTAAATCTCGGTGATGTTTTTATTCAATGGCAAAGTAAACTGTAATATATTTTCTACAATAAATACTATTTTTGACGCTCTTCTTTTGACATTCTTTAGGCTCTAAACAGAAAATGATAATAATAAAATCATAATGTTCTTAGATGGTGTACACGATTGTACACATGCGCTGGTTCATTGAATACTATAATTTCAACAAACAATACTTTATTTAACAATGGTAAATAACCAAAATCATTGCACTATTGCAATGAAAGCCACGACTGGCTTAAACAAGAGTTCAAGAGCAACTGAGCAGTCCACAACAATTGCTACAGATGACGCTTCGCTTAAGACCGAACAGATGGTACTATAACTTCGCCATTTAATATAGCAAGGCAAAAAAAAAGAACAAAAAACTGAAAACATTGTTTTACGTAAAACAAAAATCGTTAGAGATTAAGTATTGGGACAAAAATCTGCTTCAAAGTTATTCCACTAAGGGAATCGAAAAGGCCAAAGTTTGAGGTTTTAAAGTTAAAGTAAAAGTTTTAATTTTAATCAGTATATACCAGGGGTTTCCAACTTACATGTGGCTGGGGGCCGCAATTAAAAACACCAGTCAAATGGTGCGCCGCAACTTTATCAAAATTTTGCGTAGAACTCTTTTATGTTTGAAGGAACATTAAATATTACTGTAAGATTTTTATCAAAGTCTTTTTAATATCAAAAACCAAAATAACAAGCATTACAAATAATGCTTGTTATGTATTTGGAATCTTCTCTTTATCAGAAACTTAGTGATAAGATTTTTTTTCTTTTAAATTTAATTCTGTGATATATTAAAAAATTTTTTCCAGCTTATTAGGAATTATAGCAGCAACAACAAAAAATTCTCGAACATCTGAAACTAATTTTTTTTTCTTCTCCGCACATGCGATATTCAATTCAAGGAATTTAAATAAAACATGAAATTCATTCCCTCTTTTATGCGTTACAAAGCTTATAATTGTTAATAATTTCGTCCAAAATGAGTAGTTTCAAAAAGTTAAACGGGAGAATTTCTTCGAAAAAATTTCTGATATGCACATGCTGCATTATATTAACAAATTACAAAAAAAGGAAGAAAAAAAAACGAAGTAAAAAAGAGCACGATTATTTTTGTATTTGAATAAAATATATTCTTGGGTGCAAAACCTGAGAAATAAATTTTTTTGCATCGCTGGTTTGTTAAATTTCACAGAAACGAAGAAATTATGTTTTCTTAAGCGAAAGAAAAGTATTTTAAATCCATATTGATTTTTTACGAAGATTGTCCGCAAAAAAAAGACAACTAATATATTTTAGATCGCGGGCCACAAAAAAAAAGCTTCGAGGGCCGGATGCTGCCCGCGGGCCGCAAGTTGCTAACCACTGGTATATACTGTCTCGTTATGAAGAATCGGCTACTTGCAACTCGAGAAGAAGTGAAATGATTATGTCTCACCATGTGATTTAAATATAATTTAATTGGATACCTGTAAACGACGTCACGGATGTGTGTCGAACCCGATTGGCTTATGAATCAACAAATGCCACAATTTTACCTATAATGACGTCACTTGCCGGTTTCCTATTATTTGACTTGGATCTGCGCATTTTAACATTAGCTTATTGTTCTGTTCTGAAAAAACAGTAAATAATTCTAACTATTTTGCTATTATACAGCAATTTTTAATTTTAGACTATTAACTTTCTAGACTTTAAAGTATACAAATCGCTCATGAGCTGCCGCGTTTTGGACTAATAACAGACGTAAATATGAAAATACACATTCTTTTCAGCAGCAATGCTAGCATAACTCATAATTCAGCTTGAAGGTAATCTTCATTTAAGCAAACTAAAGCATTCCTTATGCATTTTCCTTTGCAATGAAAACTTTAAAACCACTTATCTCAAAACATAATTTTTTGAGTTGTGCAGCTATTGCAGCCCATGAGCGAAATAGCTTAAACATTTTTAGGAAAAAATACATTAAACTTTTAAAAAGATCGCTAACTCGAGCAATATTTTTTTCAATTAGAAGAAATTCATTCAAATTAATGAATAATTCTCGAGTTTGGAATATTTTTATTCGCGCAAATAAGGCGAAGTTGGAATAACTTTAAATATTAAAAAAAGAAAAAAAAAAACATCAAAAACACTTTTTTCACAAAACTTTGGCTTTTCTTAATATTTTCATTTTGCGCCATTTTCTTTTTCTTTATCAGATAAGGCGCTAAACTATAATATCTGTCAGACATGAATAATTCTTGCAAATTCATATCAGTTCTTACAAATTTATATACAAAATAATACATTTTACACTAAACTTATTACTTCATAAGGCGATAACTTCAAAAGCAAAGAGATAAGATTTCTTTCCCCAGGTGTGAAAAAACCCTTTATTTAAAAGCTGAAATGCACTTTCACAAGATACAAATTTCACCTTTATCAAAAAATTTCACCTCTACTGAAAAAAAATAAAAGATAACTAATTATTCTGTTTGGTACGCGGAATGAATCATTAATAGAATATATTTAACCAAATGTTTTTACTCTCTCTGTAAGTAGAAATTCCAAAGTGATCATTTGTTGAATAACACTGTGATATAATATTTAATTATGCGCATAATTAGTTTCTATCATTGGGACATTTCCAACCAGTTTTGTAAATGTGACTTTATTTTTGGAATGAAGGTATGGTACTCTTAACAAGAAGAAATATCAGAATTGTCATCAAGAATGTTTGAAAAATTGTAAATATTGTCATTCTTCAGCGCAAATGGACATTCATAAGATTGCTTTGCTGAATGTGTAAAATTATTGGCACATCCAATATAGATTAGCCAATCCTCAGTGTAGGTAAAATTACGGAAGTGAGTACCGGGTGTTTTTCCTTAACCATAAAAAAATCAGTGCCGACAGCAGAAAATTCCTGGGCCACATTAAAAATAAATGAATGACATGGTCATATATCAAAAGTGTATAACTGTAAGTCATGCTACACAGATATAGTTATTTTAAGTAATACATGTAATTATGAGTTGTACAACTTATGGTGATATAATGTAGAACTCAATAGTATAACTTATACTAACTTTCAAACTTATTGTACTATAATAAATATATTTGAACTTTCAAACTTATTGTACTATAATAAATATATTTGAACTATAAAATGGATTTTTCCCCTATAGAATAAATATTTATTTTATTATGATTTGTTTAAAGGTAGTTATCATCATCATCATCATCAATGGCTCGACAGCCCATTGGGCCTTATTCTTCTCAAGAAGTTTTTTCCAGGCTAACCTTTTTTTTTTGCTAGTGTTTTCCATTTTTTAGTTTTTAAAACCAAAAGGTCTTTCTCTAGGCCATCTATCCATCTCAAATTCGGCCTGCCTCTTTTTCGTGTGCCAACTGGTGTGACATTAAAAATACAAAATGTACAAAGTGTGTCGTGGTGGATCAGGAGATAAAGCTGTTGCCTCTCAATAAGATTCACCGGGTTCAAATCCCAACGAAGGCTGGTCGATACGAATTCCGCACTCAGCTCGCACCGACCACAATGCAGGCGTAAAATATCATCAGTGCTAGATAGATCATGGGTTAGAGTTCCCTCTTCATCAGGCTAATCATGGGTGGTTTTCGTAGTTTCCTCTCCATGCAACGCAAATATAGGTTAGTTCAATCAAGAAGTCCTTCTCCTAATAATTGATACAAGATTTCTCGGCCTCCTGGATTGGGTTCAAAATTACAAGACTACGGAGTTGAACATTAGTAGTCATAAACTCAAAATTGGGTCTTCTGTCCAACTACGGTTTTAAAATATAAAATAAGAAGTATGCATAGCAGTTTTCTTGCGTATTATTATTCTAATTTAGGGTGGTACTCGAAATTCTTCAATTGCTATTTTTATATTTAATAAAAAAAGTCAAGCACAGCGAAAGTATGGATTTCACTTGATATTGACATTGCAATGTATTAAACAATCACGAGCTCATTAACAATCCTTAGAATATAAAGGTTAGAACCTTTAAGCAGCCTTTCTTCGAATAAAAAATGAATAATCCTGAAGATGAATTCCCTTTCGTTTCTATGACGTAATTAACAAGAACTATTCCTTTTCCTTGAAGCAAGTATAGAACTAAGAAGGAAAATGAAAATTAAGGCTTTTTTTTTAAATGTTCAAATGTAAATATTTAAACGTTTTCAGAAATGACCTTTAAAATGAAAACAAGAGCAGAAGTCCTTGATTTAAAATCAAGTTTAGATTAAATTTTAATTGAGTATTTTTAACTTGTGTTTCTTTTTCAAATCGTAAGGTTATGTAAACATATGAACTAATTTTACTTATTTCTTTCCTATTTTTCAAATCTTTAGAACATATACGACTTCCTGAATTATGTAATCTTTTGTTGTTTTTCTCAGCGTTCAGTTATTTATATCTTCTCAGCTAAACAATCAAAAAACTTTATGAACTAATTGGTCATAAAGTTTTATTCCATTAATTGAAAAATATCTTTTAGTCACCTTGAAATACATTTTGGATGACGATATGGGCCTCATTATTCAAATATTCTAAACTACAGGGTTGGCACTAAATACTGTGACACTCCAAAAAATAGGAGCTAATTTTAATAAGTTTGGTTAAACAATTTCTCTCTCTCTCAATTCCTGTGAGTGGCATTTTCTACGCGTGCAAATAATTTTTGTTTAAAGCAAAATATTTAGAATCAGCTTAAACATGGAATGGAAACGCTCCAGCTTTCCGATTGCATTTTCTGTAGATAGAATCTTTAAGTCATTAAAATCTGTTGAGTTTAAATAGAACATTTATCTATCGAATTATAAATCGATTATTGGATACTAATAGCTGTGAATATCGTCCCAGGTCTGGTTGTCCACGCCCAACTCGTACAAAAGAATGCATTAAAAGAATTCGTAAAGGTTCGCAGAAATTACCAACGTTCTGCTAAAAAAATGGCAGTGAACTATGCAAGTTATATGAAATGAAGACCAGAGTTTTTGCCCTTATCTCAAAAGAAAAATTCAAGGTTTGACTACTGCAAAATAATTAAAAGGGTTATAAATATAAAAAATTGCTGAATCGGTACGGTAGTAAAAGTGTTGACAGAATAATCTTTTCTGATGAGAAAATATTTTGCACAGAACAAAGTTAATCTTCTAAAAATAATGTTGTATATTCAGCAACCTTCGATGCGAGTATTAGTGTTGTCTTGAAAATGTGTTATAATGTGATTTCGTGTTTATGAAAATTTTGAAATTTGTGTTTACATTTTTATCTACATAGCATATTATCAGCAACAACTTTATAATGATCAACTTTTCTTAAACTTCTCGTTTAAAAATAGAATGAAAACTACATGTTACTTAAAGTGACTTATCCTCACAAAAACTATGGCATTATACTTCAAATCTTATCACTGTATAAAGATTTGTAAGATTGGTAACAATTGGTATTTAGCAATGTTATTCATCCGCTTTTCACAAATTTGTTGTATAACTTGGACCTGGGGACGTACTTGGATTACTTCCAGGTACGCCCCCCCCCCCGTGTCTGAAGGAAGTCCCCTTCCCATCAGACTAACCATGGAGCATTTTCCTGCCTCTCCACTCCATGCAACGCAAATATGCGTTAATCCCACCAAAATGTTCTCCACGAAGGTAAATTTATAACAATATTCGATCCAGGAATTACCTTATCTTCTGGATTGGGCTTGGAATTACAAGAATAACGGAGTAGAACATACGTAGTCGTAAACTCAAAATTGAGTCGGCTGTTCAACGATGGTTATAAAATAATAAATTTTAATTATCATTAACACTTGTAAAACAGAACTTGACTCCAGCGATAATTTCTTCATGTAAAATTTATACTGTATTCAAAATTGTATTCAAAATTGAGCTAATTTTGAAAGCTTTCAGCTCCTTCACCAACTGTTGTTTTCATATATATATTATACTCATATATATATTATACGAAAATAAAATCCATTAATAATATTTTTAATATCACTTATGTTTTTTCCCCTTTTCATTATTAAAAATAGCAAAAAATAAGCCTCATTAATTATGTGTAAATAAGGTAAAAAGTTATGGGTAAATAATTCATACAAAATTTTTAGCGTAAAATAATATTGAGAGCTTCATAAATTGACTATTATGCATAAAATATGTTTAGCTGACTATTTCTGTCATCCCTTTATTAAAAGCCTCCAATTTTGATACCACTGATTGTTTTTATGGATTGTCTCAATAGCAAATAAAAAGAATATTCATAAATAATATTTTAATATCCTAAGTACATATTCTTTTTCGTTTTCATTAAACAGAAACTCTTCTCGAATACTCAAAATTATCCTTTTTTTGTAATCGTTAAAATACTATTGCTATTTTTATAACAATTGTTTTCAAGAGGTATTAACTTATTATGTCTTGTTCTAGATATTTAATGGTAGAAAAAATAAACAATTACATTTGCAACAGACATCAACAATTTTGTGGAACATTTTAAGCGTTCTTAACTGTTAATTATTAGAATTGCAAAATAACCATCCCAATATTTTTTTTATTTATTAAAAAAATGTTAAAAGCGCTAGTCATTTTTTAAAAACAACTAGAAATGAAGTAAATAAATAAAAAATAAATTTGTTTGAATTACTAATTAAATACATTCTACATTAAGGATATTTTACATTAAGTATCAGATTTAGAAATTTCTTTATAACAATGTCCACATAAAAATTTTTTGAAAAACTTTATCTTATACGTCATGAAGGGAGAGTTCTGCAATTTCAGTTGTACAGTTTAACGGCACTGCTCTTAAGATATCTTGAAAATCAATAAAACAAATTAAACTAACACAAACCGGAAGAATTTAACTTTTGATTTGGATTTATAATTATTTTAAATGAACTATGTCATATGACAATATATTTGAGCACTTTTTCTTCCACAAAAATTCAGAAAGAAAATTCAAAAAACTTTTCAACTGAAAGTCTTCGACAAATAATATTTAAACACCTCCTTTGGTAATTTCTTAGCTTATTTTACAAAATTCAGTTTCATCTTGTACAAATGATGCAAGATAAACACTACCAAATCAAAAATAGCAACAATCATTAAAAATATTTCTTCTTAAGTTCATAAAAGAATATCTGAAAAGTAAATTAAAAATATTATTATCTTTCTGTAATCACATTTCATCCTATTCCCAGGAATACGCGTACCACGCATTGGGAAACCCACATATAAATTGTCAAATTATAATTTACAATAACCTGTTAATTAAGAAATTAAAGAGAGATATTAAATGCATTAAACTTTACAATGCATTTAATATCTCTCGGGAAATTAAAATATATCATCTTTCTGTAATCCATTTCTCCGTATTTCCAAGAATACGCGTACCACACATTAGGAGCCCAATATAAATTTTCAAATTAAAACTAACAATTCACAAATTGTTAGAATATCCCTCCAGAAATTAGTTTCCTTCTGCTTGTCAAAAGAATAATTGAGAAATACATTTTAAATATTATTATATTTTTTTATAATCATAGATTTAATATTCCTAGCCGTTACCTTCGTTTATCCCTAGTTTCTAGCAATAAGCGTACCACATCACATGCAAATTTTTCAAAATAAAATTTACAACGCACAAACTAGTAGTTACCTTTCACAGCACAAATTATTCGAATTATCTTTTCATTAACCCGATCAAACTTAAAGTCAGTTATATTTCCCAAATTGAATAGTAGTATTATTCAAAAAATAGTGGAAATCGCAGAAAAAATAACTTAGAGTTATAAATCAAGAGGAGAATCATTTTGAGGTCACAATTGCTCAAAGGTTTCTTAGAAAAGTGTGAATCACTCGCCTGAATGCTCATCGTTTCACTTGTTTGAACTCATCTGAACACGTGTATTGACTTAATATACAATTGGAATATATCTGAAGCTCTTACTTCATATTAGAACAATATGTGAAATGTCTAAAATGTCTTTAACGTGCTTTTATCATATCGTACTCGTTTTTGAGTGTAGTGACATGCTCAAAATTGAAACAGCATATGCACATTTTTGAGCGAAATGCGTAATCTCAAAATGACATCATGACAAAATCAAACTTTATTTGCTTATAACAATCAAATGTTCGAAAAGCAAATCTAATTAGACAATTGCAAGATGAGGGTCGCAGGGTGGACAAATTATGACAAGGATTACGCAGTGAGGAAGTATTCCTGCCATAATTCGTCCATCCTGTTATTATTCTCACACTGCAAGATCAAGGTTTTGGAAAATGGAACAAAAAAGTATCAAAATAGCTCAAAAACAAATATAGTCGAATTTGAAAACCATGTACTCATTATTAAGCGTAGTGATATGCTTAAAATTGAAACAGCATATATTAATTTTTGAGTAATTTTACAATTTTTTTACTTTCAATTTCAAAAATTTAGCAATAATTGATTTCGTAAATTAAAACGATTTCAATGAATTATTGTTTCGATTAGATCAAAATAACTGAAAATTTGATTAATTATTGTTTGGAAGTGATGCATGTTTGTAAAATTTTTTACCCTTAGCACAAAAAAGGACAAAGGCGTCCGAGGTTGTATTTCATCACTAAAAATAATTAAGATACTAAATATTATATTTATCATTCATTTTAAACTAAATTATAACAAAATAAAGAAAAAAGTACGAAAAATATGTTTATAATAAAATTCTGCTTCAAAGGGTTTTACATTAGAGGATACTAAACTGCGGGAGAAATGTTCAACGGAAAATTCTGTTTCACACCCCTTGATTATTTAATGTTTAAAGAAAAATTAGCTAAGGTATACCTATAGTTAACCATGTAGTTTCAAATGCCCACCATGTAATTCAAAATATCAAATAATTCAATTGTTGACCATGTAGTTTAAATTAGAGTTAACCATTTAGTTCAAAATAGTTCAATGCAACCAGATTATTGCTGGATTACTTCTCCACTGTGTAATCCTGGCGTAATTTGCTTCTCTTTTGATGTTTTAAATTTTTTCCAGCATTTAAAGCTTCATTGTTTACTCTAGGCTAATATGTACTCATTTTTATAGCAACTCTTAAATTGTCATTGGATTTTGCCATTGCTATTTGATTTCTTTTTAATTTGCCATTGGAGGTGAAACAAAATTTCCGAGAAGGGTTTATCCCATTGTATAACGCTCTCCAATGTAATAAAAATCAATTTTCTGAGACACCCCAATGCATATTCTTTACACAGATAAATTAACATTCTGTTGATCAACTGTAGAAATTTTAGAATACTTTACGAACGGTTATTGTATGCATGCCACGCCTAAGACGTAGTTTCATCTATTTCATTCCTAAAATTACTGCTCTTGCATACTAATGAAAATTTCATCGTTAGTCGAAACGTAAAAGTGTTTATTAATGATGGTGGAAAGGACTGTTGCTCATATTAATGGAGATCGTCACTTACATAAAAAGTAGCGTAACTTCTAATAAATATTACTTTCGTAACTCATTTAGAATGTATTTATATTTTTAGTGCCGGAATACGAAATAGTTGTAGGAAGAAAATTTATTTTTATACTTAATGACTCATGCTCTATGGTTAAAAAAGGTGCATTATTTTTGTGGTTAATTAGAACAATTTAAATTTAGCTAACTACAAAATTTTTTAATATACATTGATTACAAACGGCTCATTGATTATAAATTGATTACAAATGTAATCAATATTTAACTACTTTTAGGAGACAAATTTTGACGAAGCACGAAATTGCACAATTTACACTAAACAAATAAAGTTTAAAAATAAAAAAAAATCGTATAATTGGTTTAAAATATTAAATTTATATGGAGAATTATAAAAATTCTGATCATGAGTGTATATTTGCACCAGGCTTGTTTCATGTTATAAAACGTACATCCACGGGGGCTTTCTTTTTACGTCCGTTGACGAGATTTTTATTAATTAGATTCCTAAAATAGGGTTTGAATTTGTTTCGTTTGAAAACAAATGCTAAAAAGAATTGCCAAAAATCACTATAAGCTACTGTTTTATTTCATTTTATAACCGTCGTTGAACAGCCGACCCGATTTTATGGGTTTACGACTGCTAACGTTCAACTCCGTAGCCCTGTAATTTTGAATCCAATCCAGAAGACAAGGGAACTCCTGGATCGAGCATTGAAAGAAATTTGATTTCGTAGAGGACTTTTTGATTGAGCTAACAAGCATTTGCGTTACATGGAGAGGAAGATCACGAGAACCTCCCACTGTTAGCCTGACGGCAAAGGGACTCTAACCCGTGATCCGTCTACCACTGAGGATATTTCACGTCAGCACTGTGGTCGGTGCAAGCCGGATGCGGGATTAATATCGATTGGGATTCGAACCCGGTTCGCCGCATTGGAAGGCGAACTCTCTATCCTCTGAGCCATCGCGACTCAAGCTACTGTTTTGAATTTTTTTTCATTGCATTACTCACACTTACTACGAAAAAAGTAATGACTACAGTCGCTTCGTTACTTTCAACGCATTAGTATACTATTATAGTTGAAAAAACTTTCAATGTTAAGGAATATTTTCTAAATAATAGACAATGTACTAAAGCTTGATATTTTTTTCAGGCATTAAGTAAAGACTTTTATTTAGTAAAATTAGTTGAAATTTTGATTCAGTTATCTTTGGAAAATGTTTGGTATAGTAATCAGATATCTGAAAAAAAAATTTTTTTTTTTGTTAGTTAGATTTGGAACTATAAAAAGGGAAAAATTAAACTGGCCAGAGGGAGAGCAATCGTACTGAGAGAGAAATTTGGTATGAGTAGTGCGTAGATTGTGGCCGTATAGAGAAGTGTACGTGATTCTTGTATTTTATTCTGTAACATTAAATTTGTTGTGTTACTAAAAGTGTATCATTAATGATCCGTTTTAAGCATGCATACGTCACAATCTTAACTGTGTTAATTAATAAATGTTTTCAATAAATGTTAAGCAAAATTTCTCATAAATAATATAAGAAATATATAAACCGAAAATCAAATTTATTATAGCAGAAGTTTCAGAGAAAATGTTCCGTTTGCGTTGAAATTCGAAATTTAGAGAAAAAGCTGCCAAAAGAAACAGAGAGTAAGGATAACGACTAGCACAAAGATTCCAGATTGAAAAAAATCATTTAAATCGTTAGAATCCGAACTTAATTATGACATGAAAATTGAGATCTATGATATTTGGTCCCTTCGAATGTAATTTTCTCTTCAAATATATTAAAAGAATTACAAAGCTGTGTTCCCTTCCCCCTGTTATAAAAAGCTAATAAGCGAACAGAAAATACTTTTAGTTTCAAAACTTTTGATCCTATTTTTTCTTTCTTTAATTCATACTACTTTTTAGCACTACAACAATCGGCGAAGAAAACACGTGTTTGCAGCAGCTTAATTCACTCTAATTCAAACTACTTTTCCGCTTTACAACTATCGAGAAAGATACATGTGTTTTCAGCTGACTATAATTAAGACTAAATTGCATCTCTAATTAATACTACTTTTCCGCGCTAAAGCAGTCGGAAGGAAATGCATGTGTTAGCAGCATCTCTTTATTCAGACTAAATTGCATCGCTAATTCATACTACTTTTCCGCTTTACAACAATCGGAGAAAGGTAGATTCGTTTTCAGCTGACTTGAATTAAGACTAAATTGCATCTCTAATTCATACCACGTTTCCGCGCAACAGCAGTCGGAAGGAAATGCATGTGCTAGCAGCACCTCTTTATTCAGACTAAATTGCATCGCTAATTCATACTACTTTTCCGCTTTACAACAATCGGAGAAAGATAGCTGACTTTACTTAAGACTAAATTGCATCTCTAATTCATACCACTTTTTCGAGCTACAGCAGTCGGAAGGAAATGCATGCGTTAACAGCACCTTTTAATTCACACTAATCTACATCTCTAATTCATACTAATTTTCCGGCTTAAAGCAGCCGGAGAAAAATACGAGTGTTTGCATCTCGCCTTAATTCACATTATACTACCTTGAAATTGAAAAAAATAACTAAGTGCTCCTAGATAGATTTCGAGAAAAGTAGCTTTATAACTATTTTCTTTCTATTGCTGATGACAAGAACTCTAAAATAGAATTTCATGAAACAAAATTTATATTGGGAAAACTTATTTTGCAATATATATAGCTTATACATAGATGCCAAATACGCAAAAATCTTATTTTTAAATTTTTTTTCGCTTATGTTAATTTTTCGATTGTAGGGCAGTGCTATATAATTAATTTGTTTTTATTTTCTAATAGGAAAGGAAACATCTCTTTGAAGACCTTTTTCACCTCCATATTCAAGATCAAAATCACGGACACCAATAATGACAAGCTTTCAATTAACTCCATTATATTCTGACATTGATTCCTTCTCCTTTGAATGACTTATTACGTGTTTTAAAACCTGTTTCAATTCGTTCTTTATTGTCCTACAACAAAGAAATCCGCTCAGTAATCAACAGAAACACGTTATTTTATAAAATAAAAAAAAAAAAATTCAAATCCTATAATTGCTTGAAAAGTGCTTTGATTTAATGACGTCTCAGCATTCAGTAGTCTACAAATACATGCAATCTATCACATCGTTATCTGCACATTTTTTTCTCTTTAAAGTTTTCCGTATTTAATCTAAATACAGCTTTTGTGAGCGTTTTATTTCTTGTTGTATTTAAGGTAAAAAGAAAGAATCTCTTAGCTTGTTCATTAGAGCGTTGAGAAACGTGCAGCCCAATCTTTTATGTAAAGTTTTAGCCTTGAAGACGATTGTTTTAAATAACTTCCTCTGCTTGGTACTTCTTTGTTAAATAAGTACCTGATAATTATGTTATGTAACGTTTTCACTAAGAAGTTTGATGAGTTTCTTGTCTAGAATAAAAGAAGGAGTTGAATCATTAAGAAATTGTAACATCAATTAGAACCATCTCTAGGGCACCATATAAATCATTTTGTGTGGGACTATTAAATATTCTTTTTCTACCGCTACCCTAGGATCCCCTAGAACTCCAAAATTTTGCCTATATTATTGAAATAAATAGGACTCTTTTCTTCTTCGAATACTAAAACCGTACAACTTAAAATTATTTTTTCTTCAAATTTTATTTCATCGTTTAATTTTTACATTTTATATGCATAACATTAGCGTTCGTTAGACGTGGGAAATTTATTCAGTAATCATTTAAAAATGTTTAAAGATATCTAATTTTGATTTATATGCGTCTTTATGTAAGGTTTCACTAGAAATATGTAAACTATCTTATTTTTTGTTTCATCAATAGTGTGTTTCGAATAAAGCCACCTTGATTTTGTAAATATTTTCCATATAATGATCGTTATTTTCCAACCAATTTTGGGTTTAATTAAAAAATAAAATCACAGAAGCAAAAAAAAATGTAAGCAAAATAGCTATATGTGGTAATTGTTATTTGTTCGTGGTAAATAAAATATATATTTTTTTTTTTTACCAGCTCGAACTTTCATTGCTTCTGTAATGAAACTTAAGTACGATTAAATAATTTTCTTTCACACCATTGATTCATATAATTTACAAATATGGATTAATATAAATGCATGGAAAAAATTAATTAAAAATACTTCTGAAGTGCTTTTCCCTCTTAGTTTTAAGATGTGTCTAACTTTAACCGAAGAACTTTCAAAAGGCAACATGGTAAGCAATTTTGCACAATTTTTACAGGTAGAAATGAGTGATTTCTGAAAACTCTTCGCATACTGCTCATAAATTATCCTTTTTTTTTATTTGAGTACACATCTTCAACTAAAGCCTCAAAAAGTATGTCATAAGGTTTAAATCCGTGCTTTTTTTATTCTTTCATTTCAGCTTCCTAATATTGTTCTTGTATAACATTTGGTTGAGGATGAAGATTTATGGATTGAAGCCTTATCTCACAACCAATCAGAATTTGGTTCATCAGTTCATCTTAAAACGGGATGGAGCTGCTTGGAAATTCATAGAATTATTTCAGCCTTTGAGAAGACGACAACAGCTATAACTTTTGCATTGAAATATGTTCATAACATGACAGAGCCATCTCGTATGTGCTTCGATAATTATGAAGTTTCTTGTCTAAAATTATCCCCGTTGTATCCTAACCCATCTTGAAAGTCTAGATTAATTGTTATTTTATCATTAAACATAAGTTTACGTCACAAATTTAGCTTAACATCATTACGTAAAGCAAACTTTAAACTTCCAGGAACGCTTTCTTTAATCAACTTTGACTTTGCTTTTAATTTGAGAAAGATCAACCGTTTATAACTTTTTGTAACATTTCTTAGTGTTCCAAATGTAAAAAGAGATGCAGGAGATTTAATTGCCGTTGAAGTTGTAACTTCATTAATTACTGCTTTAATGATGCGTTTTTGACAATGGGAAGTTAGCATTGAAGTTTCCTTTTACTTCTCGTAATATTATTATATTTGGCAAAAATTATTTTGCGCAATGGCCTTAGAGTAGACATTTGAATTCTATCAGAAATTTTGTCTTCTAACATTAATCAAACAGAAAGGAAAAAAAGCATCAGTCAACAAGGTTTTTAAAGGTAGAACCCATTTTTCAGTTAATCACCTTGATCTTTTTTTTTTTTTTAATGTTCTCAAATTTTTTCCAGCTCTTAACATTACCGGTTTTTTTTAAAAATTTTAATAAAAAAAATTCATTTGTTCATTTTTTAAAATATATTCTTAAATGACCTAACTAGGCCGAAGCACAAAAAATAATTTTTCAAAATATTGCAAAAATTGTATCATGGTAGTTTGTTGAAGTAGGTGATTGCCATTATTTGAAGACGACTTGGTCTTACGTAGAAAGCATGACTTATGTTGATGAATGTTGTTGAAATTATTATTATCCATTTGACCAATTATTCTATTCTCTAGAGTGATGATAACCTAATTTAGCGAAAAAAATTTGATAAATAGTCAAAAAATCTATATTTTTTAATATACGTATTAGTTTTTAATCAATAAATTTTGAAAATAGTCCATGAAATAATCAACAATGCAAGTGATAGATATACATTAAAATACTTTTCGCCAGTCAAGGAAAGTTAAGGAATCCTTGTATTGGCTATTGCTTTAATTTATTACTGAAAGATCAACATGAAATGCGTGGTATTTCCTATCTTTTATTTATATTTATATCTTTATATTTATATCTTTATATTTTCACAATATTCAAAATTTCATTAAAATTTTTTGTTTTGTTTTAATTAGAGAGCATGATGTAGTACTTATATAAACTAATATATAAGGTTTTCTGTAAAGATCTCACTTAAATGTTTATTTCATATAACTTCCACTTTTTTAAGTCCAGTTTCTTCTGTTGATCAAGTTCAATGTTTTAAATCCTGTATTTCTCAGAAGTGGTAGGACAGATTTTGATTTTATTGCGTTTCCTGGTTTAGATGTTAAACCGCGACATCTAAGGAGTGTACTAGTTTACTTTACTTTTGATAAGGATTCTCAATATTTATATTAAAAGTAATTTATATTAAAAATAATAAAGAATTTTAATAATACGATATTATTTAACGAACAACAACCATGTTTGGACAGGGACTCCAAAAATGGTCAGCAAATTTTAAAAGAATTATCCTTTCCTGGCCTTCCACTCTGTGAAAGGGTGAAGTTCATGATTTTGGCCTATTTGTTTAGAAATATTTTATTTTATAACCATCGTTGAAGAGCTGACCCAATTTTAAGTTCACGGCTGCAAATGTTCAGCTCCGTAGCCTTGTAATTTTGAATCCAATCCAAAAGACAAGACAGCTCTTTCGTCAAGTAGTGATTTTGATCGAACTAACCATTATTTGCACTACATGGAGAGAAAAAACTCGAAAATCTCCAATAGTTAGCTTAATGGCAATGGGACTCTAACCCATGATCCGTCTACCACTGAGGATATTTTACCTCAGCACTGTAGTCAATGCTAGCCAGGTGTGAAATGAGCATCGATCAGATATCACTGGCATTCGAACCCGGGCCACCACATAGGGAGACGAGCCCTCTATCCCCTGAGCCACCACAGCTCGTTGAGAAATATGGTCTTTAAGTAAAAAAATTTGTAATTTTTTTGTCATTTTTTGAAAATTTTGTTTATTTTACAAAATGATTTCACAATAATTCAAAAAAGAAAGAAAAAAACATTTCTTTTCTATTTCTAAGTGCTTTTATTTTTCTTAACGTTAAACGACGCCCCTAAAAAAGATTGTAAAGTCTAATGAAATTTTAGTTATTTGTCGAGTCAAATACAGAAGTTAAAACTAAACTCAGTGGCGTGACAGCCCATAGAGGGTCAAGGCCTACTGTGCCCATCTCAATTTTCTTGACCTTGGGCTTTGGAGTGCGAAGTAGACGTTCCGGTTAGGTGGTCAGCCAAACGCGGAACCCCCAGTGTTTAATTCCCAAGCATGCTTGGTACTCATTTATCGACCCACTGAAGGGATGAAAGGCTGAGTCAACCTTGCCCGACCCGAGGATCGAACCCAGGACCTGTGGCACGGGAGAGCGAAGAGCTACCACTCAGCCACCGGGCATCAATACAGAAGTTAACATTGACCTAAAGCAAGGCAACGCTGGCAAATCTATCAGGAATTTTTCGGCCTGCAACTCTAACACAATTTCAAGATCAAGATTTTTTTTCCATTTTCAGCTATATGGTTTATCTTGTTTAAAATATTATAATCTTTAGACTTAAGAAACTTATTAAGCTACAGTTTTTTTTTGTATTAAAAAAACCATCACCTTTAATTCCATAACATAAAATGGTTTTTTAATTTACACGTCTTTAAATAACTCAAAACTAAAATCATCGACGCGATGTTTTTCATTTGCTAGCCAATGATTAATTGGATTTATGATTCATAAAATATTTATTCACCACAAATCGTTTTAAGTACTGACCTCGATAATTTGTTTTTCTAACAAATATATTAAAGTATGAGTATTATTAGCATAACAAATATCAAAATGAAGCAAAGCATTGCATAATAATAACACAATAATTATGAAATTTGCATAAACGCGTGCAAAATCGATGGAAAAAAATCATATCGATTCGTTGCATTTTGATCAATGAAATAAATTTGTGTGAGAAAATTGATGCTTCATTTTGATAGTCTCAGACTACCGACCTTGAAAAAATAAAAATCTCACCATTGAACGCTAAAGTAGATGGCCTTGACAATTAATGTATCTAATTCGATTCTTATAAATATTATAATATTATAAGTAGAAGTTTGAGTACGCCGGTTACAATATTAAAAAAAAAAAAAAAACTATAAGTGTCTACATTAAAGGCAAGGTCGTAATTAATTATATTTTTTTGTGTAGATATTTTTGGGCTGAAACAGGATTTTAATGGTCTTTAAAATAGTTTACTTCCTTTTATTGATAAAGAGTGATCAGAAGTTATTTATTTTTGACATATTATTTCACAAATTCGTGATTTGATTTTTAAAAAATATTTCATTTAAGGATTGGCCTTGAAAAATAGTTTATAATAGAATGCATATTGTATAACAGTTAATGAAGATTATTTTTAAATATTAAATTTAATTCTTAAATAAGTAAGTAATAAAAGTGAAAATGATTATTTACAAAAATACAATTAGAAGCACAGCTGTAGAACGAAGCGTTCACCATTGTTCGCTCATGAAAGAATATTCAAGGGGTGGGCAAAATAACACATCTATACCAATACATTTTTTTGTATTTCCACAGAAATACAAAGAAACTCTTTCTATAACTTCAGAAGTTTTTAGATCATGCGATTTCTCATACATGTCAATGAAGTTTAAAGCTTTTAGAGATTTGTGGAACCGACAATAAATTATGAACGGAAAATAATACTTTTGAACACAATTTGCTGAAAAATATATCAATAGACTTGTCATATGTTTTTGGTTATTATATGGACATTTTTATGAAAAAGCTAAATTTTTTTCGTCTTACGTTTTTTATGCTATAACTTTAAAAATATTCAATAAAATTGAAGAAAATTTTTGGAGCAATTTAAAATTAATTATCAAATTTTTATTTTAAAATTTGAGAAAAATTCATTTAAAACAGAGCAAGATATGAGTAATTAAAGTATTTCTTTTATACTGCGCATGAGTGGGAAAAATTAAAAAAAAATTTCTCCATAATTTTGTAGTGAGTCGTATTTGGCAACTAATAGAAAAAGTCCGATTTGAATATCATAAAAATTTAAAAAGTTTCATGCAATTTCCTAAGTATTTTTCGTATTTTTTAAAAGAATGCTCAAAATCATAAGGGGTTTTCCATGTATTTCATTTTTTAGTATTAAACAACATTTAATAAATAGGACATCCGAATTGTTGGAAATCATCCCCCATAAAAGTATTTTATTTTCTCGCCTGTGTTTTTGGTGTATGAACTTCCATTGTAAGGTATAACTTGTTATTAAATTCTGTATTATGATACAATATAATATTTGTAGAAAAATCCTTATCATTTAGGGCTTTCTTCTAAAAAGTACGAAAACTACATTGAAAATTGCTTAAAACTTTTTAAGATATTCAAAGCGGACTTTTTTATTAGTTGCCAAATACGATTCCCTACAAAATTAAGAAAATTTTTATTTTTATTTTTTCCGCGCATGAGTAGTATAAAAGAATTACTCATATCTTGCTCAGTTTTAAACAATTTAAACTAATTTTTCTCATAGTGGTCACCCACCAGCTCACTGACCGCAGCCAGTGATGCTTGACTTCGATGTTCTACTGGGAAGCGTGTCTTAACGATCAGTCCACTGCGGGACAAAATTAAAATGGATAATACATATTGATATTGATATAATGTTTCAAAACTTACAGTTTTTTACTGTAAATGAATATGTTGATCAATTATGCCTTACCTAAATCAGCAACAAGTGCTTAAATGTTAAGATAGTAAATGATTGTTTCATGTATCGCATAGGATTGAACAAGATTATTTACAAACATTTATTAGAAACTTATATATGCTGAAATGATCACAACAAAGTATCCATAACCTACAATTCATTGCTGCGGAATAATTTGTATGTCTAATGCTTATCTTATGAACAACAAAAGTTTAAAATTGAAAATAAAAAAAATAAAAAAACGTTTTAGAAATTTCATAGCAATTAAATGAAATTTTTTGTAACATAAAATGTAATTAAAATCATTATATGTAAGTTACATGCAATGTAACAATTCTTTAAAAATGTTCTAGACCCTAATTTGCGCAACAAATTGGGATTTTTATCGAAAAGCATTTATTGATTTTAATAATTGTAATAATCTATAAATTGAATTAAATTAATTAATTAAATTTATCCATAATTATATTTATCCTATCCAATCTAAAAATAGAAATCTAAGAAATCTAACAATTTTAAAAGCCACTAACTTTAAAAAAATTATTATTAGATTTTGGTAAAATTATTTGAAGCGTATTACAATTGAATTTAATATTTTGTTAAATAAAGCATTCATTTAAAACAAATACCCTCATATTCGTAATGAATAGTAAGATTGCACAAAAGGGATAATTCATAATGGCATAATTCATGTCATGAATTACGATTTAGGATCAATCACATATAAACAAAAAAAACAAAAATACGATTCCAAAAATACATTTTTTGGAAGAGGAACAATTCTCAATAAAAAATTCCGAATCAAATTATCGTTTAAAGTACCGATACTTTGGGTGCAGTCTCCTTAAAAGTCATTTTAACCGCAAAATATGATACCGTTTTTTTACATTCATATTTATTTAATCAGTGTTTCAGAGAATTTGCGGTAATCATTACTGTAACAATTACGGTATATCAGATTTTTTGTTTCGTAACATGTTCCGGTAAAAGTGGATTTTACGGTAAAAAGTATTGGCACCCTGATTACTGGTACCTTTTTAGATCCGGAATTTTGTACAGTTTAAGTTTTAAGATAGTAATTAATTAATGACTTTACCTGCATATTAGCTAAACGTAGAGGTACACCAGCAAGGCACATCAAAATCAACGAAGGAAACAGTAAAAATGATGTCTCTAGAAACAAAATTTTAAAAAAAAACTTCCGTTATTTCATTTGAATAAATAAAAAATACAATAAAACAAATTGAAACAGACACCCTGTGCGTGCGTGCGTAAGTAGGCACGTACGTATGTATGTATGTACACACGCACGATACGTATGTATGTATGTATGTATGTATGTATGTATGTATGTATGTATGTATGTATGTATGTATGTATGTATGTATGTATGTATGTATGTATGTATGTATGTATGTATGTATGCATGCACGCACGCACGCATGTATGTATGTATGTACGCACGTATGCATGTATGCATGTAGGCATGTATGCATGTATGTATGTATGTATGCATGTATGTATGCATGTATGTATGTATGTACGCACGTATGTATGTAATTACGTACGTATGTATGTATATGTGTATGTGAGCCTTGCATGGATCCAGAATTTAAAGTAATTCTATAATTTTTCAAAACTTGAGTCATGCGATAAGGAGTTACATCAATTGTTGCCTTTTAAAAACATGTCAATACGCAACATACATTAAACTACTTATCTTTAATGAGAAGCTTGCGCCTAACTATTACATCGACCTCCAATCCCATGCAAAGGTGCCAAATGTTTTTTGAGTCTAAATTTAATTCTGCGTCTCGTAGAAATTTGAACTTAAACGTATTTTACTAATGTTGAATGAGTTACGCTGCCAATTAAAATCGTGGAGATTGGCGAGAACAAGCTTTGTCGGAATCCTGTCTGCTCTCCTGGCAGCGACAGCATAAAGCTATGCATGCCTCTTCGGAGTATAGGCATAGGTCGTGTGATAGAGTAACTGTTAATGTTCCTTAGTTTTCAGACATTGAAATGGAGAGCTGAGACCAGTGTACCAGCTCATTTAACGAGCATGAAAGAGGACTCAAAACAGCAACTTGTCTGCTAGAGTAGTTTCAATCATCCATTATGAGATTCATGTCAGGCATCTGGCTTATCAATCAATCCATTGATTATCTTCATATTCCAGAAATTGTTCTAAGCTGTTATTTTCAGATACCAGAAATTCTTTGAAATGATGAGGCCTACGTAGCCATGTGGTGTCGTCCATTAAAATGAAGCCGGAATCAGCTAAACAACCTAAGAAATTGATCTTAGAGATCCAAAAGCACATATCAGTTACACTTCCTTGATGACCTAGGGGTCTTACGGTTATCCAAATTGCTGAATTTCTCGATAACATCAAACTTTTGCTTCCTAATGGTCAATTTCTAGACCAATATCTCGGTCAGATTAGAGGACAGATAACGTGCTTCTAGTTGATACTTTTATATGAAGAGAAACGTGGATTGTTTATTTATTCTCCGCTGTCCAAAAAATAGACCATTATGGCAGCTTAAAATTGATAGTCTGGGATGTTATGCTGAACGGACCCCTCATGTCTCCGAATGAGACACTGTAACTGGTAAGAGTCTAAATACGTAATCTTGGGTTCCAGTTATTACTTTTTTAGCGATTAAGTTGTTTCTCATGAATTAGCCAACCAGATCTTCAAACCTAAGAAGTAATGTTTTAACTTGATAGATAAGTTTCCGCCTTGAGTCTTCCTCCTCGGTCTTCAAATTTGGTGCTGGAACAAAAATTATTTCAATTTGATCTTTGCTCCATATTTTTGATTCCTGTAACTTCATCGGCAACATTGAAAGGCAATTTCCACAATGCAATGGCATACGTAATTTTTACAAAAACTCATTTCTTTTTTATCGGAATCCATCTACAAGAACAACTCTTTTCGTCATAAAACTGTGACATACTGTTTTTTTGTGATAGGTGGATTTATTCGCCAAATGTGCTTTTCATGTTTCGAATCATATTTGTGTTACAATTTATCTACATTTTTATATACTATTCAATAAAAAACTTTTAATAATACTCTTCCAAACTTCTTGTTTCTTGTTCATTAATTTGAAATTAAACGCCGAAAACTGGCTATAAAGTGTGATAAATAAAAAAGCGATCATCTTGATTAATTTTTCATCGAATGATCGGATTACCTTAATGCAGTGTTTCCCAAACTTATGACTTTTGGGTACCCTTTCTAAATTTTTGGTAACGCTGTGTATCACTAATAAAAAAAAATGAATATATTTTTTACTGTAAAAAAATTGCACAAAAGTTAAAAATCATAACTGGCTGTTGAAACTACTAATTATTAACTGTTAACTCTGCAAAAAATAGCCAATAGAAATATGCGTAATCGTAAATTTTCATGGCTAGCTTTGTTTTCAAATAAATTAAAAAAAAATTTAGTTTGTTGCAAGAACGAGAACCCCCTCTAAACTGTTCCTGTACCCCTGCGGGTAAGCGTACCACACTTTGGGAAACACTGCCTTAATGGTTTGAAGGCCTTACCTTAACTATGATAATTAATTAGTACAGACGATATCTTAAGTTACAAAATTAGACCCCCCCCCCAGAAAAAACGTGTTTTCTCTGAATAACATACAGCATACTTTTTTTGCTGCTGACGGATTTGGATTCTAGATTCTCAAAATAAGAGGGATTATGAACGTATGGAAAAAGTAAACTAAAGAAAACGATTGAGCATAATCAACTTAGTGATATTTTTATGCTATTTATTAAAGATTATTAAAACTAATTGAGAGAAAAAAACACATTGTAGAAGTTATTGAAAGTAGCAATTTTTCCGCTATTAAAAAGGGGTTCTTGTTACGGACCATCGCATTCGCTCTCTCTTGCTGTGACATTAATTGCATCAAATAAAAACAATAAAATGAGCTATAATGGATAAAAATTTTGATATTTACCTCTTATGGTTAATGATAAAAGAATACATCCGCTGGTAACGAGACCACTGAAATAAAGGTGAAAGAATATCAATAAAACAAATTAAGTTCTGAAAATATGCTTTTTTCATTAAAAATATACTTTTAAAGAAAAAAAGTTTTTTTTAACTATATTGAAATAATTAGAAGCTTCAGAAAGAATGATGTTTAATAACATTATAAGATTAAAAAAAATGACTTCTGTTGAGCCGACGCTTAGACATCAAAAACTCATTCATTCATTGAAATATAAAGAGATTTTCTGAGATAAATTGGGTAGCAGACGTGACTAAAAAGGGTGAACCACGCTGGTTAAGCACACCTGTCCTTAAAAAAACAGGAAAGAATTGGAAGAGCATTTGTCGAAAGAAAACTCTTCTTGTCAAAACCATAAAAAAAATAATGTGCCACATAGTAAACGATAACCTTAGACTAAGAGGTTATTGAAGAATAAAAGATTAAATAGAGGAAGAGGTTGAATAAATGAACGTGTCAAAAAGAACAATATCTAGCATAATAAACGAAAATATTCGACTAAGAGGTTAATGAAGAATAAAAGATAAAATAGATGAAAAGGTAAAATAAATGAACGTGTAAAAAAAAACAATATGGCACCTAATAAATGAAAATCTTAGACTTAGAGGTTATGGAAGAATACAAGATTAAATAGATGAAGTAGTTAAATAAATGAAAGCGTCAAAAAGAACAATGTCTTGCATACTAAATGAAAATATTCGGTTAAGAGGTTATTGAAGAATAAAAGATTAAATAGATGAAGAGGTTGAATAAATGAACGTGTCAAAAAGAACAATGTCTAGCATAATAAATGAAAATATTCGACTAAGAGGTTAATGAAGAATAAAAGATAACATAGATGAAGAGGTTAAATAAATGAACGTGTAAAAAAAAAAAAAAAACAACATGGCACCTAATAAATGAAAATCTTAGACTAAAAGGTTATGGAAGAATAAAAGATTAAATAGATGAAGTAGTTAAATAAATGAACGCGTCAAAAAGAACAATGTCTTGCATACTAAATGAAAATATTCGGTTAAGAGGTTATTGAAGAATAAAAGATTAAATAGATGAAGAGGTTAAATAAATGAAAGTGTCAAAAAAATGTGTCGCATAATGAATGAAAATATTAGACTAAGAGGCTATTGAAGAATCAAAGATAAATAGATGAAGAGGTTAAATAGATGAACGTGTCAAAAAGAACAATGCGTCGCATATTGAGCAAAAACCTTAGACTAAGAGGTTATTGAAAAACACCTAGATATTTTCTTACAAATAAATTAAAGAGCCACAGAGTTTTAAGGATCACTTTCAAACAGAAAAAGAATTCTACTTTCTCCACGTTAATGTTTGGAAAAATATGTGTTCTGAATTTCTGAATTCCGCTGCCCAGAAGTTGCTAAGACTTGGCGATAATTCTGCAACAGATCACGATGTATTTAGAGTTGAATGGTGCCTAGATCTTCGTATTTTTGTGCCTTGTCGCTTTTCTAAATTTTGATTAATTGACTCATCTTTTCTTTAACCACATTAAACATGCTTTTTCTGTTGCATGTTTCAAGAAAATTCGGAAATTTATTATGTGAGAGTTTAAAAGTATTTAAATTTGTGTTTACTTTCCTTCTGTTTTTAACACGTTTGAATGAGTTTTGAATATATTAGGTCAGTTCATTTGTATATTTTATGTGTTTTCTCCGTTGTTGAATAACTCAAAAGAATATTATAGAAATAATTGAAATGTAATTAAGCTCGCATTTAACACGTTTGATGAAGATTTAAATATGTTAGGTTAAATTATTAATATAATTTATGTATTTGCTCCGTTAAGTAACTCCAAAGGATATCGAAATAATCGAAATTTAATTAATTGGCATAGAACAAGTTTAATCAAATAAAAATAAATTAGGTCAATTTATTTGCATAATAAATGTATTTTTCTCCATTGTCAAATAATTAAAAAGGATATTATCAATATGTAATTGACTTTCAATTTAATCAGTCCAATGATATGAATATATGAAGTTTTGGATACATTATGTTAATTTATTTGTATAATTTATGTATTTTATCCGTGGAAATAATAAAAATGTAATTAAATTTGGATTTCCGATTGTTAACTTATAAAATATAACTCTCTTTGATGTGATTTTGAAATATGTTTCATGCAATACTAGCCGTACTGAAACAGCACAGATCCTGTATTGCTAATTATATTCATAAACTACATAACTTATTTTACTTTTCATGTAGGGTTAAGAAATATAATATTTAATTTAAACTGCAAAGTGAAGTCTTGAATTTATTTTTAATTGAAACACTTAATTTTATGTAAACTTTATTTTCATCAGAATAAGTATTAAAAAAAAACGTTTCTATCTTGAATATAATGGTTATTAGGTATAATTCCAATAAATTAAAGTAATTATAGAAATATGTCTGAAGCTTGGACAATGACAAAACTGGAGGAAAATTGTATCGCAATATTTGAGAGAAAGATTTTGATGAGTATACTTGGTGGTGTAAATGAAAACAATAACTGGAGAAGGAGATTTAACTTTGAACTGTACTAGATTTATAAGCAACCTGATATTATTAAATACATAAAAGTAAATAGAATGAATTGGATGGCCCAAGTGATTCGAATGAGTGATGACAATACAATAAAAAAAAATACTGCTTTTTAGACCCACTGGAACAAGAAAGCGGGGACGGCCGCGGTTAGAGATGGGCTTACTCAGGGGAGTCTGATTTTCTTGCAATTAACGAAAAGAATTGGAGATTTAAGATAAATCAGAAGTCAACATGGAGAAATCTTCAGAGGAAGCCATTGGCTCACATTGGACTGTCTGGCTAACTATGATGAGGAAGATAGAAGTGTATCATAACTAAAAGTTCAAAAATTTTAAAAATGGGGCATAAAATTTGTTATTTTTTATTACCGTTTTTCGTAGGAAGCGTTGAAAATTCTCTGACTAACAGAGAGGGTGGCGATCCTAAAACCTTAACTGTTAAACCTTAACTGTCTAATAACCGAAACCTTAACAGTCTAATAATCAAAATTTCTTCGCATATCTTTAAAGGGTTCCATGTACACTTTATTAACAATAAAAAATGATTTAACAAAAAGGACTATCTCAATACATCTTTACAGAGAATATTTAATATAATAATTTCATTTTATTAACTGTATTTAATCATGTAAAAAATATATTTTCATTATCAAGATCGCATCTGATATCACTCCAATCGACAAAATTGATCACTTTACTTTTTATCACCATTGTAGATACGAGCTTAAATCTCTCTAAATCGTAACCAATTTAATGGTTCGATGGATTCGAATTGTTTGTGTTTGGATTATACATTTAACAGTTTCACAAAATGTAAACAGGAAAACTTACAGCATAAAACAAATACATATTATTTGTCTTTTAATAGGGTATTTTATGTGCGGTAGCTAAGTATTATGATTATTTTATTGTTATTTCATGATTTCACGAACAAACTAAACACGCTACTTCTCTGTTAGTATTTTAAAATGAGTGCGACAATATCCAATAAATCAGTGAGTAAAAGCATGCCATACTTAATTACATGTTCAGAACTATATTTTACATGGATTAAAAAAATCATTATTTTATATTAGTAGCACGAATGTTTGACGTAATGATGTTTGACGCTTCCTGAATAAATTTTTTTAATAAAATTAAAAAATTTATTTTTGTTGAAACTCCGAGAGTAAAATAAAAATGAAATTATTTCTTTAGATATCTTTATAAAAAGTAATGAAACAAACTTAGGCAGCGCATGTTCATAATCATCATAAAAAGTATGATTTGGTCGGATTATGGGGACAATGTAAAAGTTTATTATATTTGATAGGTACAATATGAATTTCAAAAATTATAATAGTTTCTTTTGCATATTTGTAAAATTGCATTAAATAATAACATTAATAAAACATTTATAATGACATTAATAATTACATTAATAAAAAGGAAATAATAGTACATTAGTATTTCATTCGTAAAAAAAATCATCACACTCTGTAGTCTTTTTTCTTCGGGTTTCTTATACAATAGGAAAAAAAAAACTAATTGAAAATTTTTTGATCTAATCATCAGATCCTCACGTAGTACTAGGACTCGATGTTTAAATATAACGCTTTCTTTTAAAATTCGATTCCTCAGAAACTATTCGACCGATTTCATTCAAACTTTGTAGTTTGCCATGTAAAATTACATTCCTTAAAATGATGGAAAAATTTATATAGTTTGCAATTAAAAGAGTTTTTGACTACCATCAAGTAAAAAAATTAAAAATAATAAATAAAAATTATTTTATGAATGAAAAATTATCTTTAAATAATCGAATTTTATTATTATTGTGTGCAGAAATTTTTCGATTATAACGTACCGAGACATGGCAAAATATGCAAAATGTTAAACTAACATTGAGATCTCCAAATTTTGGACCGTTCTCCTGACCAAACTATTATGAAAATATTTCCCAGATTTTATAATTTTATAACCGTCGTTGAACAGCCGACCCAATTTTATGGGTTTACGACTACTTACGTTCAACTCTGTAGCCTTGTAATTTTGAATCCAATCCAGAAGACAAGGGAACTCCTGGATCGCGTAATGGGAGAAATTTGCCTTCGTGGTGGACTTTTTGATGGAGCTTACCCGCATTTACGTTACATGGAGATCACGAGAATTTCCCACGGTTAGCCTGACGGAAAGGAGACTCTAACCCATGATCCGTCTACTATTGAGGATATTACACGTCAGCACTGTGATCGGTGCAAGCCGGACGTGGGATTCGTATCGACTGGGATTCGAACCGGTTCGCCTCATTGGAAGGCAAACACTCTATTCCCAGAGCTATCGCGGATCATATTTCCCAGATTGTGGCTATCACCCATATTTTGAGGGTAAGGAACACAAATTCGTCGAAATAAAGGTATGCTTATTCGGAGAAAGTACGTTTTAGTACCCGATTTCGTAACTTAAAATACCGTCTGCACTAATTAATTAGCAACTTTGAGGTCACCTCTGTAAACCAGTAAGATAGAGTTCAAGTATACGTGAAGCCAATCACAAGATTAACAATTATTCAGAGTGCTTCTTTTTTTCTTTTCTTCTCTTGGAGCGCTGTACCGCGGTAAGTTATTCTACAGTTTTTCTGACATAAGTCTAATCCAATGAAATGATCTAATCTAGAGGTCTTCGTCATTTTGCGCCCTTTAGTCCCATGGACTACACATGTGCTGTTAATGCTACAGCTACATTCATAAGATGTTTATGGTTAAAAATTTTAATAATATAAATTTATGAGTAAAAACTGTAAAGTGAGATTAAGTCTCTTATTAAATTAAGTAACAACTCAGAATCTATAAAACAAAATAAAATAAAATAAAAATGCAATTTTTTCATGAATTACGAGTTATTTTGCATGTTTCAAATAAAGAAACAAGCGAATATTAATTATGATTTCGTTACATTGCAGCAGAATTGCGAGAAATTTCCGAGTCTATTATGTGCAATTTTTAAGTAATTAATCTTGAAAATATTTTATGAGTAATTAATCTTTTTCATTAAATTCATTTATAATTTATGCATTGTGCTCGAAATTTCCGGTTGTAAGGAATTACTTAAAATGCTAGGAAAAATCAATATTACGCGCATACAAAAGAAATATAATGTGAAAGGCAGAGGGCATACTTGAAAACCTCGTTCCAATAAGTTTTGCAAAAAAAAGAAAACAATATATTATAATATAATGAAGATATTTTTATTACATTCTTAAAATCTAAGATTTGGGGGGAAAATCAGTTGAGGGCTTAACTTTATACCCGATTCGAACCCAATGGAATGAATAAATATTAATAAAGAAGTATTTATTCATTATAGTTCAGTAAAATTGGACTTTTTTTCTGAAAAATTAACACCCAAAACTTTTTTCATAGAAATCTTTGCTACGTTCTCATAAATTATAATTATAAAATTCCCTTCTGTCCTCGCTCATCTCCCCAGTATTTATATTTTGTCTAAATAGCCAACCCAATTCTATTGCAATGTTCAACTCCGTAACCTTGTAATTCTGAACCCAATCCAGTAATTCTGAACAAACTATTGGACTGGTTCAAAATTACAAGGCTACTAAGTAGTCGTAAACCCAAAATTAAGTCGGCTGTTCAACGACGGTTTTAATATATATATATATAAGATAAAGTTGAATGACAAGGAATTTAATTAATCTGCAATACAGTAAATAAGCGAAGAGATATTTTATAAAAGTATTTAATGAAAAATAATAACAGCGAAATATATGCGTTTGCGAAGAGTTCTATTTACATATCTGAATTTTGCCACCTTTTTATATGAAAGTTAAACTATTCTCTGCTGTAATAAAATCAAACTTATACGAACCTTACATTCGGCCCCGCTCAATGCTAAATGTAGATATCTACATTGAAGCGTAAACATTAAGGTTCTAGGACAGATTTCGTCTAATAAGTCTTTCAGGCGGGCGTCGATTGCGTCGCAGATCGTAGCGGCTCGATATGATGTTCGGGTAATTTTCAGGATCCGGGATGCTTTCTACTGGATCTTGAAATTCGGAAACTGATTCTTCCTTTTCTTCCGAGCTCTCTTCTTCCTGGGTGACTGGCGTATCTCGCATGTGATATGGACGAAGATGTTGTACGTCTCCTTCAGGAGCTCCAAAAATACGCTTTTAAAAGCATTAATTAGTCCTTTCTTCTAGCTAAATCTTATTAAAAACAGGATGTAATTCCCCATGGCATCTCCGGTGAGTCTTTTCCGGCCTCTGGCGGGCCTATTTTTCCATTTCTGAGTGTTTGAAATCCGATGTTCCATTGATCTAGGCTTAGAGTATCAGGCCGCCATATTAACGTGTCATCCACTGCAAGTGGATTCCATCGCAATTTTCAACAAATAATATTTTTTTTATCGTCTTCATTTCCGGCTCAAAACACTTCATTGCATTCGCCCATGCGATTATCCTTCCTATTTTATAAAGTTTTAACTTTCCGGCGGCCTGGTACTCTCATAATCAGTATCTTTTTAAAATATGTCACGCATAGGTATAGGCTGTCGCTATGTTGAAGTTTGTCATTTGTAAACGCTGACTTTGTACACTTTAAATAATATCTTATCGTTGGTATTTTAGTCTAATTTTTTTATATGTCTTTCCCCCAACTGTTTTTGATCGATCGCAATTATAAATTTTAAAATCACATCACTTTTCAATGTTAACTGATGTTCCATTCCCCATAGCGACAATCAATACAAATTTCATGAATACAATTACAGTTAAGTGCTTCTCATCACGCCTTTTCCATCATTTCTTTATTAATTAATTTTTTAGTATCTTTTAATCTTCTCGATAGATATACCAAATTTTTGTTGTCACATTCCAATATCAAAGTCAGTGTTTACAATGTCATTAGTTTTTGTTTCTTATTCTACATATGTTCTTTCAAAGCTTTTTAGTATCATCTTACATATGTTAGGGCATTATTATTCTTCATTATGTTTTACTTGTGTACCATTAAAGTTTTATTTTGCATCTCTGTATATTTTTAATCTAACTATGTTACTAGCATGTACTTCACTATTACCAACATATGTTTGCACAACGTCCAATGGAACAGTACTACATAGCTTAGGGCTATACTCTTTCTCCAGTTTCCAGTACATCAGAAGAAATTTGCTGCGCTTCAATAACTTGTTTTAATGACATTCCCTGGCCATACCATCTGCCGAAGCATACAATCACGTTTAGAACAACATTCTTTCTATCTCATTTTATTTTTATAAGCTAGTCAATGTCGATATAGCGACCGCCTATACCCATATCATTTAACATCTTCTTTAGTCAACATCTCTGGCCAAGAGTCAATCTGATGCATAAAAATTTTAATTCTTGTTCAAATGTATTTATACGCTCAATATTCCCCGTATCCATCAATGTTATTTTATTGTATCCTATCATATGCTTTTCCATCCCTTAACTCAACCTAAATATTTCATTGTTTTTCTTTTTCAACTTTAATCAGAGTTTATACATTTAACTCATTTTAAAATTAATTTTTGCTAGTGTAGTACATCATATACTTCTAGTTTTTGTATGCATGTCGCCACTGGTTACACCGTTATCATTCTGACTTCTGTCCCAATTTGAAGTTGCCTTACTCTTATCGCTCTGACCACCGGCCTCAACTTCTTAGTTTCTTCAGATCCGTTTTTTTATAGTTACAATAGCTTTTAGTGACCTCTTATGTGTATAACCGGGGGCGGCATCATTATCATAATTATTTGCAATGGAGCATCGGATTCACATCTAAATATAGTGTATTAACATCTCAAGGAACCCGCGGAGGTTGGAACATGACTCACCACTGCCATTTTTCTCATTTTGCTTAATTTTCCAAAAAAATTTCAATTTCCCTTTTGTTTTCTCACTCCCCATTATCCCCATTAATTTCTGCATTATGTCCTCGTCTGGTAACATAGATGACATGCAAACTTATGGTGAACAAAGTGATGTATCAAGACCCAAGGCACGTGGAGATTTCCCCACGCCATCAATGCATAAGAAAACTGAAAGACCATATAGAAGAGGTGTCAGCTCAACTCCACTCTTCTCCGGTGAGCCTAGGCATTCTGCTGAGCATCCCTCATCTTTTGGCCATCCCTCTACCGGTCACAATATTCTACTAGAATCAGCATCAATCAATCCACAATGCAAACATATCATCAACAGTAACAGCGAACAGGAACATACTGTTTCGATTTCATCATCGCCTAATTCTACTCCAACTGACAACGCCTCAACTTCAGACTGGCCCCTCCTAGATCCGTCCGATGACCTGGATAAACTGCTCGCAAATCTCATCAACAGCATAGATTACAAAACCGGAAACAAGTTTAAACTCCCGATACCCCAGAGAAAGGTCTGTCAAGACACCGTCCACAAAATTAGAGAACTTTTCAACAAACAGAATCAAATTTTAACTTCTCTCAAACAGTCACGATCTGACAAAGTCGAACACTCCACTCACTTGAAGAATTTAGAACATCAAATCAAGACAATTTCCGTTCAACTTGCTGACATGAAGAACACTTGCTGCGGCCCTCTGAACAGTGAGACCCTGATGAGTACACGTTCTCCTGTCCCAATCATTATCACCACAGAAGATGGCTCCAAACCTGACGACATTATAAATATCATAAACAAATCTAATCCAAAACCACTTGTGAAAAAAGTATACAAAACGAAGAATCTCGTTGAAATAAAATTCCATACACAAGATGATAAGGTCAATTTGACAAAAAGCATTGAAAACAAACTTCACTTCAAAGATAAAGAGCAACGCCTTACTCCGCTCATTATACTTAATGCACCAGCTCACTTCGATGGCACAGACATCGCTAATATTCTCCAAAGAAACTGTGACACACCCAGCAACAATAACGTAATAAAATACGTCAAATCCATACCTCATAAAAGAGCTACAGACAAACACCACATCATAGTCAACGTCTCCCATAGACTCGCAACTAATCTCCTTTCGGCTAGATTCATCTTCATAGGACTAAATAAGTGCATAGTTAAGAAAAGATTAATCCTCAGGAGATGTTCATGGTGTCAAGGTCTTGACCACCAGACTCATCAATGTCAACAGGAATTCGCAACATGCGTGACCTGTGGTAGCCAACATCACTCCAGCGAATGCAATTCAAACACCCATCACTGCATCAACTGCTGGCACTCTAATACGTACTTTGGTACTTCACACAGTCCCCATCACCCAGCTTATGCTGCAGATTGCCCAAGCTACAAGACTGCACTCTCCGCACTTCGATCAAATTTTAATCCACATTAACTTATCCTCCAATGCGATTTTTGCACACAGAGATCTGTATCGATTCAAAATTCTACGCCTCCACCCCGGCAGTTTCAGTGACTCCTACATTCTTATAGTCAGTGACTACTTCAAAACTTTAATTTATTCTTCTTGAATTCACAAACTTTCAGTTGAACTCACAATTCTCCATGAGAAATGCTCAAAACTTTCTTATTCACAAACTCTAGTTGAATTGATCCCCTTAAAGAGAAACTCTAAAAACTCCTTTTCTTTTCTTCTACGAGATTCAATTACCTTTTTTTTCCAAGTATTTCAAAATTCCTATTTTACAGCCTCTTAGAGAGAGCTTCATACCATGCATGTAGCAACTCTGATCTTTTCATCTTTCAATGTTACTTATCCATTAAGTTTTTAATTACTGTCATCTATTGTAACTTTCTTCAAAATTTTGTTTTTCATTTACACTTTCTTTATTCTTTTTTTTTTTTTTTTTTTTTTTTTTTAACTAATGTGATGCACCTATGTATTAGCTAGACCTGTGGCCAGACGTGGACTATACGGTTAAAGGTTTTGCAAACCTAGGTACGTGTCCACGTCTGGAAGAAAAGAAAAAAAAAAGCATACGGCCCCGACTGGACGAACAATCAGAAACGGTCCTCTATAAATGGGAGAAAGTTTATGATCTCCTTGTTTAGGCCAGTCGTACAAGACGAGATCTCCTGTCTTAAATGAATGTGATCGACGATGAAGATCGAATCTGCGCTTATTATCTAGATGTTTTTCGTACACATTATTTACGGCTTCGGCCCTGGCTAAAGTAAGAAGGTCAAGTTGATCTTCACGTGGCGTGTCATCGATGAAACTTGCAATGTGCAATTCACGTGGAAGGCGTGGTTCATATCCATGAAGCAAATAAAATGGGGATCTTTTAGTTGAATTTTGTTGTGTGGTGTTGATTGCTAATAAAGCGTTAGGTAATAATTCATCCCATTTTTCTGGATGTCCATCAATTATTTTTCTCAAAGTTGATGCAATGACACCATTGGCGCGTTCAACAATGCTATTAGCTTGTGGTGAATATGGTGGTGTCATGGACTGTTGTATTCCATACTTTTGTAAAAAGCGCTGCGTGTGGCGCGCTGTAAACGCAGTTCCTCTGTCTGATAAATACATGCTGGGCGGCCCATATCGAAGTATGATGTTGTGATATAGTGCGTCAGTCACTGTATGAGCAGCGAGAGAAGTAGAAGGTGTCGCAATAACATAGCGTGTGGCATGGTCAATCTGAACGAGCATGTTGGTGTTACCAGATTTGGATTGCGGTAAGCAAATTATGTGATCAGCAGATACAATTTCCCACGGTGTTGTAGGAATCGGCAATTGCTGTAATAAGCCATAAGCGTTGGCAGTTCGACGATTAACAATTTGACATTTATGACAGCTTCGAACATATAATTTGGTATCCTTTCGCATTTGTGGCCACCAATAGCGCTGCTGCAAGTTGTGAAGGGTTTTCTTGGCATCCATATGTCCGACATCATCATGGCAATCAATCAATGTTCTGTCTTTCATGGATTTCGGTATTACAACAACAGATTTCAATCCATTGTCTTTAATTCTTACAAGCGTATTGTTATCAATCTTGTAATTAGATATAATTGACAAAGTCGTTTTATTAGGGTTATCTTCTTTGAGTAGGCGAAAATGTACTGACAATAGTCATCTCTGTTCTGTTTTTCACAAATCTGAGATTCACGGCTTGCAGTAACAGTTACACAAATAGCTGGTTTCGGATAACGTGAGAGATGATCGGCAATAACATTTTCTTTTCCAGGTCGATGAATAGTTGTAAAGTCAAATTGTGCAAAATCCACCAAATATCGGGCAAATTTCCGATTGAGAGATGATTTCGTAACTACATATGCAGTCGTATAGTTGTCTGTTATCAGCTGAAATTTGTGACCAATAGGATATAGACGAAATTTTTCAGTAAGTGCCCAGTGTACAGCAGCACACTCCAGCTCATTGCTGTGGTAGCGTGTTTCAGCATCTTTTAAAGTCCGTTATGCATATTCAATGATACATCGTTTTCCATTTTGCTCTTGAGATAAACATGCACCTAGCCCTGAATAAGATGCATCAGTTTATACAAAGGTTGGTAGTCCTTGTTTGAAGTACGCAAGAATAGGAGCGGTAGTGATCTTGGTTTTCAAAGTCTCGAATGTTCGATGTTGGTCATCAGTTAAAGTGATTGTCGCATTACTTGTCTTCTTTTCTAATCCTTTAAGAATATTTGTGAGCGGTTTTGCAACAACAGCATAATTTCGAATGTGCTTTCTAAACTGATTGGCAAATCCTAGGAAACTGCGGACTTCATGAATTGTTTTTAGAGTAGAGTAACGTTCAACTGCTGCTGTGCGTTCTGGATCAGGGCGTTCGCCATCTTGGGAAAGAATTCGACCAAAAAGAGAAATTTCTGATGCAGCAAATTGCGACTTTCCTGGATTTAGCTTGAATCCGGCTTTACGAGTAGCTTTAAAAATATTGTAAATAACTTTAAGGTGGTAATCAAAATTATCATGTGAAGTTGAAATGTCGTCAATATATGTATTTACATTATGTTCAGCAAGGTGGTCGTATGCACATTTTATTGCTCTTGTCATCGTAGATGGGCCGTTAGTGACACCAAATGGCATTCGAAGAAATTCATAATGTCCGTCAGCTGTTACAAAACCAGTTTCGTAGACGTCAGATTCTCTGATACGAATGGTATTGAATGCGGATTTTACATCCATTTTAGAATTAAAGCGTTTTCCTACTGTTCGTTTAATTACATCTTCCATCTGATCGATTGGGTGTGGATCAATCTTGGTGATGGAGTTGATAGTGCGTGAGAAGTCTACAACAACTCGTCTTGGAGTGCTTTCATGGAAGGGCTGATCAACGATGAAAGCAGGGGCGGCGTAAGGCGAGTTAGAAAGACGACAAATTCCTTGTTTCAACCATTTTTGAATTTGAGTGTTCATAAATTGGCGATCTGGTTCTGTAAGGCGATATGGTCGACAACGGATAGGCTTGTCATGTTGCAATTCTATTTTGAATTCCACATACGGACATAGTCCAATATTGTCACGGAGCTTTTTCAAGAATAGCATCCTTAGCATAAATATAATCAACTAAGCTTTCATTAATTTTTAATTTACGAGTGCTCTGATGAGCCAAAAATTCTTGCATTGTAATACGCCTTTTAAATCTGGCAGAGAGGGCAGTTTTCCATTCAGTCCAGTCATTATAAATTTTACCTCGTGTCATTTGCCAATTTTTTGCAGATCCAGCGAGGCGAGAAATATCATTAGTTAACTTAAGATCATCTGACCAATTAGCTAGTGTCGCAATTCTATCTACTTCTTTTATCCATTCAGAAGCATTATCCTATTATTTTTTATTTAAATATTGAAATGGAATTTGCGGTATCATTAGTGGATATAATTTGAATGATATTTGGTTGACTTACTTGTCTGTCCAGTAATTGTTTTTGAGTCTCCATAAATGTAGCAAGAATTGCTGCAATATTAGAATCAGTTTGCGAGAGAGGAGGTGAAGGGGCGAGTTGACGAATATGTTGACTGCTTAAAAATTCCACTTGTTTCTGAAGTAATTCAATTTTAGTCAATAATTCTGAGTTATCGAAGCAATTTTCTTCGGAATATTGTGTATTGTTGTCATTATTTGGCGATTGCATGCGAAGAGTTAAAAGTTCATCTAAAGTTCCATCATCTGTTCTTTTTATATTATCATTAACTATGCGCAATATTAAGTCATTTTTATTTCCATTGGGCGAAAGATTTCTTCAACGCAAGTCTGATTTTAACTGGGCGACAGTTAAATAAGTCAGTCGTTCCACATTCAAGGCATTTAAAACAGAATTCACGTCTGCTGACATCTTGGCGAGAAAAGTGCAGCTAATCTGTTTTGGCGACGTATGTTTGGCGAGAAGAAATCAGTGTGTAATGGAATCCAATTTTCAAATTTTTTTTCCGGTTAAATGTTATTTTTTGTCAAAATAGGTTTACCTGGGCGAGTTTCAGCCAATGATGAATATTTTTTTGCTTCGTTGGCAGTCAAAATGTCATGGAAAGAATTTAAAATGTAGCGATAGAAGAAGTTCAATGTAGAAGTAGACGATGTTCAAAGAATAAGTTGTAAAAAGGTTCTTTTTTAAAAAGACGGCTGCGCCATATAAGATAAAGTTGAATGACAAGGAATTTAATTAATATGCAATACAGTAAATAAGCGAAGAGATATTTTATAAAAGTATTTAATGAAAATAATAACAGCGAAATATATGCGTTTGCGAAGAGTTCTATTTACATATCTGAATGTTGCCACCTTTTTATATGAAAGTTAAACTATTCTCTGCTGTAATAAAATATATATATATATAAATATATAAGCATATATATAATATATATATAATATATATAATATAGCATATATATAAATATATAAAATATATATATATATATATATATATATATATATATATATATATATATATATATATATATATATATATATATATACAGTACACTCTCGATTAACCGTGCGCGGATTATCCGGTTTGCGGATTATCCGTGCTCATTCCGGAGTCAACAAAAAATTTAAAGAGAAACATTTTCAAGATTAAAAAAATTTGATTCATGAAATTATAACACTCTCAAATTTTTGAAAGCAATATTCGTTATTGAATTGCAGTATATGGAATATCAGCAGCATGGTCAAAGGTAAAATCGTCTACTTTATCACGATCTTGGAGAAAGATCATACCGCTTGATGAACAATCCTCTTCAGATATTCAAGAAGAGTATGATAATAGTATTCTTGAACAAGCAAAAGAAATCGAAGGTTTCGAAATTTTTGATGAAGAAAATTTAGAAGATTAGTTTCAAAGTGATGCATGGAGCCTGGCTTCCAGTATTTGACTGATGAAGACATCGTTATGTTGTTAAATCAAATAATGACGATAGTAACTGATGCAGAAGATGTAGTAAATGAGGAAAATACAATTTCTCATTCTGATGCTCTGTGGAAACTTTATTAGTTTATATGGGAGTATCTGATTAAGGTGACGTTAATGCGATTCGTAAAATATGTGACAATATATGGCGCATTATACATTTTTTTAGAAGAAAAATTCCTAGTTTGATTTTATACAGCATGCAAATGTCAGTAATTTTTATATTTTTTGTATTGATATTGATTTTTTCTTTAATAAAAGGAGTTTTCGGATTATCCGTGTTTTTCGATTGTCCGTGCGACCTGTCCCGGTGATTAACCCGGATAATCGGGAGTGCACTATATATATAAAAAGTGTGACGGACGTCATAGGTCATATGTGTGGGTACATTTAATCTTGAAGTACAAGTACCCAAATGCTTTCTAGACTGTGTCTTATAAAGTGAGGTATAGTAACTTCTTATGGGAAATTACAGCACTCTAACTTATTTCCTTTAACCTTCACCAACGCGCTTTTTTTTTAAAAGAATTCATAATATTAATATGAAGTACTTTTATGTTCTTGATGATTATATCATTTTAATACGATCAAATTATCTTATTACGATTTGATTATTTTATTACGATTAAATTATTTTATTACTATTAATATTTTATTTTATTAATATTACTATTCTTATCTATAAAATCTTTATTTGTCTGCTGCCTACTCTTTCAACAAGATAATGAACAATATTGATGCGAATCACTGTGGCGGAACATTGCACATATCGTAGTATAAACTATGTCTTAAGGTTAGATTAGCCACGAGTATGGATTATCTTCAGCGCCAATAATGAGAAATAATTGCTAATACAGAGGTGTAAGTTCAGAATACCATGACGGAAATACGGGAATCAAAAAGGTGTTAAACGTAACAAATCAACTAAATATGCATCTGTCCAGGTTAAGAAGGTCGAGTCGCGTGCCTGAAAAAAAAATGGCGTAAGTATTTTTTTACCAAAGGAGGATGATACGAAACCGAAAGAAACCATTTGAACAATGCGTAAAATGTGATCGCGATAATGCGATCAAATTTTATAATCATACTTTTGCTTAATACTAAAGTTGATTTGTGGAAATTAGAAAAATTAGAATGTTTTTTTTTCAATCCCTGGTCGGGAAATTTCCTTCTTGAACAAAATAATTGGTTTTATTGATTTTGTTACCTAAAGCCTTTGGACCATTCTGCTGATTTTTTCTCAAACGAGTGGCTCACACTGCATTTTGATCTCGCTGACCAGTGGGCTATGCACATGTGTGTATGTATATATGTTACCGGCAAAGTTTAAAATCCGGCATTCTATAGAACGCCTAGGAATTGTATATGATGGCTAAAACTGGCCGGGAATGTATGAAACGATTTATGTTTCACACATTTCCTTGGTATTCTATAGAATGCCAAATGAGAAACCGGCAAAGTATAAAATACATCTCCGATTCGTTTCGAATATCAAGCATTGGCAAGAAAAATAGCATTTGTCTTTCTATAGATTACCTAGGAATTATATACAATGCCTAGGCATTCTACAGAATGCCGTCGTTTCATACTTTGTCGGTAACATGTGTTACCGGCAATGCACATCGTTTACGTAATAACCTCCCCAGGACGTTTTTTTTTTCATACTTTGCCTAAATAGCATTTGTCATTCTATAGAATGCCTAGGTATTATGTACAATGCCTAGGGAAAGTATGGAATAGTTCTCATATTTCATACCTTGCCTAAAAGTATCTGACATTATATACAATGCCGGCGTTTCATACTTTGCCGGTGACATGCATATAAATAATAACCAAATGAAACATAACTGATCATATAAGCATAAGAAAATTGGGAGTTTTAATTTTAACTAATAACGTATATAATATTTGTACTAAAAATGACGATAAGTGCTCTTTCCTCACTGGTTGGTTCCGAAATAAAAATTTGTGCGCAGTCCAATGCTACAACATGTTGGTATGAGGAGCTAATTGTGTACAAGTGAAACGAAATTCTGAAAATACCAATCTAAAGTGAAAATTGAGTAATTCCTTTCCAAAATTTGTAAAGCTTTGGGGAGATGAACCCCTCCCTTCTTTAATTAACCTTTTTCTGACTACATCTTGTTCTTGGTACTTTTTGGAGATATTAACGTCTATAAATAAAATATACGTATTTTTTCATAAGGATCTCTGGTTTAGGTTTTGTGTTATTAAATACTATATCATTGCTACTCGAATAGAGTTTTTCTGCTGCTACGATCAAAGTATGTCATTTAAAGTAATTATACAAAATCTAAAGAATGTGAAAGTCCATAGTTTTTTTTTTTTAATAAAAAGTTCTTACTTGATGATAAGTCGAACTATGCGCAGACCCCATCTGTCTAGCAAGAATCCCCACATAAATGACGTGGATCCCATGCAGAAACTGCCGATAGTGTACGCCAGATTCAGAATACTATCTTGTCTATCACATGTCCCATAATTACGTGTCTGGAAAAAGAAATTTTTTTTATATTTAATTTATGCAATCATTTAAAATTAAATTATTCACATTTGAAAAGATGTAAAATGTAAAGTAAAATTTAATACAGAATTTCGACGGATTTTCTGGTCGACTTTCCATAGTGAGACTTGATTATTTTTCTTTTCAAAATTATCTTAAGTAATATTAAAAATCGTACAGTTTTTCAGTCTCCGTTCGGAGCACTGCAAATTATTCGTAGAATAGACACTCTGTTATTCTGTTCTTGAAATAAGCTGATAAAGGGAATGATAAGTTTAGGATACCCCTGAAATGTTTTATGCAAATTATACACTACTGAATAAAATGACACTAATACCGAAACAACGAAAGGAGAAGTAATACTGAGCCTTAAAAGTGCTTTACAGAACGAAGGCATTGGATTTACACACATTTGTCCCTATATAAACAGTTTTATTTTCACTAATTTTAAAAACATACTCGGCAATAAATTTTAAGAAAAATCAATCAAACATAGTTACAAATTTAACAAAAAATAGCAGTTGGTGCTTCTTTCACTGGAAGCAACATGTGTACTGTTATTTATTTATTTAAAAAAAAACTTGATTTTAAATAATTAAAAATAAATTCTCGCTGATGATAGTAGTTGCAAGTGGCGGATATGGAAGGAATTTTAACAAGAAAATAAGAAGGATAAGAAATAGAAGAATCAAGAACATGGACATTTTTTCATCAATAACAAAATTCTTATATTAAACCAAAGTTAAGCTTCATGATTGATTGAATGTGGGGTTTAATGGTATAAAGTCCAAAGGAGGACATGCTGCGCCAAACGAACGATTAAAGTTAAGCTTCAAATAAAGAGTATGTTTGCAAACCTCGGATAGGGTACAAATTAGCCGCTAGATCTGTTCCTAGAGTAAAATATACTCCATTTAAGTTTCATTTCATTTACGTTTAAACTAACAAAAGCTTTCCAGCTAATGTGCAATTCTGGTGTCATTGTTAGACTGTCCGCCTTCTACCAGAGAGGTTCAGAACTTCAATCACAGCTGGGTTGTTGAATTTTATAACTAACTTAGTTTTTTTATTAAAGAATTCATTATTAATATAACTATTTAATGCTTTGTTAAATTTATAAATTATTATCAAATTAAACCGATCAGGCCGAAAATCAGCCATCTCCACTTTTATTTCAAAATTTAGATTCTTGCATTAAGATTAGCTGACGGAGATATATATATATATATAGGATGTAAAAAAATGCATGTTCTACTACTTGGTATAGTATATTTCATGCAGTAAAATCTCACTTTAGTTCGAAAACATGCCATATCCTGGAGATGACCTCATGGAGATGGAATAAACTTTGAAATATACCGCTAGATGGCTACCGTTGTAGCTAATGAAATTGTTCCCTGAACCAAACAATTAATTATTTAGTTTAGGCTTATTTTGTTGATGCTTTTTATAACGTAATGAATGAATTAGGAGGTAGTGTTTTCGATGGTATCTAATTGAATTAAATTCTGATTAATAATTAAATTTTTTACGTTTGCATAACGTTTTAGAAAGAAAAAAAATTCACCAATTTTGACTTATCTTCACTTCGTTTATTATGTTACATTAGAACAACTCTAAACTCCCCACGTGAAGATGGTTGCACATCGAGTTTCACTAACACTCTATACTCCGCTTTGAGGAGAACTCCTCCAGGCTGAAAGTCTGGGGCTGTCTGCTGCTATGGTAACAAGCGAGAATACATTTCTAATGGGGTTGAAATGGAGGAAAGAAGGTGTCAATTGGTTATTCACGACGACCTAAGCTAAGATTAAGACAAAACTATTCACCCCACACCCCTATTCGAAGTGACCTTTCCTCGTAATCATAGTACCCGCCACGACGCGAGACGGGTGTTTGTAGGAGTTCTCGTGAAAGCCGCACTATACCTAACCAACCATTCATCCAGTTATTTATGTGGTTTTTACATTATATTTACAATTTATGCACAGATATTTTTCATGGAATAAGATTCTTTGGCTTACTGCATTGATCAAGTTCCTATTTTTATATTTAATGTACATTTAAAGTCTGTCTTTTTCTTCTTTTTTTGAGAAATGAAGATTAACTGATCTTAGTGTTGCTCGGGTATAACTTCTCGGATATAACTATCTCTAACTTCATGTAGATTCATTTTTATTCGAAGCCCTTGTCACATCTTCCTGCATCCTGGGAGTGACAGGGAAAATTTGGTTTTTCTTTAATTCGCATTGTGCTAAAATTGATGAGTGAGAATTGATGAATTGAATTCTCCCCAATGATGCGAGACTTCATTTAAGTCTCGCATCATTGGGAAGACCACTCAAGAACTGCAATTAACGATTTCAGAGAAATTCGAAGCTTGTAAGCTTATCTTTCGTAGTACGAAATTCGGTCTTTGCTCAACAAATTCCTGTCAACCAATAATATCTGCAGAACATTTTGAAGGCAATCTTCTCGAGGCACTGCATCCATCTTAACGCGATGAGTTCTAGGTTGTTCTTATCTAGCCTGATGAGCGAAGAAATACATGGTGAAAATTAAGAAAATGTTTTTTTCTTCTAAAATGATGTGTGAACGTAAGAAATAAAATTACTGGTCAGAACTTAATTTATTGAATTTAATTTAGGTTAGGTTATTCAAACTAACACAGAAGCATAAGAAATTAAAACGTGTTTATTTCTAAAGTTTTAGCAAACTTAAAAAAAAGTTGAAAAAGACGAAATTTTAAAAAATTTTCCTTAATTTTAAATAAGATGCACGAACGGAAGATATTAAACAATTCTAAAATTTTTATGCCTTTTTTATTCTTATTTCAATAGGAAACTTTGTCACATTAAAGTAGTCAGAAATTAAAAAATTCATTTATTCGACCCACTTCATTAGTAAGGGATTAGAGCATTAGTAAGGGTAAAAGCAACTATTTTATATTACTGTTCAAATGCAAAAGAAGGAAAAAAAAGTTAAAAAGCAGTTTTCTTGTACCACGTTTCAAGAGTTTACTCAAAATTTTAAAAAAAAATTTGTCGTGGTGAATTATGTAACTCCAAATTTTTCTAATCATTTTAATAAATTTTATTAATTTTTTTATAATAATCTTTACTAATTCTTTTATTTATTTTTTTAAACTGGTGTTGACTATAAAATCGCACCCTTCTGTTTCTATCAAAGACTAATAAGAATGTATAAGAGCTGTTCTCAGTATTTACATTTAAGTGCCATGCAATATATTTAGCCCACCAATAAATTTCCTCACAGAACTTGACAAAATGGTTTAACTATATTCAGATTCAAAAAGTTATATTGAAACCTTACAGATCAGAGATTTAAATTTTTCACTTTATTTAAAGTTATAGATCTGTATGAAATTTATTCGGAGAGAAAAAATTACTGATATATTCTAGACCAGGCTGTTATTCTGAGTTGAAAATCACACTGATATAGTGGTAAAACCTATCCGCAATATAATCCTATGAATACCGCCTTAATAAATAATAAAATATAACTATAATCCTCCATAATTTTCTCTCTATAATCGGCTATAATCCTCACTGTAATCTGCTATAATCCTCTTCATAATAATAGGACACAATAGCTACTGACTAAAATCTTTATTCAATCTGGCAAAATAATTGGGATAATGAAATAAATAAATTGTGCAACATTAAGCCTTTTAAATAACTAAACATCTGTCATGATAGCTTAAAGAGCTTCTAAATTGTTTGTCCACTGGTCCCATGTGCACAACAAACATTTTTTGTTAAACAAGCCTTTCCCTGAATGCTTCAATTATAAGAAACTGCAAATTATATTTTATCTAACAGCAGCAAATTTAAGATCCTGAGATAACGTCATTTCGGTTAGTTTGAATTCGCCTTCGCTTTTACTAATTGGAAATAAACCTCACTATAATTTATACCTATTCAAGGATACAGAGGCTAGATTGGCGTGAAAAGACCTAGCTTGTAACCTAATATTTTGTAAGCCAAGTTATATGAGTGGTATGGCTCCTTAATAAAAATGGCTCTTTAGCCAATTACTTCTAATAACTTACTAACTGTCATTTGGCAGTTTACAGATCCATGTTTTCGGCGTGGTAAGTAATTGCATATTCAATTCGCATACTCTTAACGCTAGATTGCCCAAGAAAGTCATTTTGGCTGCTTTTAATTTCAATTAGAAAAACAATGATGTATATAATCACACAACTTCTTAGAATTTTGTGACTTTTTGTACATCATATAATTTTTTTATTGTTAATATTTACTAATAACTTGTTATTTAACTGCAAATAATAAAAAAAAATATTAAAAATTAATTTTAAACTAATTTTTTTACACATTAGTTATTCTTTCACAATTCAGTCAAAATGACTGGATTTTGGCAATATTGGTATATACTAAGTTTCAGTCTTTTTATTGTTAAAGAAACTTTTTTCATGCAATGATCACAAATGCTCTTAAAAAAACTAACATTCCTTAATAATTTCAAAATAAACTTTCAAGATCATAGACTATCAGTACATCAACTAACTATTTGAATCTTTTTTTTCCTGTCAGATTATTAACAAAAAATTGACCCTGAAGACTTGAAAAATAGTGTATTTCCTGTAATAGTTGCTCTTTAGTAAATTACATATTTCAAACAACAATAAAAACCTGATTAAGTTTCAATTATTCTTTTACTCCGGAAAAAAATTAATTGATTCTGAAGAAGTACCGCATCGTCAGCCAACCGCTTGTAACCTTCAATAGATTGTTTGGTCTGAGTTTTGTAGAAAATTTCGGGTATCGAAAAAATTCTTTTAAATTCAGCTTTTTTCGCTAATTTTTAGACTTCTTTCACCTTGGCCTAGTTTGCATGTGTCCGAACAATAAAAACATAGTTTTTCATGAGAATCCGACATCTGCATGATCAATGAAGATTCTTTATTTCGACAAACATTATAGAAACAAATCATTTTATTATTAGAATCACCTGTCACGTTGTCAACTGATCTGTGAAGTTTCTATTCTTTAAATGAAGCGTGAACTTCAAAAGGAGTTTTTACATCTACTATAATTTTTTTTTACAAATCATTTATTTTCGCTAAATGATTTCGTTGAATTAAATAAAAATCTCATCCAAACAATGTGATCCTTGTAAATGTGTATCAAATCGTAACGGTTGATGACCTTGTTTTTCAAAGTTACTATTTTTTTTTACTTAATTAATTTTTTATGACTTTTTGCAGTAAAATCAGCCAAATTTTGTGATTTTTTTAATCATCAACATTTTCTTTCCCTTCCAATTTTTTGAAATTATTGACTAGGTATAATACTTAATATATATGTTACCGGCAAAGTATGAAACGCCGGCATTGTATAGAATGCCGGATGTTTTTAGGCAAAGTATGAAATGTGAGAAGTATTACATACTTTTCCTAGGCATTGTATAAAATGCCTAGGTATTCTATGGAATGCCAAATGCTATTTAGGCAAAGGATGAAATAAACGTCCTGATGAGGTTATTATGTAAATGATGTGCATGTTACTGTGAATGACCGAAATCGGTGGTTGTTGATTTTCACCGGTGAATGTTGACAATCACATAGTCGCTTTGGTGAATGTGCGAAATATTTATTACATCCGATTTGATATTAATCTATTGCCCGGTATATATTTGCCCGATACTCTAAACACTGATGTTTCTTCTAATCTATCGTCAGTAAGTATCAAAATATCGAATAAATGTAATCTATCTCCAGTAAGTATTAAAATATCGAATAAATGTAATTATATCCACGAATAAATTGATATAAAATCGGATGACGGCTTGAATTTGTCATTTTTGAATGACATTTTGACGAATCGGAGATGTATTTTATACTTTGCCGGTTTCTCATTTGGCATTCTATAGAATGACTAGGCAATGTGTGAATTAAAAATCATTTCATATTTTGCCGGCTAATTTTAGGCATTCTATACAATGCCGGATTTCATACTGTGCCGGTAACAAACACAACAAGGGTTTAGATAAGGCTTTTGTAGATTTCTATTTCTTGATGTTAAAATCGAAACAAAAGTTTCAAATATTCCAACTTTCTAATAGAAATTTTCTAAAAATAGCTGGTCGACTTTTCCCACTTACCAACTATCGCACCAAAATAACTTATTAATCAAAAATTTTTTTGAAATCTTAAAATATAAAATCAAAAGTTTGAAAATGATTTTGAAACGACAACATTTTTTGAATCTGAAAATGAATATTTATCTTAAGATATAACTCACAAGGAAAAAATTCTACATATCAAGACGATTTTATCAGGAATTATAAAAAATGAAAAATTTAAACAGAAAATAATTTCTAAAGAGGTATATTTCTCTAATCGACAGAGAAAAAAAAATTTAGATAGGATTATATCGGGAAAAACATTCCTGAATTGAAAGTAGAAAGCAATTTCGAAAAGATGTCACTAGCGAGGTTGCTTTCCAAGAGGAAACATTTGTATGACATAAAAGCATAATGTATAAGAAAAAAAAATAGTGCGTGGAGTCCCTCCGCGCGGAAGAAGTTAAACTTCGTAACCTGCGACGTTAATTGTAGAAGAATCAGCAGTCGTAGAAGGATCACTAGTTCTATTCAACAACTCTTTTTCCTGCTACGCTCGCTTCCGTGCTTCGTAATAACAGTAATATTGTGCATTTTTCCCTCGTGGACCTCTTGAACCAGTGTAAGAGCTTGAGGTTGCCTCCTCGTCTCGCCATGGAAAATGTATTTGTATTAATAATGTATGTGAATGCGTCATAATGTAATTTCAAAAGAGAAAACCTAACAATCAATTGATATTCACAAGAGACGTACCTTGGCATAACCTTAAATCCGTCGCATTGTCCGTGGGATTGTTTTCACTCATTTTTTACAATTGTTATCCACTAAATTCGAAAATAAAAAATACTATCCTATTAAATTATATGTGTATCAAATCAAACTAAAAAAATATTTATAGAAAAACAATTCGCGATCGCAACGAGCTATAGGGGGCGTTGTTGTATGAGACGCATACCTGCGATTTCTATATGAACCGTCATTCAGTTACTCTGGAGACGTCTTTAATGTAGCGTGTAGCATTGTAACGTTCCTTCTTTAATGTGGCTTATTAAATTTAAAAAAGAAAAATGTTTGATATCCTTTCTTATACAACCGAAAACAAGATGGTATCTCTTTTTTTTTAAAGAAGGAACATCCAAAACACATCTGAAAAATATTTGTAAGTAAACAGAAAAAAATATGTATCTTCTTATTAGAGTTAAAACCTAATGCCTGAGAAATAGTTTTACTAAATTTAATGATATAACATGAAAGGCCCATTAAAACTTTACATTCCATAGTTTTAAGAATCATATTACTTCAGACATTAAAATAAGCAAAAAGTATACATAAGCTTCATAATTTTATGTAATTTAATTTTGTAAATAAAGTTTTTTGACAAGTAATTTTATCAAAAAATTTTAAGTTTTAATAAAAATCATTATTTAGAAACTGAAAAACGTAAAGTAAAGAATGCTTACGATACAAAAAAAAATTCTAAAAATTCCTTATATTAAAATAAACAACTTCAATGTTTTTTCTTTTTTGATTCATAATCGGACGTAGAAAACCATTCTACAGAAAACTATCATCAAGAAAAAAACTACTTAAAAGTAAAATTTTTTATTTTATAAAAATTAACACTTACCTGCTTTATAAATCAGAAGAATTCCAAAATGATTAGTTCTTCGATTTTTGTTACCATTTTTTAGTGCTACGAAAATGCGTCTTTGCGATTTGCCAAAAATAGAGCAAGATGCAATTTTATTTTTTCTGGAGCGAAATATTTTGCCCATTGTCCACCGAAATCCGATAAACTACTTTGATTTTAAATAAAGTGTTTCGTTTTATGATTTGTCACAAAAATTTTAGGTGTAGATTGGCGGCAATTAAAAACAGCCAAATCTGTAGCTGTTGTGGCGTTAATACATAAGTACCGAATTTTTATTCATACTTTTCTGAATCATATTACTAGAAACATTAGAATATGCAAGAAGTATACATAAACACATAATGTTATACCATTTATGTTTTCAAAAAAAGTATTTTGACAACAATTTTTATCAAAAAATTATAAACTATAACGGAAAATAAAGAATTCTTAGGATAAAAAACGATTTTAAGAATTCTTTACATTGAAATAGAAACTTTCATATAGTTTCTTTTCTCATAGTTCTTAATCAGACGCAAGAAACCATTCTGTAGAGAACTATCATCAAATAAGAAAAAAAAGTTTTACAAGCTAATTTTTTATTATAAGAATCATAACACTTACCTTCTTTATAAATCCGTAGAGTTCCAAATGAAATGTTCTTCGTTTGAAAGTTTTATTTTCAAATAATATGTGCATAGATTATCCCTTTATTACTTTTAGATAACATACCACACATCAAAATTTTATAATTGTAAGATCTCGATATGAATTTGAATATGTAGCTTAAAAACAGAACAGCTGAATTGGGTATAATATGAAAAAAACACAACTACTTCGATTTAGTAGGAACAACATATGACGCAATGCTAAACGAATGGAATTTAGTTGTTGTTTATTTAGTTATTGTTATTAGTAGTTGTTGTTATTTGTTTTAGTTGTTGTTGTTTATTTAGTTGTATTTAGTTTCAATAACTTTTCTTTATAATGCAATAAAATCTGGCGAGCAGCTATTTAAACGATCGAACACTTCGTTTGTTTATTTGTGGCTTGAAGTTAGGCTCGCAGAAAATGCCGTTCATGGGTTAAATTTAGTAGGAACAACACAACCTGTGACGTAGGCTATAGTATACCCAATTCTAGTTGAAATTATCTATTCTTTCAAAACTAAGAAATACTTACCAAGAAAACGATAAAAAATTTTAAAATCATCAGCACAAATGACACTATTTCCAGTAATTTGGTTGATTCTTTATTGTTGTTTTCCGAATTATATAGATACAGAAATATATACTGTTCTATAACAAAGAAGAATTCTATAACTATTGCAGTTCTTGACGTTCTGAATTCACATTTCTTTATTGGAATGACGAAAGCAATGTTGACTTCATTTTAATTTGTAATGAATTGAAGACAGAAAAAATTATTTTACCGTAATATACACATCTGTAACAGCAAGTGATCATGAAATTGTAAGTTATTTTGTTGGTAATAGAAAGGTAAAAATTATTGAGAAATTGTCCTTCAAATGCTTGGCGTGTTCTACTTCAATGTTTGGCATGTTCTGGTTAGTTTTTTCAAGTTCTTCAGCTGTTCCTTAGGGAAATTTTGATCTTTATTTGCTGCTAAGAAAATGGCGTCCGTCATGGCCGATGATTTTGATGGAACTAAATGAAAACGTGATAAATTAATGTCTGATATTTACAGGCTCCCGATAGAGGGCGTAGTCGAGCGTTGCGATCGCGAATACTTTTATGACTTTTATTATTATGCTAGTGAGAACCAAAACAATATGGAAATGAATGAGGGAAAACTGGATCGTACCACGTGATTTTCCGGCCAATAAAAATGCAGCGTTAAACGTTTAACGCAACCTTGTTGGAAGTCGCATAAGAAGTATAACTTCAAAATCAAAGATATCAAGATTTCTTTTAGTTAGTAACAGTGTATTTTAATTGAATAACTATTCATAAATCGAGTAAATATATTAATTAAAGGTAAAGAAGTTTAATGGTACACAAGAGCTGAAAGCTACCCTGTTTCAAACTCCAACATTATATTCTCAGGATAAATGGAATGAAACAGAATAAAAATCTTGGAAGAAAAGAAAAGATAAAAGAAACAATAAGTAAAAACAGGAAAGACATCTAAAATGCCACGTGGTCCTGAAACTCAAATTGTGCCATCAGTAAATACAGCTAATCAACAACCATTGTTTTAAAATTTTACATAAGATAAGAGAAAGTTTAACTTTTAACAACCATTTCGTTTTCTCTACGTTGCTTACTAAAGGAATAATTTTGTTATCAGCATTCAGCTAAAAATAAAATTCTAGAAACAATTTTATATTTCCTGAGGTCAGCTATTCTGCCACCAATAAGAAAGGAAATTGTTTTTTATATCTATTGTCCTTGAATTTTCAATACATTAGTGTACACTGACCAATTTTGAGAAATAGTTCTAAAAATGTAGAAGTTCAAAGAGATAATTTTTTTTTCAAATATGAACAGGGCGTAAGCTATTCTTAGGTTTTTAACTTGATCAATTCCAACTCATGTATCAGTGCTCGGATGTTATTGTAGAATCCTTTTTAATTTTCAAGTAGATTTCACAACGTTGAGAATGGAAGTTTTATATTTTTAATAATTTATTTTCACTTTACACACACAAACCAAAAGCGTTCTTCATTACTCATGATTATCAATTTCGCTTACGTAAAATTCGTGTTCAAAAATGAGAAAAAAATATTCCAATTAAGTAAAATGGTCTTAAAGAGACTTCAGAGAGATATAATAGGGATTGTGAAGATTTACCGTTTTGAAGGATTGCCCGTAAAGTTTTACTGCCGTTTAATAAATACACCGGTAAGGATAATTTCTTTTTCAGTATCTTGTGTAATTCACTATTTTTACACATTTTTTGTCACTTTGTATAGTTTCATGTATTTTCGAGATTCTTAGACTTTTTCGAATAAAACAAAGAAAATTTTCGGATGAAACAAAATGCATTTCTTGATATTTTACAGCTGATTTCACATCCACCAATGCAATTAAATGCACAGCGATATTGATACACAAAATGTTGAAAAATCACGTTACGTTGGAAATTATAGAATAAGTAGGCGAGCAATCAGTTAAATTGACAAGCCCGAAGCTATGTTATCAACGGTAAGCTTCTTTCTTGTGAAGAAATATTTAAAAACTACTTTTCAAATTTTATACAATGATTGGAAAAAAGACTAATTCTGTAAAATTTATAATTGACTGAAAAAAATGGTTCATTTGAGTTGTTAAAATTATCCTTCAGTTCCCTAATAATGACTCAAACTGTACTTAGACCTTTTGAATAAATTTGCAACGATAGTACTAAAAGAAAACAAAAAAAATTTTAAATCTAAATTATTAAAACTTCTATGAAAAAAAAAACGCGCTTAAGAGCAGCAGAAATTTCACAAAAAGGATAAATGTAGCAATAAAGGAAACGAAGGAAATAAAAATATGACCACCGAAGCCTACGTCTTCAGGGGGTACCGGCCCCGGTATGGAGGTGTTACTTTAGGCATTTGCCTCCCCCTCAATAGAAAAGGTTTTGTTTTATGGCTACCGGGGCCGGTACCCCCTGAAGACGTGGGCTTCGGTGGTCATATTTTTATTTCCTTCGTTTCTTTTATTGCTACATTTGCAACGATGGTTGAGCCTTAAAATATTCATTAGTCATGGTAGAAAAAGTTCAAGAAAATATTTAAATATTGAAAAATTTACAATTTTGACGCTGTTTATGAAATTCAAAATTTAAAAATTAAAATTTTTTAGGGATAAGAAGATTAACCTAGTGGAGACGGTTTAAACAGCATAAAACTAAGAATGAAAGCTCTCATGAGGACGACATTAGTACAACATGTGTACCAGAGATATAAACTTCCCAGAGAACGGGATTGTTGCTTCATGTACCAAATATAAAAAGTTCTCTATGGACCGGATTTGTACCAGAGATATGCACTTCTTTGAGAAAGCGATTGGTACAACATGTAAACCAAAAGTAAAAGCGATTGTAAAGAGAAAACATACCAAAGAGGAATTGAATGTAATGAACAAAAAAAAATTATAAAATGTGCAGTTGCTTGAAATTAAAAATAGATTAATATCTTGTTTTCCTTAGAAAGAAAAATTTAATTTTGATTACCTTTTTTCTTTATTTTTATGAACAATCTTTTTTTAATTGGTTGATTTTAATACTTAAGTTACGCTATGGGGGGGGGGGAGAAAACTATCAAATTTCCCGTTATAAAAATATTCTCAATTGCTTCGTTTCATTAAATTTAATTCGACATGCTGCAATGAAAAGTTTAAAAAATTGTATTATATGAAAATCAAAACTTAACCTTTCAATTAAGTTAGGGAGAATGTAATTAAATATATGCTACATAAAATGCATATTACAGTTATAGAATTGAAATAATTTCTGAAAGCGCATGCCAGAGAAATTATTCAAATTTCTAATTGGTCTAACCATCACGTAGAAAGAAGTAGTAATACTTTTAATGGCCTTCGAAAGTTGGATTTAAAGCTTGGGGTAAAGGAAGAAATGGTATATTTAACTTAATAGACCAGATAAAAATTAAGTATTTTGGAAAAGAACAAACAGATAAACTTCAATGATACAGTTAACAACCGATGATGCAGATAATGGAATTGTGATTCAATTTATTACCGAGATCAAAGAAAGATTTAGATCACAAATATAATGGATAACATAATCAATTTATGCTGACACAATAAACCTGTAAGCAAATATCTTCATTGTTACGTTTCAAAATAAATTGCATGATTGTATGATTGCATGATTGTAGTAAATAAATTGCATGATTGTAGTAAATAAGGTATAATTACAGTTAACTAAGAGATACGCTTTACAAAATCTCTCCAATATGTTCTTCTTTCATTGCAATCTAAATTAAAAAAATTTTTTTTTTTAGGAAAAAAATTTATATACAGACAATCTTTCACTTTCAGTACTTGGAGACTGTATTTCTTGTTTGTTTAAATTTAGTTTATGATTATTTGTTATTAACTTATAATGAGTAAATTTCATGATTTTTAAACTCTTGTACCAAATAAAGTTCCGGAACTAAAAGAATAAAAAAACGAATATTGTTATTTTTCACAGATTTTTATCAGTATCATTGCTAATTGCGAAGCAAGTTTGCGTGCTCCTATGATTTAAGCGAAATAAATTATTAAAATGATTCGACTCAAAAATATAGTTCCATTTACGTTAATGAAAGAAATATTTCAAGCATATTTTAATTTGTATAAAAGCAGCATATTCTGATCAGATTAAAATTGGCCGTGATAGCCTGGTTGGCAGGGCTCTGGACTCACGTTTGTGAGAATGGGAGTTCGAATCCATCCAGCCTAAGACTCCCCGTGTAGTAAATGATGACTGGTGCTCGTTAAATCTGTGGGGTCACAAAGGCTTCCATATTCCCATAACGAATCAATACCTCTAGGGGTACTGAATTGGAGATTGATCATTTTCTAGTTCAGGTCAAGAATTACGATCTGTGGATGAATGAATGGATGTGTGAATGGGTTCGCCTATAAACGTTTATGACGTATGGGTGTGGCAGAATTCGAATTCCTGGCCATAGATGGCGCCACTGGAAAATAAGTACAATCGCACCCCCTCTGCCTTAATGGCTGACAACAGCAACAATAATAGATTCAAATTAATTGAGTTCAACCAGTGTCAAAATTGCTCAAATAATTTTATTAGAATCAAATTAATTATAATGAAGTTACATCTTTTATTTGAATTTAAATAAAAAATTATATTGCTGTAGTATAAGTCAAAGCAAAATCAAGGGGGATGGGATGCTGCTACTTTCTTTGGTAAGCATTGCAGGGGGAGTGAGGTTTGATTATTTTTGTTGAGGGGGAAAGTCTGAAATAGACAAAAATATTCTTCTGCAATTGAACGGCTCTATACATACAAGCAGATCATTATGAATAAAAATATTTTCAACAAAAAAAGTCTTACTTCTAATTTTGATGACACGACGAAATTCTTGTTTTCATCCAATTCAGAAATTGAATAGTCTCTACTATCATTCCAACTTGATGCGTTTCTTATCAATTGTTTATCTCCACACACACTTTCATAAATACCTTCTGATTTGAGCATATAATGGAGAGATGTCCACCCGAAAATATTTCCGGTGAAAATAAAAGTCTCAAAAAGCCCATACCATAGAACGAACTGCCGGGTGGCCGGCCTCATCACTGAAAAATGTCTTTAATTCTGAAATTACGTAGAAAACCTAGAATTGAAAAATATCAAATTAGAAAAAACCATTCAGTAAAGTTGTTAAATACAGGGTGATTAAAATTAAAGTTTCAAAAGAAACTATAAAAAATTTAAGCTGATTTTTTCTTTTCGATATATGACCTTGAAGGGGTGGATGGGTTTACGTAATTAACAGTATCACACCTGCACTGTCATGCACTCTGAACAGTGCAGTTGGCTTAATGTGTAACTTGCACCTTAGTCGTTGTTTTACGATTCATTTACCATTTGCGGTTCATGTACCACTTGCTAATAAGTGGAATAACTAAGATTATCCTTTGAAGTGCGGAATCAAGTGTTTTCCATGTTTTTTCTAGGTAATGTGAGAATTGAGGGCAAGCATATCGTAGAGTTTAAAGTTTATTTCACCTCATCCTATCAACTAATTGGTTGATTGTTTGATTGTATTTATAGACATGATTTTTTAAAAAAAGGACATGTTAATTTACCGAATTGTAATAAAAATTTAAACGGTTTGTTTCTTTGTATTCCATTTTAAAGTGATTAATAATTGATTCTATCCTTTCTTGTGTTGATTGTAGTAACTTGATTTTTTTGATAGTGAAAAATAAATGAATGACACTATCTTAATTTATAAATTAAGATATTGTTATTTATTTATTAACCGGTTATAAATAAACGTTATTTATTTATAAACCTGAAAATAGCCTGTTCATATTAAATATTTAAGCAAGTTGTTATGAAGTGGGTTTTACAATAAACTTTAAGTGAGGTTAAGTTTAAGTAAACTAACATGACATACCTCAACTTAAATATACCTAAGCTTTTTAGTTTTAATTCAATATATCTATTTGAACTTCAACTTATAAAAATACGAAACAAAAGAGAAGATAAATGAGAAAAAATATATACACATTTAATCACTCCAATGTTTGCTTGAAAAAAAAATGTATTAAACATTACGAAAGATAACTTAGTATACCTTTCAAAAGTACCAGTATGAAGTAGAAAAAGATGACCGTATTTCTTGAAATCATCTATCCTTGTGTTGTAATTTACGAAAAAAAATAAGTAAATAAATAAATTAAAGTGCGTTCAAGTAAATATTAAATAACTGCAGATTCATCAAAAAGACCTCTTTAGTTAGAAAGTGGATTCATTTGAAGTGTAATAAAAATAATTTTTGTACCTTAAAAGATACCAGATTTAGCAGGTTGCTATGGGGTGGATTTAAAGCAACCTCAAAGTTAACTTATGTATAAATAAAATACCATTGCATACCTCAAAAAATACATATACTTTGTGTGTAATATAGTTATATTTATACCTCATAAATAACCTCTTTCGATGGAATCAATCAAAGATTTAAATATGCCAATAATTAGTGCAGATGCTATTTTAAGTTACGAAATCAGACATAAAAACGCACTTTCTCTGAATAAATATATCTTTTTTTATGACAGATTCGAAATTCTGATACCCAAAATATGGGGGTAGCCGCAATCTGGGAAATATGGTCCCTATAGTTTGGTCATCAACTTATAAAAATACGAATGACAACGTCATGACAACGAACCTTTGAAAAATACGTCATGACAACGAACCTTTGAAAAATACGTCATGACAACGAACCTTTGAAAAATACGTCATGACAACGGTCCAAAATTTGGACCCCTTCATGTTAATTTTATTTTCTCCGTACTTCGCAATATCTCGAGAACTTTACAGAGGAATTAATAATTTTTTCGCACACAATTATAAAATTCCTTTATCCAAAGATAATTCTATAAAAAAATATAATTTTTTGTAAACATTTATAATTTTTTATTATTTTATTTTATAATGGTCGAAAAAATTTTGAATTCTAAGGAATACAATATTTTGCATCATTGTAAAGAATATAATTTTACGTGGCAAAATACAAAAATTTAGCGAAATCGTTCGAATAGTCTTAAGAAATCAAATTTTAAAAAATCTGTTTATTTTTTAATTTGCGCATTGTACATATTTCAATGCATTTTCATAACTTTAAGTTTGAAAGTTTTATCGTTTTGCGCGGCAAAACAAAATGTAACTTAAAAGCTGAACACTCAAAACAGCAACGGTGGCGCCGCTTAGTATTTTTTATTATGGAAAGAAATATCGAAGACATTTTTTTTTATTTAGATTTCTCCTCAAACGAGAACTGGTTAAAACTATATATTACTGTGTTTCACAATTAATTTAAATAAAATTATTTAACAAGATATTAAATAAAAAAAAAAAGTATTTGATAAAAACATAAGCATGAGGTTGAATTGAAAAAAAGAGTTAATGAAATATTGAAGACTACAAAAGAATAACGAGCCAATGACACTGTACTCACGATATTTTATATTATGTAATGATTATTAACGCTTTGGATTATTTAAGACATCATAAAACATGTTAGGTCACTTCCGCCTATCGAATTCACATCACAGGTTACTGTTTACTCGTTAATCTTTCAAGGTTTCAACGCCTCACAAAACAACAGCACACATAAAAATTACTGAAGAAAAAGTGGCAACGTTAAGTACAATAGAAAACATTTGAATATTTTGTGTTTGATAATTTGATGGAGAAGAGCATTTAAGTTACTTCATAAATTTAAAAAGAATTGAAATAAAAATAAAAATATTTTACTTTGCTATTTGATTCTTAAGGGATATTATTCTTTAACTAAAACCTTGTTCAAAACTGCTGAAATGTGATTGTAAAATTTTCCTGGACTTTTAATTTCAACACCCGAGCGAAAAATGAATGTAAAATTTTCTGCGTATTTAAGGGGAATATTAACACCTCTATTGAAATGAATTAAAAGTTTTCAGCTCATATTAAGCAGATTCTAACACCCGTATTAAAAATGAATTGAATATTTTCAATATATTAGGAGAATTTTAACACTCTTACGACCTAGTGTGCAATATATAGGACATTTAATTTTATTTTATTTTATTTTTGTTTGTATAATTTTGCAAAGCGATTGTCTACGTAAAAATATGATTTATTTTCATAGAAAAAGGTTTGACTAATCTGAGGAGAAATATTTAGAACTTTAAATCGTAATTCCACAAATTCATGCCCGCATGCCTGTGATACAGAATCCTTAAAATGTGATGATTCAGTCAATTCAGAATCATAAGAATATGAATGCGCAATATGCTGCGCGAAAGTGCTATATCTCTCTATCGGGGAGATTTAGTTCTTTCACGTAGCATCTACAAGAGAATTTTTCGAATTGAGAGATTTAGCGTACTCATTTACTCGTGTGCGCATGCTCTGTGTAGAGATTACTAACTAGCAGTCTCTGTTTTCTACAGAGAGCGTTCGAAAATACGTACTTGAACATGCAGGCGGAAGTGCAAAATCTGTCTAATGTTAGAAAATATTATTTTCGATAACTGTGGAAAAGGGTCTAAAATAGCTTCCATGAAGAAAAAAAATTATCTACGACTAGTTTTGAAATCTTCATATAAGTGTTTAGAATTTTTTTTTTAGCTAATCTGGTAAAGTTGTCAAACTTTTTTTTAGTTGCATACGGCAAAAAATGAGATAAGACTCTAGCAGCCTACAATTTAATATAAATACGTAGATGAAATTAAAGTATAAACTAAGTGCAAAATCAAAATTCTTTTTAAGGTCATATTCGTATATTCGTAATTACTACTTGAAACCGTTCATAAATTTATAATTTTTTTTTATTTTATATTATTTTGAATAATGTTTTTGACAGTTCAAAGTCGTAGTAGTACTTTATTCACATTGCATTACAGCTGCGCTATTGACTATAAGCAAAAGCCGGAGAAACATCAATGAGGATGATCCGAAGACATGCTATGACCATTTTAATCCTCTGCAGAGGAATGGCTTTCCCGGTTTGACGCTAGAACAAGGACCAATACACGCACCCTCTGTCTCTTAGCAGACTGATCAAAATGGTTACCCACCCTCTCAATATCCACTGCCAGTAATCTTTGACTACTAGGAAACATAGTCTCACGATCTGCCCACTGTGGGAAACAGTGCAAAGTAAAAGAATAAATTTTAAATTAGTGAGATGAAAACACTAAAAATGGCTTCAACAGTTTTCAGTTACTAAAAGTAGTTTCAACAAGATGACACCAGATGCCATACAACCAGAGAAGTAATCTAATGACTGCATAAACCAGTACCAAACCTAGTCATACAATTTTATTTTATATTTTATAACCGTCGTTTAACACAGCCGACCCAATTTTTGGGTTTACGACTACTAATGTTCAACTCCATAGCCTTGTAATTTTGAACCCAATCCAGAATACAAGGGAACTCCTGGATCAGGTATTGGGAGAAATTTTCCTTCGTGGAGGACTTTTTGATGGAACTAACCCGCATTTGCGTTACATGGAGAGGAAGACCACGAGAACCTCCCACGGTTAGCCTCACGGCAAGGGGACTCTAACCCATGATCCGTCTACCACTGAGGATATTTCACGTCAGCACTGTGGTCAGAGCAAGCCGGATGCGGAGTCCGTATCGACCAGCCATCGCCGGGATCGAACCCCGGTTCACCTCATTGGAAGGCGAACGCTCTATCCCCTGAGCCATCGCGGCTCAGTCACACAATTTCCAGTTTTGGTCGTTAGAGGTCAGAACTGGCCACCCAGATCATGCGAATTAACCTTTTGTGCTGTATTTTAACACGTTGACTGCCGCACGCGTTTACAATGAAATCTCCTACAGACCACGAATACTGCTGTACGAAGCGTATTCTGCTAAATACTCCTACCGATGTTTAAATAATGCTAAAATATTTCGACTAAATATTTTATATATTTATTAAAGCACTTAACTCTGAGCTAAAACTATTTTTCTGATTAGAGCTGATTTCAACCTTCTCCCGAACGATACGAGGTGAATTGGTCGTCAATCAACATATCGAGCACTTTCCGACTAACTAGAATTCTCACATTTTCACTGAAGCTGTGTGTTTGTAAATAATACAAGTTTCTTCTGAGTGTAACAAGCGGAATTTAACGTCAGGTTGTCGCCAACAATAATTTATAGCATTTCAAAATAGTAGCGTGATGTGGAAAATCCTGTTTAGTTGATATTTATTTACAAAAGTATGTTTTGAGAACTATTTCTTTACTTAATACTTAGCTCTAATTAATCATCATTTTTACAGTATGATCTGTTAGCTATAAAGGTCACAACTAGTTAACAAAAATTTAAAATTTAGGTCGAATGCTATTTCGGGTTATTTTCTCTCTCCTTTTATTTATTTATTTTCAGCAAACTACATTGTGTCAATAAATTAATATTCATTGAAACCTTGATTATCAAAGCTAACTAGAACCGAACAGGCTACGGAATGTTAGTATGGTGTTTAATTTTTTTTTCCATCTATAATTATTGGGAATCAAATTTTTTAAAATAATTCGTAGCCTCCGCTCCTGGTCGTTCCGCTCACCAACCCCCATAATTGCTTCTCATTCATCAATGTTCACCCCCTTTGAATATCAATATGTTCCACAAAAAACACCGAATATTTTGTTTTCAAAATATAAAATTATTGTAGCTTTATGTAAGAACATTTTGTAAATATGTTAATCGTAATGGAATAGACGATTACCTGAAATTGAAAAATAATCATCTGAGCTTGAAAAAAAATTTAAGCAAACTACAAATTGTGTAATTCAATAAGAAGAAATAAAAGAGACGGAATTTTACTCGATGACGAGATTCAATAATAAATAATGGTCAATAAACAATGGTTGAACAATTCAAACAACATTAAACAATTGAAATGGAGAACGGTTTTTATTGCTTCTTAACAAGTTTTTTTTTAAATATACATGTTAAGATTTACATCCGGCAACATGTAATTTTTTTTATCTCTCTATGCTTTTGTTGCTTTTGATTTCCATCTACTCAAGCGTGAGTTTAAAAAATAAAGATCTCGATGGAAAAATTAAATTTTGTACAAAAATAAATAAATAGTAAATATTCGAAGCTGAAAAAAAATCACGAAAAATCATATAAGTTTGCAATAACTTTCGAACAAATTGAAATGTCGAAAGAAAATTCGCGTTAAGTTCGCAAATAAAAACAACTATCAGCGAATGAATATAACTATAATCAAGTTTTAACTTAGTGGACTACACATCGACCAAACATGGAATTTTCCTTCTGCAAGTTTAATAGTTCTCGAACTAGTCGTCAAATGCTATACTTTTATATTTTGTCGAACTCCCTCTACATTTTTTATTGCCCATCGAAACTTAAAAATTTTAAATTTTATAGCTTTTGCCCAGTTAAACAAAGTATAACGTAAAGAAGAAAAAAAACTGAGAAAAGAAATTGACAAAAACGCAATTAAAATTGCTATAACTTTCAAACAAATTTAAATTTTAAAAAAAGCTCGTGTTTAGTTCAGAAACAAAACTTGTCTTATCAGCAAATCGTTATATTTCAATTCTGTAGTTGCATTCCTATCGCTTGCAGTATCAGCAAATTGTCATATTTCAATTCTGTAGTTGCATTTCTATCACTTGCAGTATCAGCAAATCGTCATACTTCAATTCTGTAGTTGCATTTCTATCGCTTGCAGTATCAGCAAATCGTCATATTTCAATCTGTAATTGCATTTCTATTGCTTGCAGTATCAGCAAATCGTCATATTTCAATTCTGTAGTTGCATTTCTGTCGCTTGCAGTACCAGCAAATCGTCGAATTTCAATTCTGTAGTTGCATTTCTATCGCTTGCAGTATCGGCAAATCGTCATATTTCAATTCTGTAGTTGCATTTCTATCGCTTGCAGTATCGGCAAATCGTCATATTTCAATTCTGTAGTTGCATTTCTATCGCTTGCAGAGTGACCAGTATGTATATTTTACATCAAGTTTAACAGTTAATAATTCTCGAACTAACTAATCGAATACGATTCAATTACTACTGATTAAATTATTTTAAAGCTTACTACCGATCTAACTACCGATTAAATTATTTTAATTTCATCTTACTTCTTCTATGTTTCTCTACAATCCTTCATAATTTTAAGTTTCTAAGTCTTACAGTTTTTGCGCTGTAAAAAAAATTAACGTTTGAGTTGAACATCTGAAACAGCGTCAGCATTTACGATATATAGAGTATCCTGTTTGGTATTTAATTTTAATATGACTATTAAATACTGTTTTTTCAAATAGGTACGAAGATATTTTAAAATTAAATTACACTATTGCTCCTCAATTAGCTCAACTTCTCTATTTATTTACTTGTCTATTCTTTTGAATAAGCCATTTCTACACTGTAGTATCTATTTCTAATTTTTAAAAAAAAATCTTATTTCATTTATTTTCAATGTTAATATCTTTGAATAATATTTTCTTCCAAGCATTGTAATTGCTTACTTCGGATACTACACAGAGAATATAATGAAATTTCTTTCAGCTACGGTAGAAGACCTGATGGTAAAAATAAAATTACAAGAATTGAAGCGAAAATTACAACTTTCGAACTTCTAGAAAAGCCAAAGCAAGCAAACTATCTTAATCGTTGTTTGATACTTGCGTAAAAGGATTAATGACACGTAATCGTGGTAGAAATTTTTAACTACTTTAATCAAAATGAGTGATTTTTAAACATCACTTAAAATTTTCAGTTTAGACACTTAGCCTTCCTATAATGTGAAATGTTTGCTGCTTAATTGAGGAAAATTTTCAGGCTACTAAATAGTTTAGTCTAATATGGAAATATTTTTAAATATCTCATGCATGTTGAATAAATATTCGATTAAAAAGAAGTTTTTTTTCAAATCTCTTTCGATACTATAAAGACAGATTTCGATTCAATACTTGGATAAATTTACATGCATTTAAAAATCAAAACTATCTTATGAATAAACAAATACACATCTAAACAAATAATGATATTTTTATATTGTTTAAAAAATGTATGAGGTTTCTTACCATTGACTAAAATACCTTTCATAGTTTTATTTGCTTCAAAATCCTCAGTTTAATGACTACTCAAACTTAAAAAAAGTTTGAGTTAATCGCTTTCAAATTGTGTAAATAATATTATAAAACAATTAGTATTGTATCATATTCCGGAATGGTGCGACGAGTGCTTTGCGAAAGCTTATAGCTCTGTATTTCCATAATAATTTTTTTGATTTATTGGTTTATTGGTGAGGGGATGGCACCCCCGCTTTGGTAGCCCGACGACCTGCACGCGAAGTCGAGCACTTTACGGTAGAACAGTTTAACGAGGACCAATACCGCACACCCTCGGTCCCTACGCAGACTGATCCAAGTGGTCACCCACCCGCACATTGACCGCAGCCAGTGATGCTTGACTTCGGTGATCTTCTGGGAACCATGTCTTAACGATCAGTCCACTGTCTTCGGATCATCCACAGGGATGTTTCTCAGACCGTCGCCAATAGCCCATTGTGCAGCTCTAGTGCAACGTAACTGAACTACTACTACTGGTTTATTGGTACAACATACATTTGCTGACTTCTGGTGCTAAATTGAGGGTTATAAGACTTTGTCAAGTAGAAGGACAGGACAGCACGAAGGACAGAAGGACAGCACAAAGACAAATCCAGGGTAACAACGGGATTCGAACCCGCTACCTTCACGCTTCATACAGCATTTGGCGGGTGATATCGCATTTAGTATGAAATTTCATTATAAAGTTTAAATTACTGATATAATTAATATGATATAGAAAAATAATAACTTTAGGGTAATTCTGAAATTTTAAAGGTTTTAGGCAAACTTACTTTGCCAAAAAGAATTTTTTTTTTACAAATCGCTTTCTTTTTTCTTTTTTTTTTCAATGGCAGGCACTGAATTTGAATCTTTGCCTATACTATGCCAGAATTGTTGCTCATTTCGCGTTACCCAGAGGGCACCTGTGAACCAAAGTCACGGAGGCGAGCAACATTGCTCACGCCACACTGCCACAAACCCGTTTATAGGGTGGGCCACATTCACACATCATACACACACACAACAGAGGACAGCACAAAGAGAGAGAGAAACATCCATGCCCAGAGCGGGATTCGAACCCGCAGCCTATGGCTTCGCAGTCAGGCACGCTAACCACTCGGCCACCTGGCCGGCTAAAAAAAAAATCGCTTTCTTTTCTAAGTAGTTCTATTTCATAATCACTTTTATCTTTATTTCCACATTATTAAACTAACATTTTTAAGAAATTTTGTTGGTCGAATTTTTCCTAATTAAAAAAGTTTTTTAAAGTACCAATTTTTTTTTTTGTATTCATGGAAAATCATCCGAAAAAAATATTTATTTCAAATGGCAGAGGTGAATTGACATGTTAAAAAGCAAAAACACAGGAACAAAACAAGAAAGTAAAAAGTCAACCGGAAAAAAAATATTAGGTACAAAACTCATTGTTTTAAATCCTCTGGTTTCTTTAAAAAATTTTGGGCTGTACTTAAGATAGAAGAGACTTTTAGATCAAAGAGTAACTTCTTATTGGCTTTAGCAAAAAAATAAAAAATGCATAGTTAATTGAATTTTAGAACGTATTTTTTCAAGTGTAACTAAATCTGTAAACGATATTTTATTGCAAACTAAGCATTATTTAAACCAATTATATACAACACTTCAATGAATTTTTTAAGAAATTAAATTTTTCCTATCAGCTAAATTTTTACTGTATAAAAAGTTTTTTTTTCCTTCTTTCCCTTGAAAAACAAAATGCTGTATTTTTTAAAGATAATGAAAATACGCTCGGGGCAATAAGTCAGTAAAATTTGATTAATGTGTACAATTTTTGTAAGAAAATAAAAGGAATATAAAAAATGTAAAAAATCAGAAATGAATGAACATTACTCAGTAGATGAAAATAATGAAGAAAAACAGCAACGACAGGGAAAGTAGGGGGAAAAAAACAATGCTAAACATAAAGAAAAATGACTTAAAAAATTAAATTACTACAAAAACATATTTTTTTCATTTTGATTTATATTTGTTTAACCGTTATTTTCAAAAGAAGAAATGAAATGTGATAATGAAGAATTGAAATTTGCTGGATAAAAATTGCTTAATGGTTCGGTTCCGACGCCTCTCCCATTGATTTTTTATTCCTATTGCTTTGTTGTTATTCATGCCGAAAACAAATCACCATTTCTTATTTTTTTTCCACAACAACATATTGAGATTTATATAACTGCTATTGTAATTCGTAAATTTATTCTGAGAGTTGTGAAGGAAATAGATTATGATTTCGATGAGGATAATATATAGTTTTGTTTTGTTTTTTTCTCAATGCATATACTTAGGTCCTTTGTCTTTTTTCAATTTCCTTTTCTTATAAAGATTTTTTTTAAAATAAATACTATTTAACCAACCAATTGTACTTTTTACTATCATTATTATTAAATTATAAATATAATGATTAACAGCTTAATTTAAATGCGTAAAAGGTAACTTTTTCCCTTTTTCACCGCTGCCCCTGTAGCACTAAATTTAATTTTCAATGCAATTACGAGGTATGTAAAATATTTATAGCATAAAATTCTATTGTTAATTGTTGAGTTTAATAAAAAAGAAACATATACTATATTTTCAGCTTATCATTACGTTGACTTTCACAGGTGAATGTCACTTAGTCACTTAGGTGAATGTCCGAAATATTTGTTACATCCGATTTGATATTAATTTATTTGTTGATATTATTATATTTATTCGATATTATTATATTTATTCGATATTATTATATTTATTCCATAATATTATATTTATTCCATAATATTATATTTATTCGATATTTTAATATCAGCTGAAGAGAAACATCAGTGTTCGGAGTACCGGTTAAATGCATGCCGGCAGTGGCACTTAACTTTAAAAAAATATCAGTGCAATGTATACTGCGCAAATGTATACCGGGCAGTGGCACTAAACTTTAAAAGAATATTGATGTAGGGCATACCGGGCAAATGTAGACCAGGCAGTGGCACTTAACTGGACCTGGTATATATTTCGGACAATTACCACAGCGACTATGTGATCGATTCGATATGAATTTATTCGTGGATATAATTACATTTATTCGATATTTTAACCCTACACTGATGTTTTTTTAAGGTTAAGTGCCACTTCTCAGTAAACTCTACACTGATGTTTTTTTAAGGTTAAGTGCCACTGCCCGGTATACATTTGCCCGGTATACCCTACACTGATGCTTTTTTAAGGTTAAGTGCCACTGCCCGGTATACATTTGCCCGATACTCCAAATACTGATGTTTCTTCTAATCTATCGTTAGTAAGTATTAAAGTATAGAATAAATATAAATATATCAAATAAATATAATAGTTAACGAATAAATTAATATAAAATTGGATATAACAAATATTTCGGACATTCACCAAAGCGACTATGTGATTGTTGACATTTCCCGGTGAGAGTAAGAAATAAGGTTCAAAATGTAGAGAAAACATGGAAAAATTACAGAACAATGAAAAAAGAGAAAAAGAAAAATAATAATAAATAATTTCAAAAAATTCCCGAAGAGCACTCAAGAAAGTTTTACAAAAAATTTACAGCAAATAAAATAGAACACTTTAAGTAAAAATATCACGTAAAAACAGAAAATAAAATATAAAGAAAAAACAGAATAAAACATAAAACGAGTAGCAAATTGAAATGAACTTACATGAACGGGATATTTTTCCAGAATGATTTAAAATATTTTCATAACAAGATTGCCAGATTATAAAATATGAAAACAGAAGCGTAAATTGAGGTAAAAGCGTAAATAGAGAAGTTTTGATTTGTAGTGCTTTCTTACTGCAGTACAGAAGTGAGTTTGATTTGTTAGTTATCAATGATGGACGCGAGGTAATATTATACTGGATAATTTAAAGAAGTTGACAATTAATAATTTTAGAAAAAAAAATGTATTTAAGAAAAAAAATTATAAAATAGAAAAGCGAAAGAAACATGAATTACCTGTTTCGCACATAATTTTAGCCATGAATTTGCCCGAAATGGATTTGCACATGGTAAAAATTATATAAATTAACAAAGAAGTTTTTTAGTAAATTTATTTACAATAATATACAATTAACTCAATGATTTAATATAGAATTTAATTTTTTTAGTTGGGTATCCATTGTTTTTTTCCATCAAATTTTGAAAGAGTTTGTCTATTTGTTTTTTGGATGAATAAGCATTACTACATATTCTTTTAATTCCATTCGTTTGATTAAAAATGGTATTTAAATCGATGTTATTAGAAACATTAGAATTCCAAGTAATTAGTTTTTTTTATTTTAAAATTAAAATACTTTCTTTCATCGTATAAATCAACAAAGCAGATATTTTCTTCTTTTATAATACCCAAATCCAAAAAATTATAATTAATATTATCATCATGATTACGAAGCAAGATTAATTCCTCAGGGTAAATATTATTTAATAAAATAGTACAATGTTGAAAATTAAAGATAATCAAATCATCAATAAATATAAAATCAAATTTAATATTAAGATTAAAATTTTTTCATAATAATGCAAAAATAAGTTAGCTAAGAGAGATGAAAAATTAGATCCTTGTGGTATTCCATCAATTTAAAGAAAAATATTTTTTTCCATTGTAAAGATAATTATTAAAAAGACAAGAATTAATTGGAATTTCCCAATTATGAATAAAATTCGTTTTAGGAATAATTAAATCATTAAGTAAATAATAAGTAGAATATGGCCACAATCAAACAAAATATAAAAATAAAGAAAAGAAGTCCCTTCAAAGAGATCAGAAAAATCATTTTCTTTAGCATCGAGAATTTATGTTAAGATAGATTTTCAACTGTTGGGACCGAGAGGCCCAAAGGCCCCCAATTGCCAATAATTCTAAATTGAAAGTAAATGAATTGTTCTCAATGGACCGTTAGGAGCATGGGAAGAGATCCGTATTTGGCGAATTATCAAAAGATAACATAGCCAAAAATGAAGCAAACACCCATAATCAATATTAAATTTGAAAATAATTTGGCGAAAGCAATTCGGTAAAAACTCTGTGAAAATTAGTACAACCAAGCAACTGAAACATTTTTGTGGTAAACAATAAGGAATAAAGGGTTATAAATGGATTTTTGTTTTCCATTTTGACGCGAAAATGAATTAATGAGTCTTACATTAGTATTGAAATAAAAGTTAGCCGTTTCACTGATTGTTAAGAAAATAATAAAATATTTTAGATTCGCTTTTTATAAATTGCAATAAAAATTAAATAATGGTTTAATTTAATTAAAATTCGATGAAGAATGATTTAGAAAATAAGTTTAAGAAACTAAAGAAATTTTAAAAGCTGGAAAATATGTAATGCCTATTGTAGTATCACAACGTCGTAAAATATTCAATGCATTAAAAATGTTTCATCACCCTTAATATCTATAGCTTCAATGAATTTTTCAAAATTTCAATTATAGCTTTAGCATATCGCTGGCTCAAAACTAAAACGACACTTCTGCACTCACTTCTTATGTTATTTCAATGAGAAGTGAATGCAGAAGTGTCGATTTAGTTTTGAACCAGCGAATGTCGGCGTTTTTACTAATATTTCTTCTTCAGACTTAATATAATCACTTCTTTTATTTATTTATTTATTTCGTTATTCTTGATATTCTTTCATACCATCATAACTCTCTTCTTCTTTAATCGGAATATTTTTATAGCTTCAAGATATTTCTTTCATTTGCAATAGGCCCTATAGCATCAAGATATCCCCTTTAGAAAGCAATGGCGTCTTCATCATCAAATAAAACAAAAATCTTTTGATCTGGTTGATTATTAATCAAGTTAATTTGCATTAAAATTGATGTTCTGTATACCGGGATCCAAGTCCGAAGGGGTCAAATCTAAGAAAAATTGCTCCCTCAAGGAATACGCTCTAAATACATTTATGACTTCATACAGTCTGCTGAAAAAAAATCACCCAGACTAACATTTGTCTTAATGATCGAGTTTTCACGAATAAAAAATCAAACCTAAAGATGCCTTAATCGATCTTCAAATATGCTAATTAGTTAGTGACAATTACTATTGATCATACCCAAGAACCCGTTTTCCCTGAAAACACATGCCTTTATTTCGATTGATTTGGATTTTAATGTTATGCCTCTTAATGTTAACTTCCGTTTTTGCGTTTTTGGCCTTATCTCTAAAACTAAGCAAGTAGTTAAAAAAAAATTTTTCACCCACTTATAAAACTCATTTATCTAAAAATAATTCAATGGTAATTTTATTTATTTATTTTTGTAATGCTCAAAAAAATTTTGAATTGTAAGCCGTGCAAGTTTTTATCTCATAGTACTACGTAACATTAGTACATAGTAACATTAGTACATAATAACATAAATTTAGTACATAGTAACATTAACTTGAACATCATTATTGATGTAATTTTAAATTATGAAATACTACAAAATTTCTACAAAATTGGTCGAATAGCTTGTAAAAATGTTAAAAAAAATCAGATTTTTAATCTCTTCAATAACGATTTCATTCAAATTTTGTATTTTGTCATTTAAAATTACATAAATTTTAAGTAAATACGTGTAACACAATAGAAATGCTATCATTGATTATCTCTTGATTATAATTTTAGGAAATTTCACACTGAATTTAGCGATTCTGCCAAAAATATAAAAATATTAAAAAGAGGGGGGGGGGGAATACTTTAAATTTTAATTCCATCCCCTAAGAATAACACTATTAATTTACGAACATGGATTATTACTTTTTCCTAGACGTTCGAGACAAAATGATGAATACCATGAAGTAATTTTTTTAATTTTATTTATTTTTTATTTTTTTTTATGGTTGGCGCACTCAGGGCGGAGCAAAAGCAAAATGCTAAGTTGCGTATTATTTTTATTTATACATTTTATTTTAAAAAAGGCTCTAATGAATAAACTCCGTAATTATTTTAAAGTTGCCATTCTGCTTTCTTAAAAGTCAATATTTTCCACTAAACAAAAACGCACTTTTTGTTAAGAAAATATACAATTACTGTAGTTATATCTCGAGAAATACACATTGTAAAATATTTCGAGAACTATACATTGAATCGAAGAAGTGAAAATAGACGCCAAAGCTAAAAGCTATTCAATTATATCTGATGGGTCTTAGACCGAAGAGCCATTACATTATGACCATCCTGCTAATAACATGTAGGACCACTTTCAGCCCTCAAAACTGCTAGCACCCGCCGTGGCATTGATTCCACAAGGTGCTGATAGGTAGTCTGAGGTATCTGGTACCAAGGGCTCGCCAACTGGTCTTGCAATTCCCTCACATTGCGAGGGGGTAGCGTGGCAGCAAGAATTTGGTTTTCCAAGTAGGACCACAAATGCTCTATTGGATTAAGGTCAGGTGAATTTGGGGGCCAAGACATGACTTGAAAGTCATTGGAATGTTCCTCGACGATTCGACCCTTATGACATGGTGCATTATCCTGTTGGTAAACACTACCCCCCGCTGGAGAAACTGTTGCCATGAATGGATGAACTATGTTCAAGTAGCTTACAGACGTCAGGGATTGTTCTATGAGGATTATGGGTCTTAATGTGCCCCATGAAAACATTGTTCCTGGGCGAGAAACCATGAAAACCTGGGCGAGCCCATTGTTATAGATGGAGGGTGGTCATAATGTAATGGCTCTTCGGTGTATATTCTTAATCTGATGGATCTCAAAACTCGCCATTTTAAACAGTGTATACGCTATTTTAACTCTCTCGGTTGCGACGCCATTTGTAAAGCAAAATGTATAAACTTATGAGTCAAATAGGGTTACTTTTTTCTAGAGAATTCGAATCTGGATTTAAGATTTCACGATGGAGTTTGGTATCATTGCGTAGCGTATAAAAAAATATCAGATGCGTCTATTTTCCCCTTTTTGATCCGATGTATATTTCTCAAGATATTTGACAGTTTCCAAACTATTTTCATACCCTGTATACGAGATAACGCAGTCTACGTCAAATAATTTCATCCTTTAAAATGTCTTTAGAGAGCAATTCTCCGGGTCACTATGCGCAATCATTATTTTATCTTTTCAGAGCCAGTATTTTTTAAGAATCAGGCAGGGTTGGGTTTTTGACATTCTTTATTTTGTTAAAATTTTCCTAATATCATCGTTCTATAAAAATATCAGACCTGTTTTCTTGTTATCATTTTGGCGGGAAATAAATTCTTGTTCGAAGTTTTTGGGTTCAAAATGGAATCTTCGTAAATTTAAAGAAAACATATCGATTCACACGCGGTTGAACTTTTTTTTGTAATGAGTATACCACGGCATTGACCAGCGGTCTACTAGTTCTACATTCAGTATTGAAACACAAATACTTGTTTCGTAGGACCTTTACATTGCAGGTCAAAGATCATTGAAAAATCATCGAAATAAGGCTATTTTCTTAGAAATTTTACCTCAAAAACCTAACTGTACCAAAAATGAACAAGAAAGCCATACATTTCTGTGAATATGTACTAATGAAAAGTACTTAAAAAAAGCAACATATGGTGTAGCACATAATACCTAATTTCATAACCGGTTTTGAACAGCCAATCCAATTCTGAGTTCACGACTATCAATGTTCAACTCCATAGTTTTGAAATTTGAGCTCAATCCAGAAGACGAGGGAATTTCTGGATCAAGCAACGGGACAAAATAGCGTTCAATGACGACTTTTTGATGGAACTAACCAGATATTTACGTTAAATGGAGAGGAAAACCATAAAAATCTTCCAGGGTTATTTCGACAGCAAAGGGATCCATGATCCATCTACCACGGAGAATATCACGAAGACTCAACATGCGTTTGGTGTAGTACACAATACTTTTTTTTATAACCAGCGTTCAACACCCAACCCAAATCTGAGTTCACGACTATCAATGCTCAACTCCGAAGCCTAGCAATTTTTAACCCAATCCAGAAGACAAGGGAACTCTTGGATCAAGTAATGGGAGAAAATTGCCTTCTTGGAGGATTTTTTGGTGGAATTAACCCACATTTGCATTTCCTGGAGACCAAAACCACGAAAACATCTCATAATTGGCCTGATGGCAATTAGCCTCACGGAACTCTATCTGCTGATCTATCACCGAGGATATTTTAAGGCAGCACTGTGATGGTTGTGAGCCGGTAGCGGAATTCGTATCTACAGCCATCGCTGTGATTCGAACCTGGGGTGTCCGAGCGCTCTAACCCTTGAGCCACAACAGCTTTGTGATAAAAATAAAAAGAAACTGAGTTATCAACTGACCCGACAAAATTCAAGGTGATTAATTGCCTTTGCCAAAGCTGGACAAATATGAAATTTGATGGAAGCTGATGGATTTGATAGTTGATTTTCCTGAATCAATATTGTTGTCAAAGAAGTTTGAATCACGCAGAAGGAGCATTGCGTTATGATTCCTTTTCTTTCTTTTTTTTTCATTATGACAAAGTTGATAATAAAGCACAAAAAAAGTAAAATTCATTCATTAAATCAAATTTTGGATGTCACACAATTTTTACTTAAACACATTGAAATAATTTCATTGTAGTGAATATTGGGAAATGGCACTTAACCTTAAAAAAACTTCAATATAGAAAATACAATGCGATGTACTTAGCCTTGAAGAACAACATTGTAAGGAATACCGGGCAAATGTATACCGAGCTAACATCTTTGTCTTATTATTATCTCGATAATTCCGATTATTATAAATGAAAACTTGTATTTGATAACAGCTGTATGATAAAATGTTTTTTTTAATTAAAAAAAAACAGTTTAGGATGTATTTTACGGTACTGAAAATAAAATATGTTATAACAGCAAAAAGAAAAAAAATTGCTGAAATATGCCCAACTGTAAATTATGATTGTCTGATTTTTATTGTATTTAAATTTAAATCAATAAACTTTTTGTCATATGATAACAACGGTATCTTAAAATAAAATTTATTAAATAAAAATAAGTTCATGTTTTTTTTTAAATAAAAATAGTCAGTTAAGCTGTATTTAACGCTTTTAAGATAAAATGTGCCCATAACAGCGAAATGGAAAATTCCTAAAATATGGCCAGCTGTGAGTTCCGATTGCTTGTGCTTGCATTACTTTTAAATCAATAAAAACATTTCAGTTCAAGCAAGTCATTTGATAACAGGGGTATATTAAAATACATTATTATATTATAATTAGGAGCTCTGCTCTCTATACGTTTCTCTAACTCTCTGATTGCAACTTGTTCATTTTTTCTAGAACATAAAAAATTTTTACATCTACAATAAAAAAAAAATTCAAAATTTTTTATTGTGTTAATGCAGATTTAGTTCTGCAGATTTTGCTCCCAATTCTGTTAAAATAAAATTTAAACCTCATCATTTTACTCGAATACCTTTGAAGCAATATCTACAATTTTGTTTTTAAATTCTTAGTTATTTTTAAATTGCTACAAAAACTTGCAAAATATTTTTCACATAAGAGATTACTTAATTAAGCTACGAATAATAAATTCTTTACTATGGCTTACAAATTTTTATTCCTTATTGTAATTGTATATGTTGACAGTATGCAGTTTTACACAAAGCGTATTATAATGGTAAATATCACTTATTTAGTGTTCAATAATTGTAAAACGGTAAATAAGTCAGATGCGTTTTATATATGTTTAACTTTATCATAAGGTGATTTTGTAACAAAGAACATAGCATTTTATTTAAGTCTTTATCTTTAATTTGAAATATCAAATTATCAAAAATATAATAATAACAGAGAATAATATCATCACTGGATGATAATTCATCATTACAGGTAAATACCGTTAAATAAAACATAAAGTTGTACTTTACTGGTAAAAACTTTATGACTTTTATTAATTTTATAAATACAACCAAAGAAATTCGTTTCATTTTTATTACCTACTGCTTTTGTTAATGATTATTAATTTTGATTTTAAGTAATAAGACTGTGTATTTTTTCTACGAACAACAAGGCCATTATGCTTTTATGTCACGTAGAGACATTAAAATTTAAACTTAATTAAAATTTAAAAAATATTTAATTTAAATTTTAAACTTTCATATTATTTCTAAAATTTATTAAAACGTTTTTGTATTATAATGCATAGTTTTAAGATATTTTTAAAAATTGAGCTCTATATTTCTTTGTCAACACAGTTGAAACTGATTAGATTTATAGTACATAACATAATTCACATATAATTTTACAAAAATACACATACAACGACAGTAAAAGAAAAAAAAAAGAAAAAATTAAAAAAAAAATTATTTCTTAGTGTGGGTTAAAAAAGAAACATTCAGACTATTTTAAACACACATAAAAATTTGAAACTACTTACCAAAATAATTTTAAAACAAATATTTTTAAATCCAGTTAATGATAAATATTCATTTTATCTCACAGAATTGTGTTGTATTATCAATAAGAGTAAATTTGAACGTTTCCAAAGTATCTATTTTCTCTGAAATATTTTAGAACTTTCAAATAAACGGCAAACACAAGTTTTAAATAAAAATTAATAACTAATTTTTCATTTTTCTGCGCTAAAGTAGTTTTTCGGCCGCCGTGAAGCGAAAACATCAAATGATATATCCCTCCAAAGCGGTTCATTGGTTAAAATACCCTATGATGTCATTTGACATTGAAATCCAAAAACGATTATCTTTCATTCACAAAAGCAACTTCGTAATCCGGGGAAAATTTTTAGAGTGGCGCTATCTGTGAAAGAAATTGAAAACTAATTATTTTTATTCAATATAACTCCGGTTTTCGATTTTTAAAGTAATATCAGAATGTTTTTTTTTAATGTTATATAAGCTTGTGGGGATTCTTACCTCGTCATATATGTATACATTTTCCTGATTTTTGTTTTGAGATGAACATTTAAATCTAAATATACCATCTGAAATGAAGATCGATTTTTATTCCAGAGGTCAGCAACCTATAGCTTACAGGTTTTTGTGTGATCTAATTGTAAGTCGTTAAACTTCCTAACACATACAGATGCAAAAGAAAAAAAATACAGTTTTTGAAGATTGGAAAAACCCCTGGAGTATTGGAGAGCAAACACGAAATTCTGGGGAACAAGGGGAGTTTTTAAGGGGAATACGAAACCCACCCATTTTCAATATGAATTGAAAGACGCAGTATAAAAAAGTAGCATTTAAACTGTTTGATATACATCTATTTAATTGTATCGGTTTTTAATGTATCGATTTTCAAAAAATTCGTTTGAAGAGCTAGACTAAATTTTATTAAAAGTGAATTTTAAATTCAATATTTTTAACTTTATAAATTTATATAAAACAAATAGTGAATATAATTCCTTGATGTTAAACGTTTAGTTTTAAATCCTAGCTTAAGTTAGATTATGATTCTTTAAATAGAGAATTTCGTATTTTTTATAAATTGCTTAATTCGTTGAAAGAGACGATTGCATTAATTTGAATGACGATTTAAATTATTGAGAATGAATAAAATAGAAATTTTCAAAAATTTCTTCCCTAATAATATTTTTCTACCCTTTTCAACTTAACTAATACATAATCTTCAGTTTTTATTTGGCTGCATGTTTTTAATTTTATGTAATATGTATTTTAATGCGGTGTACAGTGCGTCAAAAATAAATAAATAAATGGTCCACCCTGAATAACTTTTGATCTAGTGATCGAATCCTCACGTTGGTCAGAGGGGGGACCTGAAATATGCTAATTAATTAGTGCAGACGATTTTTCAAGTTACGAAATCAGACACAGAAACAAAATTTCGACAGATTCAGATTTTTTTACTCCCAAAATTTAGGGGGTAGGAGTAAATTTATATCTTATTTTATTACATCCGTCGTTGAACAGCCGGCCCAATTTTGGGTTAACGATTACTAATGTTCAACTCCGTAGCCTTGTAATTTTGAACCAATCCAGAAGACAAGGAAACTCCTGGATCAGTACCCCCAGAGGTATTGATTTGTTACGGGAACATGGAGGACTTTGTGACTCGACAGATTTTAACATGCATCAGTCACCATTTACTACACGATGTGTCTTCGGCTTGCTGGGATCGAACCCACGACCTTTTGGACATGGGCCCAGTGTCCTACCAATCAGGCTATCCCGGCCGGTAGGCATAATTTGGAAAATATGATCCTTGTTGTTTTGTCAGGAGAGCGATCCAAAATTTGGATCTCATAATGTTAATTTAATATTCTGCGCATTTCGCCATATCTCGAGAATGTTTTAAACGAATTGATAAAATTTTTGCATACAATTATAAATATCGTATCGTTTATCTAAAGATAATTACACGTAAAAAATACATTTCAGTTAATATTTATTATTTATTATTATGTTATTTAATAGTAGTCGAAAAAATTTTGAATTGCAAGGTAGACAATTATTTACATTATTTTAAAGTAAGTAATTGTACGTGGCAAAATATAAAATTTGAGAGAAATCAGTTAAATAGTTCCTAAAAACTGAATTTTAAATATACGACATTTTTAGTTTTGATCGTTTTTCTGTCTTATTTTGTAACAAAGTGGTCCGTATTTTTATTTATTTATTTATTTTATAGCAATTAAGTTCTATTATTGATTAAAGATTGTTTTCATAGTTGATTACTTTAGATTTGATCGTTTAAAGAGTTTAAAATTCGTTTAAAGAGTTAGACTAAATTTTATTAAAAGTGAATTTTAAATTTAATATTTTTAACTTTAAAAATTTATCTAAAACAGTGAATATAATTCCTTGATATTAAACGTTTAGTTTTAAATCCCAGCTTAAGATGGATTATGATTACTTAAAAAGAGAGCTTTGTATTTTTTATAAATTGCTTAATCAAAAAAAAAAAAAAAAAAAAAAAAAAAAAAAGATGTTAAAAAAAGGAAAGAATGTTATGATCCAAACTTGAAATTTAGAGAAAATTTGAAATTTTAAGAAAATTTATTGCAATTAAGTTCTATTATTGATTAAGGATTGTTTTCTATTGTTGATTATTTTAGGTTTGGAATTCCTTTTTGGTTTTGAAACAGGATCGTTACGAGAAGGTGGGTGGGGGAACCTAGTATTTCCAGGTTACTCAAAGAAAAAACTAGGCGCCATTATTACTTGTGATTTTTTTTTAATAAATATTTTAATATTCGCCATTATTTTCATTTTATGACTAATAATAAGTAGGGTCCCAGAAGCTTACACATGTGTGTAAGAATTAATAAAAATTAAATAAAATATCATAAAAAAATGTATTCTGAATGTGCTTAAAAAGTAAAAGGCCCTGAAGCCAGCAAAATTTTCTTTTAATTTTCACATATTAAATAGAAATATACTAATAAAGAAAATTAAATCTTAAGAAAATTGATATTTATGAACCAAAAATACATTCAAACAAAATAAAGAAATAAAAAATAACTGAATTTTTTTGCTTTAAGAACAATTATTGCATTTTGCAATAGTTACCCTGAATATCGGAATAAAATCCGCATTTAGTTTCAGCTAATTTGTATACTTATTGCTTATGGGAAACAAAAGCTTATTGTCATTAAATTTTCAAAAATGAAATCATTTATGTGTAATAGTATTAAAATTTCTTCAATTATTAGATTTACAACCTGCGGGATAATAAAATTAAAACTACTCTGTCACTCATCGAAAATGTGGGTTAGAAATGCCCCGCGGCAACGTTTTAGTAGTAGCAGTAGTATTAGTTGCTCATTCACGTCGCCCTAGAGCTGCACTATGGTCTATTGGCGACGATCTGGGAAACATCCCTAAGGATGATACAAAGACATGCCATCACAATTTTAATCTTCTTCAGATGTCTTGTGCATTATGTTTTATAGTCGCACAAAACCGGGCAGTTTTTCTTAAATCCTTTAATAAATCCTTAAAATATAAGAATAACACTAAGTTGAGGAAATTTTGCGAGACACCAGCTCATATTAACATAACATAAAAACAAAAAAAACACGATAACTCTCATGGCTTGCCCGATATAATTTTAACCGAAGATTCGTCCACCACATTGGGATATTTTAATCAGCGCTGTGATCCATGCTAGCATACGAATCAAAATGCTTTTCGAATCTGTGTATTTGGAGTCAAAATGAGCGCCCGATTACATAATAAGCAGATTATGTAATACTCTAAGTAAGCTGATTAAAGGGAGTTGTAGACTGAGTCTGATGAAAATAAGGAGGAAAGTTTACTGGAGTATCTCGGGGAGCTAGAAGCGAGCTAAGTTTTCATGAAATTCACAAAAAAAAATTAATCAAAATTGATTTGTCATTTTGCGGAAACATTGACTCAATGCTGGATTTAGAAGCACAATAGCAGAAAACATAAAAATATATGAAGAGTTTCTACTCTAATATTACAGAATGTAAAAAGTTAACGCATTATTTTTCGAACCACATCAAAATGGCAACACTTTCTGACTAAATGCCCACAGCGCCCCGATGCGGGAAAAGACTTAACTACTCGTTGATCATTTGTTTATCTCATAGAAGGAAATATCACAAAATAATTTAATATATTTATATCAGCACAAGTTTGGTTCAATAATATTTATTAAAAAGAAGCGAAAAAACCACTTAACTTTCGAACTATAAATATAATTGAGACATTAATAGTTGAAGTAAACAAAAATACGACATAGCAACTACATTATAAATTGTACCAAGTCAACTATTCAAATCAATAGCATGAACCAACTATTTTTTTCCTAGAGTTGTCAGAGGAAGGAGGGCGAAGAAAAACTTTGAAAAAAGCGTTCTAATGACGTCACAGTCAATTGTCTTATGTATTATTCATTCATAGAGCTCCAAACGTGCGCATTATAACATACTTCATGTGAGTAATTAGTCTTGCTGCGTGTGAAATTCGAGTTTACTTAAATAGAAAAAAGCAATTCTTTGACGATATTACTAAAAGGTCATTACTTCCTTTATGTCATAAGGTGCTCCAAATTGTGAAAAGAGTTTAAAACAATTATACTCACTGCATATAAGAATAACCAGTTACACAAAAGAAATTTATTAAAAATCATTAGAAATTGAGTAAAAAAATATATATTTAGGTAACGTAATAGAAATTTTATAAGACCTTGAATAACAGTATTTCACTATTTATTTCTCACTTTAGTCACTAGATTCGTCCGAAAACGAATGAATGTCACCTATAATAAAGGAAATAATTCAGATAATGTGAAAAAATATCGAAAGGCATTGGGCATGATAATAATAAGCCACATTTTCAAATTTTACAGTAGAGCCTTTTTGAAAACAATACTATTTTTAAGTGATAATATTACTGCTTTTATTTTTTTTTCATTAACGGGATTCCCAGTAACTTGCAAAGTATATGTATGGAAACAATGCTAATAAATAATTCTGTGTAGAATTGTTAAATTTGAAAAAAGTATGACTTATCAATACATTTGTCCTATGCCCTTCATATAAAGTATAACATTTAAATCCCTATTAACTCCATAACCCAGATAACATATGTTGAAAAAGCAACCATTATCTTAACATTTCTGATAAGTATATTTTATTTGTAGTTTGTATATCATGTTAATTAATCTAAAGATTTAAATAAAGCAATCCCGTAACAGAAACCAGGATCGCCATGGAGGTTAAGGTGTTAAACGTTTTCGTGATGAACCGTTTTTTTTAGCAATGTAGTCTGCCTTTACTTCTCAGAAGAGTTTGTACCCATCCGTGTGAACATAAGTTCAAACCACCACCAGAGGGAGCCACCCCAGTCCTTCACAATTTCAATGCCTTTAACAGTTGTGTCAACGATTCAGGCTAGAGTTATAACAAACAATATAACCATTGAGCAATCCTGTGTTTGATATAATTGGATAATCCAACCAGACTAGCAATACTATCTGTCCTTAATAATGACAGTTCAATGCATGTGACCACAGTGTCATTCCGGCTCAGACTAGAGTTATAACGAACAATATAACCATTGAGCAATCCTGCGTCTGATATAATTGGATAATCCAGACAGACGTTCAATATGATCAGTCCTTAATAATGACAGATCAGTGCATGTAACCACTGTGTCATTCCGGCTCAAACTAGAGTTATAACGAACAATATAACCATTGAGCAATCCTAGGGTGTGATATAATGGGATAATCCAACCAGACTAGCAATATAATCTGCCCTTAATAATGACAGTTCAATGCATGTAACCACCGTGTCATTCCAGTTCAGACTAGAGATATAATGAACAATATAACCATTGAGCAATCCTGTGTTTGATATAATTGGATAATCCAACCAAACGTGCCTAGACATATAATAAGTTCTTCATAATATCAGTTCAGTGCATTTAATCATCGTTGCATTTCGGCCCAGACTAGAGATATAATGAACAATATAACCATTGAGCAATCCTAGGGTGTGATATAATGGGATAATCCAACCAGACTAGCAATATAATCTGCCCTTAATAATGACAGTTCAATGCATGTAACCACCGTGTCATTCCAGTTCAGACTAGAGATATAATGAACAATATAACCATTGAGCAATCCTGTGTTTGATATAATTGGATAATCCAACCAAACGTGCCTAGACATATAATAAGTTCTTCATAATATCAGTTCAGTGCATTTAATCATCGTTGCATTTCGGCCCAGACTAGAGATATAATGAACAATATAACCATTGAGCAATCCTAGTGTGTGATATAATTGGATAATCCAACCAGACTAGCAATATAATCTGCCCTTAATAATGACAGTTCAATGCCTGTAACCACCGTGTCATTCCAGTTCAGACTAGAGATATAATGAACTATATAACCATTGAGCAATCCTGTGTTTGATATAATTGGATAATCCAACCAAACGTGCCTAGACATATAATAAGTTCTTCATAATATCAGTTCAGTGCATTTAATCATCGTTGCATTTCGGCCCAGACTAGAGATATAATGAACAATATAACCATTGAGCAATCCTAGTGTGTGATATAATTGGATAATCCAACCAGACTAGCAATATAATCTGCCCTTAATAATGACAGTTCAATGCCTGTAACCACCGTGTCATTCCAGTTCAGACTAGAGATATAATGAACTATATAACCATTGAGCAATCCTGTGTTTGATATAATTGGATAATCCAACCAAACGTGCCTAGACATATAATAAGTTCTTCATAATATCAGTTCAGTGCATTTAATCATCGTTGCATTTCGGCCCAGACTAGAGATATAATGAACAATATAACCATTGAGCAATCCTAGTGTGTGATATAATTGGATAATCCAACCAGACTAGCAATATAATCTGCCCTTAATAATGACAGTTCAATGCCTGTAACCACCGTGTCATTCCAGTTCAGACTAGAGATATAATGAACTATATAACCATTGAGCAATCCTGTGTTTGATATAATTGGATAATCCAACCAAACGTGCCTAGACATATAATAAGTTCTTCATAATATCAGTTCAGTGCATTTAATCATCGTTGCATTTCGGCCCAGACTAGAGATATAATGAACAATATAACCATTGAGCAATCCTAGTGTGTGATATAATTGGATAATCCAACCAGACTAGCAATATAATCTGCCCTTAATAATGACAGTTCAATGCCTGTAACCACCGTGTCATTCCAGTTCAGACTAGAGATATAATGAACTATATAACCATTGAGCAATCCTGTGTTTGATATAATTGGATAATCCAACCAGACTAGCGATCTAACTAATCCATCATAACGACAGTTCAGCACATTTAACCAATCTGACACTTCAGTTCAGAGAGATATAAGGAAAAATATTGAGTAATCCTGTATTAGGTACCATTGGCGATTACCGATATAACCGGAAATCAGACTAATCGATAATGTGATGTAACTGTTAGATAATTTGTTAGACTAGCTCTTTTTGTGAAGTATAAAATAATTTCTATATTTTCAGAAAAATTAATTCAACGTTAGAAATTTCGGAATGCAAATCGCGCAAAGTTGCGTGAACTGAATATGACGCAGGTGCTATCTTGAACCATTTTATCAAACTAACAAATTCTTCTTGAACCTAATTACAATGATTCAAAGTTAACGAAAACTTACTTCAATTTAACACCTTAACTTACAAGTTTAACTTACAATATTATGGTTCAAAATACCGATAATATGGTTCTAAATTAAACCGATATTTTAAGAGTTTAGTCAAAAGTTTCAGATTAAATAATCTCCGGAAGTGTCTTAATATCTATAATATTAATGGAGGCAAAATTTCGTGTATGTGGATTGAAAAAAATCGGTATATGATACTGAAAATTAGATCGAGAGCGTTTAATATTTTACTACAATGACAAAATTCTCACAATTTCCAATTACCTGCAACCTTTCTTTTTCGTATTTGTATCAAAATTTTCTACAATCTGAGTTTTCGGTACAACGAACTAGTAATGATCTCAATCACTTTTGATTAACGGGGTTCTACTATATAATTTTTTACTTCATAGAAATTTCAGAAATAAAATTTGTGATCATAAAAAAGAAAATGCATGATAAAAGAAAATGCATCATTTCTTTTTCGTATTCGTATCAAAATTTTCTACAATCTGAGTTTTCGGTACAACGAACTAGTAAATGATCTCAATCACTTAGGATTACAGGGGTTCTACGATATAATTTTTTATTTCTTAGAAATTTCAGAAATAAAACTTGTGATCATAAAAAAGAAAATGCATGATAAACCGGAGCAATAATTGACAAAAAAATTAATAAAAACAATTGAAGCTGTCAATGTTAAAAGAGGATGAGTAACATTTTTACGAAAATAAGCTTTTTGTTGATTTTGTAATCTGTACAGGTAAACGCAATGTTCAGAGTATGAGCGGGAGATGGATCATGGCTATATCTCAGGTAACGTCACCCAGTAGTTTATTTTTTCATTTTTGAAAAGGGAAATGAGTAGCACATGCCCCATTTCCACACTGACTTGGTATAACTGCAGCAAAAGTCATGTAAAATCATATAATCGAGAACCGATTACAATAATTGTACAATAATCGATAGCGTTAATAATTATCGTAATCAGCGCGCAAATAAAGCTTATCAATATTATGTTTTCGTAATTGTAACAAAGTGAGTTCTATTAACTTTGATACTATTATTTAACACTCAACTGCACGCGCTGAATATTTCAACACAAGTACAAGCGTGGCGCATTTTATACGCCACTGGAAAGTCAGAGAAATAAATAGTTGCGGCTCAACAGTTTTCCATCTGTAACCAACATAACAATGCCACTGAAACAATAAGACTGACGAAACAAAGGACACGTTCATACAGCAATCGCGATTTTTCACACAGCCATGATGTACCGGGAAAAGTGGTTGTAAGGCGGTAAGTACATCAACAGTTTCGTATCCCACACATTCTCTTTGGTGGCAACTAAAAAGGATGTCCCTTCCCAAGTATTAAAGCTTATCCAGTTGGACGTGCACCCATTAACAGCAAAAAATTGGATGACCTGAGAACCCTTTCGAACCATGTTGTTGGTAATGATTCAATATTGTAGAGATGGCCAAAGACTCAAACAGAAGCTAACTCAGTTACACAAAATCTCAATGAAGACAGCTATTGGGGGATTTGAGACTGAATGAACAATTTCAGTACACTATTGACTGATAACATGTAGGGGAGAGTCAGGTAGCCCCGCCCAGCGGGTACCCCCACCCACAGTCAATTTCATATATATAGAATATTTTTTCAAGTCAATGGGCCATTGGACATTAATTGTTGTATTAAAAAAAGATTATTTTCAAAGTTTCAAGTATTTATGCAGCTGTTAACATGGTAAACAATAGTTTTGAAAATATGTTGAATACAGTAGTCATGAAATTAAGAAAAATTGGTTGAATGCTTCGATTAAACTTCATTTTAATACTAAAGGAATAATTTTTTTCTACACATACAGCATTAAAGTATGTAGTCTTAAGTTTAATTTGCGCGAAGAAAGAAGTTTATATGTGAAAAATTGTTAGAGTAATTACAAATTTACAAAAAAATTGGATTTCGGGTAGCACCGCCCAATTTTATTTCGTCGATAAATGTACGGTTGCAAAGATTATTATTTTATTGCTTCAAATTTGAATGTTATAAGAATTTTTAACAACAAATATTGCTGTTATTAAATGATAGAATTCACTAAAAGTATATAAATATGTAATAAATAAAATAATTTTGTGATAAAAATGATAAATGAGGTTTATATATTGTCAATACATTGGTCACTTTCATTTACACCTGAAAAAACAGTCAGAAAACATAATTTTTGTAACTGGGCGGGGGCTACCCGGCACATTTTGAAAAGAGCTGAAAAACATGTTTTTTTAAATTTCTATTTTTTTAAGTTAAACTATTCTTTTTTTGGTTTATTCTTTTTGCATTATTTAATTAGATGGTAAAACAATAGAAACATACAAAAATATTGATTATTACTCAATATTATATAGAAATATAAGCAATACTCCTTAAGTGGGCGGAGCTATCCGACTCTCCCCTACTAATGATTTGTCATTAACTTTTACAATGTGTCAAAATATTTGTTTGGGAAATTAAATTATTGCTTTTAACATAAAAGGATAATTCTTCCTTAACTATTTTTTCCTTTCTTTCTTTTTGGTGTCAATGTTAAATGGGGATATGTGCTAAATTCAAAAATGCACAGTTCCAACAGCTATACTCATTTTTTAATATCAAATACCGAGTAATTTTGACTGCCTGAAGAAGAGAATCCAACATTTTGAAAACAATTAAAATAGTCTTTTCATAAATGACACAGTTATTTTAGTTTTTCTCGAAAGTGCAGATTTGTATCATATCCCCTTTTAACATTGACTGCTTCAAATACAAGAAAAGATTTTTTCTTGGTTTAAAAAATTCAGCAAAAATATTGAGGAAATCTTCATATATTATAATATTATTGATATAATATATTTATAATATATTATAATTTGTACTATAATAATATTATGTAATATAATATATTAATAATATCCTACAACTTATAATGTGATTAATTAATAAAGTTATTTTCCAAGATTTAACTTACTAAAAATGTTAATTAATTCGTACATTTTCAGAACTTTAATTTAGATGAAACCGTAATTACTTCATATTTATTGATTGAATATTTTTATTTAGTTATATCTGATAAAATAGTATTCGATATAATAATAAATAAAATAATATTATTTATATAATATCATTTTATATGTTATTTATTATTTTATTTAATGTTATTGATATATAAAATAATAGCAATGAAAATTACAAAGGAAACTAACTTCTGGGAGTAACATTTGTCATTTTAATCAAAACCTCCCAATAATCCAAGCCATAGTCTTCACATATTTTAGCGAGGGCTTCTTTATATTCCGGTAAAGTCAAAACTACTTTTTTTCTGAAAAAAAAAATCAACATGAAGTCCAGTAAAACTAGATTTTTTCTAAGGAAAAGCAAATATCGTAAATTTTTCATAGAAAGCTTTGCTACGTCCTTATTAGTGATATCTGAAAACTCTTCCGACTCTTTGCTATACGATTCCCCCATTTTGGAAAGAAATGAGTGTGATTTGAGGGGGGTGGAATCGAATAAGTCAATAAAAATAAAGATCAAGGAAAGCATTGTTTTTACGATGAATTGAATGAGATGATAAGTCTAATAGCTTAAAAGGCATATTGGTGGAATGTACAAAAAGTATGATGTTCAACTAGCCCTTTTTATACATCTGAAATCAAGATATTTAGACAAGTGCAGTATTATTTCTCACGTATCGTATTTTTTTTAAACAAACCAGTCCAAACTTGAGTCAATAGAAATTAACACTGCAGGAATCGCAATGTATAAATATACTATTTTTTAGTATTTTTTTAGTTGGTGAAGTGAAACATTGCTTCCGTTGTACGCTTTTACTCTAAATCGAATGAGATCAAGTTCGAAATAAGTCTAATAGCTTAGAAGCTATATTGGTTGTATGTACAAAAATATAATTTCCAACTTGCCCATTTTATTTATCTGAAATCTAGACATCTGAATTATTTCCTACGCATTGTATTGTTTTTAAACAAATCAGACCAAACTTGAGTCCGTAGGAATAACACTTCAGGAATTGCAATGTATAAAAAGTACTATTTTTTTACTTGTACTTATTCACACAAGTGGTATTGTGTAGCAACGGGAAGTATGGGGGTATTCAGATATCATTCAAAACTTTCGATGAAAAATTACCTAGGATATAAATTTTTTCGAAGAAATAATTTTTATGCATAATTTCCGATTTAGGCGGTGGTTCGACGTGTTTTAATGATTTTATTTGATGTAAATTAATTAGACAAAAAATTACAGGTAACATATAGTTTAGTTATTAAATTTTATTTTATAAGCGATGTTGAAAAGATGACTGAGTTTAAAACCATCAATGTTTAACTTCATAGCCTTGCAATTTTGAAGCCAATCCGGAAGACAAGGGAACTTCTGGATCAAACACTGGAAGAAACATGCCTTGGAACTAACTCGCATTTGTTTTAGATGGAGAGAGAAGCTATGAAAATCTTGATCGACGACAAGGAGATTCTAACTCATTATCCGTCTACCACTGAGAATATTTTAAGTCAGCACTGTGGTTGGTGCGAACCGGGAGCAGAATTCGTATCGACTAGCCAAAGCCAGCCAAACTAATGAGCATGCAATTAGGTACTATTTATATTTTATTTGGGCACAAGTAAATAAAGTTTGTGATGTATACTCTGCTTAAAAATAATGTTTTTTTTTCAAGTTTGTTTCAATAAATATTTTTTTATGAAACTGTTTCGGATTTTTATAATGTTTTTGTTTGTTGAATGAAAAATTACTCTTACTTATCCGTAAAATAAAAAAAAAGAATACGATTATATTCGTTAATAGTAAAATTAAGAAAAAAAAAGCAATTTGCTGGTTAAAATTAATGATTAGTTTCATTTATTGTAATACCTAATAATAAATGAGAGTTAAAGTTTTTTTTTTGCATATGGTATTACTATTTTAAATTTATTTTTTTCTAAAACTGCTCTGCTGCCAAAATTTTCGGAATAGCGAATTTGTAATGAATTTAGAAATTAGTCCTTAGTTAGCAGGTGTTTACGGTCACATAAACAGAATCTACGTTTTTTCCAATCCTAAATATTACTAGAATTACTGCTAAATAAATACTGCTTAATAAATTTCAAATAACCTTGATTCAAAAAATAATAAGAAGAACTTGACTCTATCAAAATAATTAAAATTATATTTTTGTCCCCAATTTGCAACCTTTCTCATGATTGTTCACTTCCTTCTTCCAAAAATAGTGAACTACACTGTTGGACAAAATTAAGAGATGGAAGACATTTTCCCAAATATCTCAAAAAATACTGAATATAAATAAATGAAATTTGGCATGGATATAGCTTATTCCATGATAATAAAGTATGCAAAACAAAACAACCATTCACTGGCAAGACCTATTGCCAATAAATCCAATGTAGTCTGAACTTATAAAAGATGACAATAAAAGTAAGGCTTGCACAGTGTGTGTTGCCTCTAGTATGGTGTATGGTCACCCCTGACAGGAAGACTTGTGGAAGATCTTCCCATTCTTCCAACAGAGCAATTTTTAACTCCAGAATGGTTCTGGGGGGGGGGGAGGTTGGCGCATCGCAATAGCTCTCCCAAGAGCATCCCAAGCATGTTCGATAGGATTCAGGTCAGGGGATTTGGCTGGAAAATCTATTCGTTGAATATGCTCGCTTTTCAGATACGCATCAACCATGAGAGCCCTATGTGGTCGCGCATTGTCGTCCATAAAAATGAACTCAGGGTCAACAGTGCCCCTGAAAAGACGCACATAGGGCTCTAGGACCTCCTACTCTGTACCTCTGGGCATTCACGGAACCATTGTCAAACACATGGAACGGTGTGCGGGTATCTTGCATGTGCGAATAAATGTGCGAAAATGCTTTCCATCTGTTAATTTTGTCCAGTGTAATATAATCGTATGTCATGTGACGTAGGCGAGAGAAGTGCAAACTCTTAGTGAACGAACAATACACGGAATATTAACAATGCAAAAATAGTTCTTACTGAGCATATCGCTTGAAGCCCGCTGCATTCTCTTCTTGGTATATACCTGCTTGCTTCATCCATTTGCTATGACTGACGTAATCCATAATATTTCCCCGATAAATCTTCTTTGTAAATTCCGGAAATTTTTTCTCAAAATTTGTATTTAAAAGACTCCTGTGTGCAATGCTTATACTCAAGCAGGAGCTCTTAGTCTGTCTTCTATTCCATAAACTGCTCCACCCGAATCGGCTATCGTAGCGGTATTTTGTTATGTTTCTAGTTTCATCCTCACATGTTTTGGTTTTAAAAGCAGGTATTCTACTTTGGCAGAGTTTCTGTTCTGAATTCAAGAAGAAAAAAAGCAAGTGAATGTTTTATACGTAGCTGAAAACAGAATAAATCTAAACACTGAAAAAAATATTTGAGTTTAAAATAATTCATGGCGAATGTTTTTTTTCCCCGAAACGTCTGTAAAAATTAATCATAAGCTTACAAGGATTGTTATTTCTTCTTAAATTTAGCATCAAATATACTTAAAATATTATTTGTTTGATGGTGTAGGTTTGAAATCTGATTGATTTCCACTTTGTCCAGAGAGAAATCATTAGTTTATTTAACTAATCAATTGCTTACAAACTAATAAAATGTATATAAACGGCCTAGTAGGGGTTTGCGTTGCCATGCTTAATATCCCTAAACAGCTTTCTCAGCTCATTCAGCAGACACTAAGGCAGCAGACTCTAAGGCACATCTGGCTCAGCAGACACTAAGCCACAATAGTTCAGCATTTTTGTTTAAGAAATATTTCCACACAGAAACCGAAACTGTCTTACATCTCGACAGAAAATTTATAAATCCTAAGTTATTAAAAAAAGCAATACATACAATAGTTAAAACCTTTAAAATAAATATTGAATTTTTATTTTAAATTAAAAAATATAATGATTTTCTAAAATAAATGACCATAACCTTATTAATTTTTTTAAGAAATGAATTTGCATCGAAAAGCTTAACTAAATTCTTAATAATATTATAGTTCGATCCCCACCTGCTGAAGGCTCCCAGTTTACAAAAAGTTGACTTGTGCACGTTAAATTTGTAGGGGTCACAAAATCTTCTAAGTTCCCATAACAAATCAATACCTTTGGGGTACTAGATTGGACATGGACGTGCTCTGGTTCATGTCCAAATTATGATCTGTGGATGGATGGAAGATGTGTAAATGCGTCTTCCCTGTGAAATGGGCTGTGACGTACTTGCGTAACAGAAGTCGAATTCTTGGCCAAAGATGGCACCGCTTGAAAACAAGAAAAAGCGCACCCCTCTGCTATAAAATAGGTTAGTCAGTGACATAAGACAACTACAATAACAACGATAATAATATGCTGTTTATTGGCTTGTTTGCTACTTACCACTAACAAACGGTAAATATTATGCCGATATAAGCTTTACAACGCATTTTGATTAGTGACTTTATTTCATATTTTATAACCATGGTTGAACATCCGACGCAATTCTGGGTTTACGACTACCAATGTTCAACTCCGTATCCTAGTAATTTTGATTCCAATCCAGAAGACAAGGGTGCACCTGGATCAGTACCCCCAGAGGTTTGATTTGTTATGGGAACTTGGTGGACTTAGTGACCCAAACAGATTTTGCGTGCATCAGTCACCATTTACTACACGGGGAGTCTTCGGCCGGCAGGGATCGAACCCACGACTTCTTGGACATGGGCCCTGTGCTCTACCAACCAGACTATCCCGGCCCTTTGATTAGTAACTTGCAAAAAATTGGCACTTAATTTGCTTTTAGAAAGTTAGTATTATCAAAAGACTCTAACTGAACTTAAATAAACTTCTCAATTGAGTCCTATATTTAATTTATTGTCATACAGACACAGTCCCTCTTTATTAAAACTTATTTTTTCTAATAAAAAAAGTCAATTTTGGGTATTCATTTGTTAGCTGAGCCATTGTAACACAAAAAAAACCCTATTTTTTATAAGTAACTTTCAGACATTAAAAAATGAAAAATGAGAATAGAATTTTTATTGGACGATTATATACGAACAGCGTTAGATAACTGATTTCTATTGAGTAAAAGATTTTTAGAAAAAACAACAAACCGCAAATTTTATTTAAATTTTGTAATTTTCTACAAAAAACAAAATTGCCTTGACCACTAAAAATACTTATAGTAATATTAAATATATTTATTATATTATATTTATTATTATATAACTTATAGTAATATTATATTTACATAGAAAAAATCTATAATATTGCATATATCCAACAAATCTATATATTGCATATAATTTACATATATCCAAATGTAACTATCAAAAGGCGCTAATATTTTTTACAACAAAAATAAAGATTAAATAAGTTTTTTAAACTTATTTATTCATTTTTGAAGCAAGTTTTTAGCATATTGAAGTAATTTTGTTTGCGAAATATTTTTTAAGCTAAATGCTCTATTCTTGCAAATAAGATCGCAAATATTCTATCAACATTAGAATCGTGACACCAATATTTTTTTTCCATTACTTTATAGAAAATAATCGGATGTCAAAAAATTCAATGAAAAAGTTTTTAATTGTTTCTTTTTTAAAAAAAAAATAGAAAGGTATTTTGCATACGTAGTGAGTAGTAGTATTTAAAATTTATTATAAGATAAATATCAATGGAATTCAGAATTAATTATAGAGCTGTATATTTAGAATAAAAATTAATTTTCCTACCTTTAAGGAAAATCCTTTTTTTTTTTGTAGAAATTGACGAAATAGTATAAAGCCTTCAAATCTAAAAATGAACGACATTAATTTTAGAGCAACGGTGTGCTATCAGGTTTTGTTTCAGACTTGGGTAATTAACTTTTTCAAAACTCCAACAGGCTACAGGAGTTATTGTTTGGTCAATAGGTTCTAGTTTTTCAGTGATTTTAAGATACTTCCAGAAGGAAAAGATTTTTCGGAGGATAAATCAGGCATCGAGTAGACTTCAATTACAATAACTGATAGAAATGCTTACAGAACCCGGGTTCTTGAGTTTTCAGACAGTTGATTGACGACCATAAGGATTGGAGAATGATTTAAATAGGAAAAATAAATTGAATTTTTTGAAAAATAAATTGAATTAGAACAACGAAAAAGAAAAGGGAAATCTGTAAGACCAATCATGAAAAACGTCAAAGCATTTGTTTCACAGCAATATTAATTACTATCGTTTTGTCAAATAAACAAATTGTTGTAGATCCTTAACCTTTTACTCCCCTGACTTGAGTCCTTTTGAGCTTTTTCTCTCGAATTAAAATACATCTCAATGAACGTTATTTTGAAAGACTGGAAAACACTAAAAATGATGCACGGTGAGGTATTTTTATTTACGTTGCACTAGAGCTGCACAAAAGGCTGTTGGTGATGGTCTGTGAAACCTCCCTAGTCTGTGAAACATATATAAGATAGGACATATTCACACACCATCCATTCATCCAAAGATCGTGATTTTGACATGAACCAGAGCATGATCAATCTCAGCTCCAGTACACCCAGAGGTGTTTATTTGTTATAGGAACTTCAAAGACTTTGTCATCCCGACACATTTAGGATGCACCAGTCATCATTTTGTACGCGGAGAGTCTTTGGTCGACGAGGAATAAAATGCTGTAACTGACCAGATAAAGGCTATTATAGATTTCGGGTTCCAGCACTGCTAATAGGATAGAAAGTACAGTCACCGACGACGTATGGTTTTCCAAAGAAATTATTTCGTGAAAGACAATCTTGAATTGCAACTCAATTCGAATAAAAAATTATTAAAAAATAAGTCTAATTACTTAATTTAGACTTCTTGTAAAACCATTAAAGTAAAGAGCTAGATATCAAAATGCAACACGTGCACTTCTACATATATAAATATCTTATTACAAGAAGATAGAGATTATGTTCTTGAACTAGGAAGCTATTACAAAGGAAAAATTAAATTCCTTATACCTTTTTAGTTCATTTTTCAACATATCAATATAAATTTTGTCTTTGAAATTATGACTAAAAATGTATAGCTATTAAATATTTTATTAATATCGATTTTTCAATAGTTTTAAAAAATTTTCTGTGTTCAAAAACGTTTAAATGTGATAAAGTAAGCTTAAGATAAGCTATAATAGTAATACTCGTAATCGCATGCTTTTAGCAAAGTTATTGTTTGCGTAGTTATGTACATATTTGTCTAATTAATATTTATAAGATCAAAAATTTCTTTTTATTTTTAACATGAAGAGCCTAACTTCTAATTGCCCGAAGTCTGAGTCAGGCAAATTTTTCCAACTCTAACTCCTTTTAAGCCCCATAGCTCAATTACTCAACAATTACAATTGTTACAATTACTAAATCTCAATGTATTTTTTTTTCTATAAAAGAAGTACTTTAAATCATTCAAATGTAAATCCCTTTACTTGCATTATTGTTTGAAGTTTTCTTTTATGTTCTGAATCACCTATTGCATCATAACATCTATTTGTTAGGAACAATGAAAACGAAATATTCATAACAATGCAATAGTATAACAATCAGTACTGCACGGTATTGTCTCAACATTATTCGTAGCTGAAAAAGACATTATCAACAATGGTATTAATCATTCGAATCTGTTTGAATGTTAGCGATTGAAGACATTTAAATTTTGATTTGCGAAATGAGCGATTTGTACAAGGAAGTACTGATCAAGAATTGGAAGTTGGGGAGGATTAACCATCCTAGACCTCGACCTCCCGAATGTAAGTATAAATTAGGTAAATTTTCAACTCCATATTATTTTCATATGCTTCTCTGTATCCAACTGTGTACTGTTGTCGTACAGTGCGCGTACAGTTTACTCACCCACTAACTCTTCTTTTTATTATATATTTTATCATTTGGAGAAAAGTTTATTTTAATATAATTATGTTCTTTTTATTCTGATGACTGTATTTTACAAATGTATGTCATTCAGATGTTCTTAATATTAATTTACTCTTGTGACTCTTGTTCTAACGAAAGATATCCTTTCTTCTTCTTCTTCGTTAGCCTACAGCCTAGTGCAGGCCAAGGCTTTCTCAATTAGCTGCCTCCAGCTTTGAGCTAGATTTTTCCACCTGTTTATTCCCAACAATTTTAAGTCCTTCTCAACACTGTCCAACTATCTTGTAGCTGGTCTTCCTCCTCTTTTAGTTCCTTCAATTTTCGAAAAAGTAAGTTTTTTAACAAGGTCCAAATCTTCAGGCCGAAAAACGTGCCCCAGCCATCTGATCCTGTAGGTCTTAATAACCTCCATAATATTAGGTAATCTATATTTATTGTACATCTCGTGATTATATAAACTTCTCCAAATATTATTTTCCTTAACTGCTCCAAAGATTGACCGAAGGATCTTTCTTTCAAAAATGAGTAGTCTATTTTCCTCTGTTTCATTAATTGCCCAGGTCTCGCTACCATATAGAATAATTGTACTGATTAAGGTTTTGTATGGATTTACTTTTGTATCAAAGAAGAGGAATTTCGATTTTAATTGGTTCCTCAGACCAAAGTAGCACTTATTGGCCATCAAAAGTCAGTTTCTAACTTTAACCTTTATCTCATTTTTGTTGGTAACAAGCGTACCTAGATACTTAAACCTCTTAACTCCTTCAAAGGTACAATCCCCAGTTCTGAGTGACAGTACATGATGTACTCTAGAACTTACTACCATAAATTTTGTTTTTTCAAAGATATCCTTTATCAACATAAATTATTTCATCCTGTTACAGATAGGGGGAGAATGGAAAAAGCTGCGAATATCTTGCAACTGAAAAAAAGTGGAGAATTTTACTCGGAGGAGCTTGAGGCGCCTTGGGTTCATGACCTGGACAACAATAGAGAAGCACCTGTGTTGAAAAATAAAACTTCTAGCGCAGTGGATGTTAATGGTGATACATCATCACCTGAAAACCGTTCAAGCACTAAAGGGGGGAAGAAAAAGTCTTTGCTGCGTGTTCTATGGCCTTTCACTTTTGAGAAAAAGATCAAAAACAAAGCGTTGGACACAGCTGCTGGTAAAGATGACCTATCGTCTAGAGAACGCAGTGTCAGCACTAAAGAAGAAAAGAAAAAGACATGGCTTAATTTTCTATGGCCTTTTACATCAAAGAAGATCAAAACAAGAGAACAAGCAAAGGTCATAAAAGCTGAAAAATCCGGCAAAACTGCTTCTGATACTGAAGCCTCATTTTCTTGCATTTCCAACAAGCTTGGCGATGTTTGGTCGACCGAAAATATTACCATCTATGAAACTAATGCCAAAAATACTAAATCTGGAGCAACTGACACATCAAATGGCGTTTTCGCAAGCCATAAAGAGGATTGCAAGTTCATATCGGAAAAAGTTGCTGTTGAAACAAAACCAGATTTTTATACATCAAAAAGCAGTAAAATATCCAATGGCATTGCCATGAACAAAGAAGATGAGACTGTAGAAGATCCTGCAGATATTCACATGACCATACATAAAGGAGCAAATATCACTTTAAACATCGACAGCAAGTGTCATGTTGAACTAAATATGAACCAAGAATCTGACGTGAAGCTGAATTTCAATGACGATATAGTCCCGGCAGTCAACTTCGACTACTTGTTAAACAATCTCGATTCAGTGTTAAACACCCTAGACTCGAAAGATCGAGAAAATATCTTGCAGCTCCAGAGAAGATTAAACAGCCTGTGTAACAGATTGCACAGAAATTTTCAAGATGTAGTCGAAGCTGCCATGTTGAATATTGCAGCACGATGTGTAGAGAAAGAGGTAGAGAAAATGGAAAAGGATGAAGAAACAGAGGATTTCTGTGAAATTAATGTAAACAGAATAAATACTTGTTCTGTGGATGACACAAGTGTAGATTCGAAGGAGTAGTATAAGCGACTAGAATCTCCTGAGACCCGATTGGACAGCATTTGAATAATTTTAATACTTAAGAAATAATATTTCAAGAATAGTTTCCCTGTTTAAATGCATTCAAAAAGCAGTTTGCTATTTAAAAAAAATATTTTATTTTTACATCGGTAGGACTTCTGAATATTATAAAATATTATAGAAAAGCCAAAAATTTTTAAACTACCATTATTCGGTCTCAGGAGAATGTTAGAAAAGGCAGATCATCATGGCGAAAAATGAAAAAAAAATTTTAAAAAATGAAAAAAAGTTTTTTTCTGAAAATATAAAATTTCTGAAGAGGACAAAACAAATGTCAAATGCGTAATATATTGCACAGAAACAAAAACGTAATTGAAGCTGCTTTCCAACTGCAGCACATCGAGTAGAAAAAAATGAGGGACAAGTTGTTTCTAACTTACAACAATATAAACGTGTCTGAACATTGAAATCAACATCTGAAAACAACTTCTATGATGATGGATCGAAAATTATGTTATTGTTGAAACTACTGTATTGAAAGCTGCAGTACATGGTAGAAATGCTGAAAAGATAAAAGGAAACTAAAAAGACAAAATATATTCAGAGAAAAAAGAGGAACCAAATTTTTTGTGGCAAAAACTAACATAAACTTGATTGGACATTGAGACCAACATAAACAGGCTTAACATCATGTGCAACTGATCACCTGGATGAACTGCATAAAAACTTTAAAGTCGTAACTGAAGTTGCTCGGCAGAAGACTGAAACACATGGAGGGAGTAAAAAAGATTGACCAAAGAAAAGAAATATGAGAATCAGTTGTTTTTATTGAAAGCGCTTTGAATTTTCATTATACACTAAAGAACTTGATTGCACAAAACTTGTGAAATTGATTGCACAAAAACATTGAAGGTGTAATTGAAGCAGCCAGACTGAAAACTGCTGCCAGACTGAAAACTGCACATTGAGGGGAAACAAAGAAAACTGAGGATCAATTTTTTTTAATGAAAATGCTTCAAAGTTTCAAAAAAGACTAAAAAACTCGTGCAACTGATTACTCAAAAGCATTGGACTGAAAACCACGTGTAATTGATTGCACAAAAACATTGAACTAAAAACTCGTGTAATTGATTGCAAATAAACAATAAAGCTGTAACTAAAGCTATCAGACTTGAAAACTGCAGCACATCGAAGAGTAAAAAAAGAAAAGAAAAATGATGAACAATTTTTTTTCTTCTGCGGAAATGCTTTGAAGTTTCAAATAAGTCTAAAAAAACTCGTGTGATAGATTGCTCAAAAGCATTGGACTGAAAATCTCGAGTAATTGATTGCACATAAACATTGAACTAAAGACTTGTTGAACTAAAAAATAATTGGAGTTGTAGTTGAAGCTTCCAGGCTGAAAACTGCAGAACATTGGAGAGTAAAAAAGTAGACAAAGAAATGAAAAATGAGTAGTCATTTTTCTCAATGAGAAAAGAACATTTAAGACTAAAAATCTCATTTAAGACTAAAAAAACTCTCGTGATTGATTTCAATGAAAATGATGAACTAGAAAACGCACTCTATTGATTGCACAAAAACATTGAACTAAAAAACTTGTGTAATTGATATTACAAAAACATTGGACTAAAATTCTCGTGTAATTGATTGCACAAAAATGTTGAACTGAAACACTCGTGTAATTGATTGCACAAAAACATTGAACTAAAAAACTTGTGCAATTGATTGAACAAAAACATTGTACTAAAAAAATGTGTAAATTAATGGCACAAAAACATTGAACTAAAAAACTCATATAATTGATTGCACAGAAACAATGGGCCACAAAACTCGTGCAATTGATCTCACAAAAATTGTGAAGTTGTATTTAATACTGCTGGACTGAAAACTACAGCACGAGAGAGTTAAAAAATATAGATGGAGAAAAGAAAAATGAGGACCAGTTAATTTCATTAATAATCATGTTGAAGTTTCAAAAATCTAGTGCAATTGATTGCACAATAACATTTAAGATATAATTGTAAAGGCTTTGTGACTGCAACGCATTGAGAAGAAAAAAATATAGACGAAAAAGTAGTAAAAGATGGATCTGCTGCTTTCACTGACTAACCAATAAAAATTTAATTGAACATCAATACCAACTTAAACAGACTAAAGAACTTTATCAATTATAACTCAACGTTTAATGATTAATTTGTATTTTTTATCTTCTATTTTTTATCCTATACATCATGATTATTTTGTATGTTATGAAAATGTTTCATTAAATTTTAAGCTTCATTAAACTTATATTACAGCGGTTTCAAGTCATCATTTATTTTTATTAGAAATATATATACATGATTAATTTTATCTTTGCGTTTGCGGGGGATGGTAGCTATCGACAATGTCAACCGTCATCTACGAAAAGGTACCCTATCATAGAATCGAGTTAACATGTATTATATACTAGTGAATTGTAATTGTAATTTTGTAGTGGTAGATACCCTACAGTACTTCCCCACCAGAATTATATCTGTGACAGAATTCGATGAACGGATACCACTAGTTGATTCATTGCTTGTTTTAGAGAGAAGTCGGGAGAGTTGTATTAAGATCACCGTACATTTTGCTGATCGTGAGAGCTGTATTAAGCTCCTGTGCTGCCTTAAGCAGTCGAGTGTATGCAAGCCGACGTGTGTGATCGAGACTGAGTAGCAACATGATGAAAAGGTGGATAATGTCGCAATCACTAGCAGCAAGTGAACTGTTCAATGTGGACCATCCATCGAAGAAGGCGTTACTGTCTAGGTAGGCGTGTTCATATCGAAGTGGGTGTTGATACCACCGTAGGCGAATTGACAAAACATACCGTAGATTGCAAAGGGTTGGCGAAAATTTCTATTGGCGTTAAAGGAGCGTTCGCGGAAATCGCCAAACAGCTGTGTGCTTATGATTTTGTTTTGTTTTCGGTATCGCATAACATTCAACAAGTTAGATATGGGTGCGGGTCTTCATTTGATTCTTCTGCATCAAATAAAATATAAAGCGTATTTTTTTGTTATAGCGCCGACATAATTGTTTGTATCTGTTGACTAAATTGTGTTTATTAGCGCTTTTTAAAAGGTCGTAATAGAACTAAGATAGAAAAATTACACATTATTACATATTCTATAGTTTCATAACTTTCATTAAATGTATTTCGAGTAGTGAAATTCTTTTCCTACTCATCCACTAATTCGAATTAATAATTTCACAATAACCTTTAATCCTTAATGATGAAATGATTATTATAATAAAGTTTGTTTACTTAAAAGATTAAAAAAAAAATTTTTATTGTTTAGCAGAGACTGTTTCCGATTCTATATTCATTAATTAAACTTAATGGTTTTGCTCGATAACCATTTACAATTTTTTTTTAAATTTTATTTAATTTTCTGTTATTATGAAATTCTTTAAATATTTTTCGACGTAGAGATTATTTAGCAATAATGCGAAAAGCTGAAATTTATAAATTTATAATATTTATAAATATTTAGGAGAATTTTTAGCAGCTATTTTGTACTAATTATTTTAATTGAAATGTTCATTATGCGCAGTTTTATAATAATAATCGTAAAATTCATTGAACAATTGAGTATTAAATTTTAAAATGCAAGTATAATTTAATAATTATTTCATTTTATAACTGCAAAACGGTAGATAAGTACATGATACGAGAATATTATACGATTGCTTTATAATGAAAGAACAACAATTTAAGTTTTAAACTTTTTGTGGAAAAGAAAAAATTGAAAATTTCTCCTGTTATCGGTGTTAGCGATTAGAGAGTCTTTTATCGTATAAATATTAAGTCAGTATTGTTCCCTTTTAAATAAAAATGCATTTTGCAGTGGAAAAAAAAAATTGCTTGAATTTTGTCGATAGAAATTCCCTAATTATAGCAGCAAAAACTTTTAAATTTCTAATCAAACTTTCCTTCATTATAATTTTGTGTGAATAATTATTATTAATAATATAAATGACTATTGAAAGGAATTAATTGAGAATGTCCAATTTTAATGAATTAACTGTTTACGCAATCAGATTAATAATTTTTTTCATAATTTACAAGAGGAGAAAAAGTCTTTACAGTTTAAAAGTGAAGAGAAAAATATAGTTGAGATTAAATTTATAAAGTAAGCACAACCCGAAGGAGATTGAAGTAATGGCATTAAAATCGAAATTTCAAAAGAAAAAAAAATCACGTTTTAGTGTACAGTGAGCAGTAAACAAAAATCTAAAACTAACTTTTGATCTAATGATCAGATGTTTACGTTCTAGGACTCAATCTTAATGGATCGAGAGGGTGAATTCAAATATGCCGCTTAATTATAGCAGACAATATATTTTAAGTTCGGAAATCAGACACTAAAACGAGCCTACTTTGAGAAATTTTTTTCCTGCGTATTCGTATTTTTGATCCCCAGTATATAAGGGTTGCTGCAATCTGGAAATATTATCCCAATAGTTTGGTCAGGAAAGCAATGCAATGTTAGGACCTTTAGTGTTAACCTTACTTTTTGCGCATTTCACCATATCTTGAGAACTTTCCAGTGAACTTTTAAGTGAATTGAAAATTTTTTGCACTCAATGTTTTAATGTTCATTTAATTTAGAATTTCCTTCATTCCCTACCACTATTGTAAGATATTTACTTTTCACATAACTTGTAAAATTAAAAAGTTTAGAATTCTTTACAAAATCACTCAGGCGAAGTGATTGCGTTTTATTTAAATCTTATTTAGAAGGTATTTTTCTTAAAGTATTTCATTTAAAGTTTTTATCATTTTAAGTTGAAATGAATGTGGCCCGCTTTGCATAGTTCAAAAATTATTTCAAAGGAAACATAACTTAACATTAACACTCAGGACTTACAATTATAAATCAAACAATCACTACATTTATTTATTAAAAAACACTCTTATGAACTGATAATAAATTGATCTAAGTCCTAAATGTGAGTTCTATAATATATAATTTATTTAAACTCAGAATATACATCTGACCTCTGTTGTCGCCAATGGCTCAATTTTAAAATATAGTTTTTCTTTTACAAATTTTCGGATATTTTCATATGAAGGATAGTATTAAGTTTGAGAATTAAAAATTTTTGTTTAAAAAAGTTGTTAAAAATTATAATTATTATTAATACTTGACAACAGGAAGTTTTCAATTAAAGGTTGAAAATTTGTTTAATTATGTTATTTTTTAACTCTGTTATTTTTCTAATTATTTTTAATTACCTAATTCATATAACAGTATTTAGGAATCTATAAATTTATGCTACGTATGATCGTTGCAGAATAACCTGCACCCAATATATGTAAATAAAATATATTTTTAAAATTGTTGTGCATTTTCTATTAATTGCATTTCTTATTCTTATATTGAAAGAGTATCAAGGTATCTATGACCTCCATAATAAATGAAGTATTTACGGACTTTTATGTATATTAAGGAATTGAATCAATTTTTCACAAAGTTTACGTTCTCATCCCATTGAAAAAGAGTTATTTAATAAATATTTTTTTACAATAAATGCTTCTAGTAATAAAACAAACGCGATATAGGTCATTGAAGAAAAATCCATTCATTTGTACATTTTTCCCTTCTTGAAATTATTTCACATATTTCTTTTTTCACTAGCGAATTTCCGATTACTTTAAAATTTTAAAAATATCGATTTTTTCATTTGCAAGAAATTTTTACGTTAAAGCGTGATAACATTTTTGCATACTTAAATTTTTTTTCTAATAAATAATATGTCTTTGTTAATTTCTAAAAAAAATGTTCATAAAAAAGTTTACATTATTCTTTTATCAAGATTGATTTAAAAGAGAAAAATCACTAAATTAAACAGGTTATGTTTTCTTACAATAAAAGTTAAATAGAATTCTTTAAAATAGCGTTCCAATAAAACATGGTATTAAAATGTTACGTTATTTTTTGTGATTGGTTCATTAATAAATTATTTTTATTTCTTCACAAACACAATTCTTGTAAAAAAAATTAAATCTGTTATATCAAAAAACTAGATCGTTTTATAAAATACAAATTATTGCGCTTAATAAAATATAAATACAGTTTATTTGTAACGTGATCCTAAGAATAAAAAGGTTATATTTTTTTTAATTCTCTACTAAAATGAATTAATGAGTTATTTTTATTCATCATGGCTAGTCGAGGAGAAAAAAATATCGAATTTCACTGTTTAGGTTAATGTAATTTCGTTCTCCCACCACATTTAAGCGTAATCCATCGCCAATTCCACTTGCAATCGCCTAGTTTACAATCTACGGTATGTTTTGTCAATTCGCGCACCGTAGACGTGTTCACATCATGTCCGGGTCACCAATATGGGGATAGTAGTTATCGACAATGTCAACCATCATCTACGAAAAGGTACCCCATCATAGAATCGAGTTAACACGTCTTATATACTAGTGAATTGTGATTGTAATTTTTTAGTGGTAGATACCCCACAGTACAGTGTGAGGAGAGTAAAAGTGGGGTGTAGAGCTGGGTGAGCTGTTATTGACAATGTCAACCTTCATCTATGAAAAGGTACCTCGTCATAGAATCGAGTTAACACGTCTTATATACTAGTGAATTGTAATTGTAATTTTGTAGTGGTAGATACCCTACATGTTTTTTTTTGTGTTAATATGAGTTTGTCACGTGTTTTCTTTGTTTGTTTTTGTAATTTTTTTAATTTTTACTCCTTGTTTATGTCCACTTAAAGCTGAACATTGTATATGGATTAATATTTCCAATAAAGCCATATGTAACAACATATATACATGCTTTTTACCTTTTGACCATATTGAATATAAAATTAAGTAAGAAATCCTTTTTAGAAAAATACATTAACTAATCTAAATGTTTAAAAAAAAAACATTTACATAAGTACTTGCAAGATATGACATTACTATCCAAACTACAAATTTTCACTGGTTTAAAAAAAATGTTTGGGAACGTTAAATTCCTTCATATATTTAACCATAACCATAAAAGCAGCTTAAGTTGTTTCCAGGTATTCGACGTGGAGAATTGCGTAATTCTTACAGGTTACTGACAATGACGTTTGAAGTTGACGGCGGAACTACGGTGCCATCCGATGATAGAGGACCAGAATTTTTTTTATTATTATCTTTTTACATAAGATGTGTTTGTGGAATTTAATAAGTAAAATAAGTTTAACTATTTATAGTTTTACGACTAAAAAGATTTAGCTATTAATTATTTTTATCAACATCGATTTTTCAATATTTTTAAAAAAATTTCTGTGTTCAAAAACGTTTAAATGTGATAAAGTAAGCTTAAGATAAGCTATAATAGTAATACTCGTAATCGCATGCTTTTAGCAAAGTTTTTGCCTGCATTGTTATGTACATATATTTATAAGATCAAAAATTTCTTTTATTTTTAACATGAAGAACCTAACTTCTAATTTGCCAGAATCTGTGTCAGGCAAATTTTTCCAACTCTTAACTCCTTCTAAGCTTCATAGCCTAAATTACAATTACTCAATCTCAATGTATTTTTTTTAAATAAAAAATGCACTTTAAAGCATTCAAATGTAAATCACTTAACTTGCATCAATGTTTGAAACATATTTTTATGTTTTGAACTCATAGCGACCATTTATTAGGAACAATGAAAATGAAATATTTATAACAATACAATAGTATAACGAACAATAGTGTTTATTCGTAGCAAAAACAAAGACATTACCAACAATGGTATTAATCATTCGAATCTGTTTGAATGTTAGCGATTGAAGTCTAAACATTTAAATTTTGATTTGCGAAATGAGCGATTTGTGCAAGGAAGTACTGATCAGAAATTGGAAGTTGGGGAGGATCAAGGATCCTAGACCTCGACCTCCTGAATGTAAGTATAAATTAGGTAATTTTCAACTCCATATTACTTTCATATGCTTATCTATATCCAACTGTGTACTGTTGTCGTACAGTGCGCGTACAGTTTACTCACCCACTAACTCTTCTTTTTATTATATATTTTGTCATTTGGAGAAAAGTTTATTTTAATATAATTATGTTCTTTTTATTCTGATGACAGGATTTCACAAATGTATGTTATTGAGATGCTTTTAATATTAATTTACTCTTGCGTTTTAACGAAAGATATCCTTTATAAACTTAAATTATTTTATCATGTTACAGATAGGGGGAGAGGAATAATAGAAATGGAAAAAGCTGCGAGTATCTTGCAGCGGAAAAAAAGTGGAGAATTTCACTCGGAGGAGCTTGAGGCACCTTGGGCTCATGACCTGGATAACAAAGGAGAAGTACCTGTGTTGAAAAATAAAGCCTCTAGCACAGTAGCTGTTAATGGTGATACATCATCACCTAAAAACCGTTCAAGCACTAAAGAGGGGAAGAAAAAGTCTTTGCTGTGTATTCTATGGCCTTTCACTTTTGAGAAAAAGACCAAAGACAAAGAGTTGGACACAGCTGCTGGCAAAGGTGAAATATCGTCTAGTGAATGCAGCGTCAGCACTAAAGAACAAAGGAAAAAGACATGGCTTTATTTTCTATGGCCTTTTGCATCAAAGAAGATCAAAACAGGAAAACAAGCAAAGGTCATAAAAGCTGAAAAGTCTGGCAAAACTGTCTTGGATACTTCAGCCTCATCTTCTTGCATTTCCAATAAGCTTGGCGATGATGCGTTGAACGAAAATATTACCATCTCTGAAACTAATGCCAAGAATACTAAATCTGGAGCAACTAATACATCAAGGGTTGTTTTCGCAAGCCATACAGAGGATTGCAAGTTCAAATTGGGAAAAGTTGCTGTTGAAACAAAACCAGATTTTTATACATCAAAAGGCAGTAAGATATCCAATGACATTGCCATGAACAAAGAAGATGAGACTGCGGAAGATCCTGTAGATATTCACATGACCATACATAAGGGAGCAAATATCACTTTAAACATCGACAGCAAGTGTCATGTTGAACTAAATATGAACCAAGAATCTGACGTGAAACTGAATTTCAATAACGATATAGTCCCGGCAGTCAACTTCGACTACTTGTTAAACAATCTCGATCCAGTGTTAAACACCCTAGACTCGAAAGATCGAGAAAATATCTTGCAGCTCCAGAGAAGATTAAACAGCCTGTGTAACAGATTGCACCGAAATTTTCAAGACGTAGTCGAAGCTGCCATGTTGAAAGCTACAGCACGATGTGTAGATAAAGAGGTAGAGAAAAAGGAAGAAGAAACAGAGGATTTCTGTGAAACCAATGTAAAGAGAATAAACACTTGTGTTATGGATGACATAAGTGTAGATTCGATGGAGTAGTTCAAGCGACCAGAATCTCCTGAGACCCGATTGGACAGCATTTGATATAATATTATCATTTCAGAAATAATGTTTCAAAATTAGTTTCCCTGTTTAAATGCATTCAAAAAGCAGTTTGCTATTTAAAAAAAATATTTCATTTTTACATCGGTAGGACTTCTGAATACAATAAAATATCAACGGAAAGCCAAAAAAAAAAATTAACAACCATTATTTAAAGCTTGGGTCTCAGGAGATGGTTGGAAAAGGCAGGTCATTAAAAAGAAAAAAGGAAAAAAAAGAATATAAGAAAATGATGGAAAAAGATTTTCTGAAAATATAAAATTTCTGAAGAGGACAAAACAAATGTCAAATGCGTAATATATTGCACAGAAACAAAAACGCAATGGAAGCTGCTTTCCAACTGTGGCACATCAAGTAGAAAAAAGATCGACAAAAAATAAAAAATGAGGGACAAGTTGTTTCTAACTAAGATCAAGATAAACGTGACTGAACATTGAAGTCAACATCTGAAAACAACTTGAATGATGATGGATCGAAAATAATGTTATTGTTGAAACAACCATATTGGAAGCTGCCGTACATGGTGGAAATGCTAAAAAGACAAAATATATTCTTAAAAAAAAGTGACTAAAACTTGATCGGACATTGACACCAACTTAAAACAGCTTAACATAATGCGCAACTGATGGCCTGGATGAACTGCATAAAAACCTTGAGGTTGTAACTGTAGTTGCTCGGCAAGTTCCAGGATGAAAACTGCAGAACATTGGAGAGTAAAAAAGTAGACAAAGATATGAAAAATGAGCATTCATTTTTTTCAATGAAAACATTTTGAAGTTTCATATAAGACTAAAAAGCTCGTGTGATTGATTGCAACCAAAATGATGGACTAGAAAACGCTCGTAATTGGTAGCACAAAAATATTGGACTAAAAAACTTGTGTAATTGATTTTACAAAAACAGTGGACTAAAAACCTCGTGTAATTGATTACACAAAAATGCTGAACTAAAACACTCGTATAATTGATTGCACTGAAACAATGGACTAAAAAACTTGTGTAATTGATATTACAGAAATATTGGTTTAAAAAACGCGTGTAATTGATTGCACAAAAATGTTGAACTGAAACACTCGTGTAGTTGATTACATAGAAACAATGGACTAAAAAACTTGTGTAATTGATATTACAAAAACATTGGACAAAAAAACACGTGTAATTGATTGCACAAAAATGTTGAACTGAAACACTCGTGTAATTGATTGCACAAAAACAATGGACTAAAAAACTTATGCAATTGATAGAACGAAAACATTGGTCTAAACAAATGTGTAACTAATGGCACAAAAACATTGAACTAAAAAACTCGTATATTGATTGCACAGAAACAATGGACTATTGGACTACAAAACTCATGCAATTGATCTCACAACAATTGTGAAGTTGTATTTAATGCTGCTGGACTGAAAACTGCAGCACGTGAGAGTTAAAAAAGATGGACGAAGAAAAGAAAAATGAGGACCAGTTAGTTTCATTAATAATCATGTTCAAGTTTCAAATATGACTAAAAAAATCTCGTGCAATTGATTGCACAATAACATTTAAGATATAATTGTAAAGGCTTTGTGACTGCAACGCATTGAGAAGAAAAAAAGATAGACGAAAAAGTAGTAAAAGATGGATCTGCTGTTTTTACTGATTAACCAATATAAATTTAATTGAACATCAATACCAACTTAAACAGACTAAAGAACTTAATCAATTATAATTAAACGCTTATAGATTCATTTGCAGTTTTTATCTTGTGGCTACTTAGTATCTTATGACTAACCTATACGTCATGATTATTTTGTATCGTATGAAAATATTTCATTAAATTTTAAGATTTATTAAATTTATGTAACATTACAACAGTTTCATGTCGTCATTTATTTTTTTATTTTTATCGCAAATATATATAAACAATCAAACCTCGATATCTCAAACTTGAAGGGAGAGGAGAAAAAATTCGAGATATCGAAAATTCGAATTATCGAAAATCGCATGTTATCGATGGTAGAATAAAGAAAAATGCTCTTTACATACCTTATTTACTATTCCATATTTATTCTAAAAACACTTTTTACACTTTCATTTAAAAAATGATTTAATTGTTGTTCGCTTTAGAGATGTGTAAGAAAATTTGTCGATAACACTTTCTAAGTGGACTATAGCTTTAAATGTCTCCTCTGACATATTCGGCTGCCTCTCAATAAATCTCCTTACAGTGTCCACTGCAGAAAGGGCTTGTTTGTTAGTAACATTGGGCCGTAAATTTCGATTTCCTCATCTTCTTCTTCTGATGGTTCAAAAGAAGCTTTCGTTTGAGCGATTATATCATTGTCATCCCACTGACCACACACTGTTACTGCATTATCTACGTTTACAAAGTCACGAAATTCCATATCATCAAGCTTCATGAGTCCGGTCAATCTGTTCCAATCATTTTCGGTGTAGTTTTCAGCAGAATTAACGATATTGATTGTTTGACTACTTTTGTGATCTTTAATGAATCCAGACTTCTTGAATCCATTCATTATCGTAGAGGAAAACACATCATTCCATGCCTTGTCAGCCATTCTTAAAATTTGTTATTTTTTGGGGAATATTTTTTTAATTTTAGAAAAAAAATATACGCTATTTATGTAAAAAAAAATTCAGGTTATCGAGGGATTAGAAAAAAAAATTCGTGAAATCAAGTTTTTTTTAACAACTTTCAACTTTTTTTTTCTTCGAGATATCGAAAAATTCGTGAAATCGAGGTTCGAGTTAGCGAGGTTCGACTGTATAAGAAATCATTTTTAGAAAAATACATTAACTATTCTAAATGTTAAGAAAAAGAAAAAAAGCAGTGGCATAAATACTTTTAAAATGTAACATTACTGTCCAAACTACGTATTTTCACTGGTTTAAAAAAATTGTTTGGGAACTTTAACTTCCGTAATATATTTAACCATAACCATAAAAGCAGCTTAGTTGTTATTAGGTATTCGAAATGAAGAAGAATAATTACATAATTCTTACAGTATACAACAATGACTTTTGAAGTTGATGGCGGAACTACAGTGCCATCTAATGATTGAGGAACAGAATTTCTTTTTTTTTTACACAAGATTTTGTAGAATTTAATAAGTAAAATAAGTTTAATTATTTATAGTATTAAATCAAGGATGTCTGATTAAGAATTAATAGTGAATTGAAATGGCATTTAATATGAGCAGACTTAAAAGAAAAGTTACAGTTACGTAAAAATAAAAATTGAATTTATAATGGTATTGTATATGGAATAAACGTATGTGAAAGAATGAACTAATCATTGTTCTTTTCATTTAAAAGTTTTTTTTTATTTCCTATGAGCTGCACAATCAGTCTTCCCGATGAGCAGACCTAGTGCGTTCTCCAGAAGTGGTATCCACTCTTTCAGGACCACCACAATGGGTGAGATACCGTTGGGCATGTTAATTTGGACGTCTAGTTTCACTTAAAAATATAATTTGAGATTTTGAACAATATCCTGAGTTTATAAAATGTTTGTACAACATAAAAAAATGAAAATAAAGGTAAAGAAAAAATAAACAAAAAATAATCCTGATAATTAATAATTTTCACGATGAAATTTCTTAGTTAATGTTAGAAATGAAATATGTAAAATAAGTTTCGTAATATGCATGATAGTTTTACAGTCTGTATGATGGATTGCGTACAAACTTTAAAAAAAATTCAATTATAGCTTCTGATCTTAAAACGGTATTTTATATTAAAAGAAACGGATCTGCAGTAATAAAATAGTCATCCTTATTTTAATTTAAAAGTATAATTTCAGATTTTGATTAATATTCGGAATCAATAGAATAAGAAATAAGAAAACAAATTACTTGTTTTGAAATTTGAGTTTCATTTTAAACAGTATTTCTCATTTTCTTGATTTTCTTAATTAGATGTTTGGATTTTTCTTAACTGTAGTTTTGTTAGAAATCAATATGTCAAATTAAATTTGGTAGTATCGTTCATAGCTTTACCACTAGATTGATGGATTGGGAATTTGAAAAATTTTCAATTACTGCTTTTAATTTAATGTTTTTATTATATAATATGGTGGTTGTGCTTACATTTAAATTAAATGACTTATTAAAATTTTTACTTTTAAATATGCCAGATAAAAGTAAAACTGCTGAAATATGGAAAAATAAACTCATTCATTGCATTTATTTTTCCATAACTCAACATCGAATTGGCATCAACATTGTTCTAAGGCAGCGGTTCCCAATTCCCTTTGTGGCTGTGGAATCTTAAGTGATTGTCCTACTTTTGGCGGAACCCTGAGACATAAAGAATAATAAATTTCTTTAGAAATTGTGAGTACATTAACTAACGAAGAATTATTAATTATTTTGAAAACATGCAATGATCTAAATTTTAGTAATTATTTAGAAAATATTTAGTGAATGAATGAAATTTTTTTTCTTCATCATATCGTTTAATCAATATAAGTCTAAAAATTGGGTTTCATGTCAGACTGTTGAATTCACAGGTCTGGAGAGGCATCAAGTCTAGTTTTTAATTTTTTAATGCATGCATAAACAGAAAAGGAATGATTTGAAATATTGTTTCTATTAAAATAAGAACGAAAACTGAAGAAAATAAACGTTGAGAATCAGAGAAACACACTTCTTTGTTGAATTTACTAATTTTTATTCAGCGCAAAATACTAATTTAATTTTTCATAAATGCATATCCTTTTCGTAATTCATTCATTATACTGTTATTAGAAAAGATATTGATTTGAAATTTATTTCTCCACAAGCAGCTCGATAAAATAATTCCATTAAAATAACGGAAATGTGAGTTAATAATGGATTATTAATTGAAACTAAATTGAATTACATGTTTTGAAAATCATAGCTGGTGAAAAAATTTGTATCTCTAGAAATCCTTGATTTTTTTTACCTTTATTAAAAAACTAACAATAATTAATAAACAGCAGTTAAAAAATAAATTTTTACATGCGCAGTTTACGGTGTACAAAATTGCTTAATTTCTTATTTTATAGTCGTTATCATATATGGCAGTACTTTTACTTTCGTTACTTGTACCACCGGTACAAGTAAGAAGTACGTACTTTTACTTGTACTTCGTTACTTTTTAAATTTAGTATTTTTACTTGTACTTTCGTTACTTTTTTAGGGAAAAAGTACAAATATTTGTAACGGAAATATCGAATGAAATCGTTACATTTTTCTAAAACTCGGTAAGCTTTCTAAAAAAAAATTAAATTAAAAAAAGTTTTCTGCCAGTCTGGTACCTTACATCAAATTTAATTGGTTGGAAGAAAAAGCTAGGGAGAAGGCTACAAAAGAATTGGAAAGAATTGTCTAAGCCCTAAGCTGAACACCCTGCTATAACTAATAACGTAACAGAAAAAAATCCAGGGATTTTAAATTTTCTAAAGCTGAAAACATCATACCAATCACCAGCGACAGAAGAATTTATGGCATGCATGAGCTCAAATGTTGAAACGGAAAGCATATCAATTTTGAATCGATATCCAAGCGTAAAAAAATTATATGTGAAATATAATACTGCAGTACCTTCTAGTGCTCCCGTGGAGCCCTTATTCAGCTTGGACAAGCACGTTCTGAGAAATTCTCGCAGCAGACTCAGTGACACCAATTTCAAAATGCAATTATTTTGCAAATTGAATAAAAATATTAATTAGCAAGTTATTTTCATTCATTTTCGAGTTTTATGCATTTATTTAATACATTTTAAATAAAAAAATGTTGGATTTTGTTATTACGTTTATCAATTTTCTTTTTGAACTCACTAATAATGCATTTTTGTCTTAATACATTTTTTACTAAATACATTTTTACCTAGTACATTTTTTACTAAAATTATGTTTGTGCGACCTTATCAAAAAACGCCCACTCTAAGAACTTCAGAACTATTTGTACTATTGAAAACTATTATAATTACTATTTTTTCTCTTGGAAACTCGAAGGTATTAATTTAGCCGCTGATACTAAAATTCGTTTTCAAATTTTAATTATTCCGTTAGGCAGAAATGTTCGGAAAATGATTTTCTCGCATGACTTCAGCAGAAGCCATTGTTACAAATAAAACTGTAGACTGTTCTTTTTCAACTTATACTGCACATTCAATTATTTTTTACTAGCTCAAAGATCACAAAGCTATCTGAAACCCCGCGTTTGCTTTGTTTATGTTTGTGCTTTTAAAACGCGTTTCTATAGAGTAAAAAAATTTTAAATCAATGGTAATTTAAATAAATAAAAATAAGAAACTAAAAATTAAAATCAATAGATAAAATTTCTTTTTCGTGCAAATCCATAAAAAGTTAGATATTAAAATTACATTTGATTTTAAAATAATATTATACGATTATATTATAAAATTATATTATAATATTCTTCCGTATTTAAAAATAAATTAATGTCCGTAACTTTCAAAATTAAAAATAATTAAATAAATAACAACAATTTTGCAAAAAAATTAAAGAACATAAGAATATTATTCAATAAAATTTTAGGTTACTTTGAATTTTCGATTTCCTAGAAATGTACTTTTAAATCGTTACTTTTTTTGTTTAGTACTTGTGCTTTTACTTGTACTTTTCACTTGTTATTTTAAAATAAGAACTTTTTACTTTTTACTCGTTACCTTTTTTAAAAATACTTGTACTTTTACTCGTTACTCTTTAAAAGTAACGTTGCCATACATGGTCGTTACTAAACACCCGATCCAATTTGTTGGGTTTACGACTACTAATGTTCAACCCCATAGTTTTGTAATTTTGAACCCAATCCAGATGACAAGGGAATTCCTGGATTAAGTATTGGGAAAAATTTGCCTTCGTGGAGGACTTTTTGATGGAACTAACCCGCATTTGTGTTTCACGGAGAGGAAAACCACGAAAACATCCCAAGGTTAGCTAACGGTAAGGGGATTCTAAACCATGATCCACCTTCTACTGAGGATATCTTATGTCAGCACTGTGGTCGATACAAGCCGTATGAGGAATTCGAATCAACCAGCTATCGCTGGGATTCGAACCCGGTTGGTCAGTAAAAGGCGAACGCTCCAGGGCTCGATTTTTTAAAAATTGGCTTTATTAGTTCAAGGAGAAGGGAGAAATACACAAAAAGTAAAATTAACATTAAGATTCCTAAGCTTTCGTCCACTCTCTTGCGCTTACCTTTTGGAATCATATTTTCCAGATGATTTCAGCTGTCCTCCATATTTATCAAGAATCTGAATCCATCGAAAAAATGCATGTTTATTCAGACAAAGTACGCTTTTGTGTCTGATTTCAAAATTTAAAATAGCGTCTGCTCTTGCTAATCAGCAAATATAAGGTAAGACTATTGGTCCATTTGGATTGAATCATAGTACGTGAAAGCCCAATCATTAGATCAAAAGTTATTCGGGGTATTTGCTTTTTATTTTGCGCTCTGAACATTAATGGAAATTTTTAATGTTATTTAAATTCATTTATTATTCCTTCGAGTTTTTAATGCAATATCTCATAAATGTCAATAGTTAAATGTTTATTTCTTATATATTTGAATATAGAAAAATCTAAATTTAAAAGAATTTAAGAAATAAAGACAGGTCTAACCCCTTCAAGGCCAGTGTCTTCGTCTCCAATAAAAAGACAAATTACGCTATTAGAATAATTACGAATTACGATAGATCAATTGAATTAAAGATAACAAGATAGTATAAAGATATTTTGCCAACTAGACTGAACAATTATACAAAGATGTTAATATTATCACAGAAAACCAGTGTGACATGCTTTCGTATGAAGTTCAGGCTTATTTAGTTCATGGGGTTCCTGGGCAATATCTTTGGGACACCTACTATCTCCCGGGTGGGAGAGGAGGAAAAAACTGAGCTATGGATCTAGACACTTTTTTATATTTTTAAATCTTTAAAAATTTCGTTAGAAAAAAGTTACTTAAATAAAAAAAGATATGTTCTTTCACTAAGTTCTTCAACTGCTAAATCATCCTAAGGAGAACTGCATCAGCCTATAAAAGACGGTAATAATGGACCTATGTATACTTTACAGCAATTAAAAATGCAACTGAAAATTGTTACTTAAGTTCTTCAAATATTCTATCATTAATAAGCGAAAGTAATGAAATAAAAGACTGTTGAGAAATAATTAAAAAGACCTATTTCATTAAGTTACTTAAATAAAAAAATATGTTCTTTCACTAAGTTCTTCAACTGCTACATCATTCTACGGAGAACTGTATCAGCTTAAAAACAGGCTTTAAAAATAAGGTAGTAATGGATCTATGTATATTATACTTCAATAAAAAATGCAACTGACAATTGTTACTTAAGTTCTTCAAATATTAATAAGCAAAAGTAATGAAATAAAAGACTGCTAAGAAAAAATTAAGTAGACATTGCTGTATGTTTCATATCACAAAAGTATTAAAAATGAGAAAGAGAAATGTTACATCTTCTAATGTGCTTATTGTTACGCCATCGTTGAGAGAGGAATATAAGACAAATATGACAGCATAAATTCATTAAAAAATGTTTTTGAAATACGTTACTTAAATAAAAAAAAGATGTTATTTAATATGTTTTTTAACTGTTAAATCATCTTTTTTTATTACCGGTGTTGAAAAGCCAACCCAATTCTGAATTTACGACTATCAATGTTTAACTCCTTAGCCTCGTAATTTAGAACTAAACTCAAAAGACAAGGGAACCCGCTGATGAAACATTTGGATTAACTAGCCATCGTAGAGGACATTCTTGATGAAACTAATCCACATTATGTGACATGGAGTCAACCAGCCACCACTGGAATTCGAAACTGGGTCACCTCATTAAGAGGAGTACGCTTTATCCCATGAGCCACCGTGACATTTACATCATCGCTTAGGATAAATGTAGAAGATAATGACAGACAGAAAAGTTTTTATTTCATTAGCAAAAAATATATAAATAACTGAATAATACTTAGCATTGCCTTCAATAAAATTTCATTTCATTATCTTTAAAAGAAGAGCGTAAAAATTAAACGCAAGCATGAGGAATGAGAAGAAAAAAATATATAGGTTTACGACTATCGATGTTCAAGTCCATAGCCCTGTGATTTTGAACTCAATCCAGAAAACAAAGGAATTCCTGGATCAAGTATTGGAAAAAATTTGTCTTCGTGGAGGATTTTTTTATGCGACTAATCCGCATTTGATATGGTTTTGATTTGATTTGTTACATGGAGAGGAAAACCCGAAAACCTCTCACGGTTAGCTTGGCGGCAAGGGAACTCTAATCCATGATCCGGCTACCACAGAGGATATTTTTCGTCACCACTGTGGTCAGTACGAGTCGAGTGCGGAATTCGAATCAACTAGCCATCGCTGGGATCCGAACCCAGTTCGAGCGCTCTATAGCCTGAGCCACCATGGCTCTGTAGCTTACTTTTGTCGTAAAGCTACATTTTTTTCCGTTCCATATTGTTTCCGGTTCACTGCTATCATGCACTTCATCAAATCCATATTTACACATAAGCATAAATCATAGAACAAAATTCTATGGAATTCGTTAAATTCACCATCTGGTCAATTTATTTCTTATCTATTTAATTGTATTTTGAATTGTGGAATTCCATTATTGTCAGTTATAATTTGCAAGATATCAATAGAAAATACTTTGTGTTCATTATTTCACGCGGAATTAAACACTCCAGGAATTAAGTTTCACACGCCTAAATTGATCTATAACTAATCTGGCTTGAACATTGGACTTATGGTCAGAAAACATAGGCTCATTTTCTCCCGTCAGACCGGGTTTGAAAAATCATCTTATGATCACATTTTCAAACGTCTTAGGTAATGATGTATAAATGAAGAAATAGTTAAAAAATTAGGATTTGCTACTGCACTTTATGTCATCATTGTCATTGTGCTCATTATTTTTCCCAGATCGTAAATCCTCCATGTACTAAATGGAGTACAATTAAAACCTTCAATAACGAAAAATATTTTAAAAACAGCGGTTGAAGCTGAATTGTTCTGATTCTAACTTATCGAAACCAATTTATGGAAATTAGAAGAAAAAAATTCTACTTTAAAATATTATATACAACTTATCGCTTCTGGAAATTATTTTTAAGTAATCAAAATTATTTCGATTTGTGTTCTGAATGGATTTAAGGTTTGTATTTTTGGTGAATGGGTTAAAATCCAAAATATTATTAATAATTTAAAAAAGTAGCAAATAATTAATTTAATTTCCGTTATAAATATCTTTTTTTTTAATGAAAAGACGTTTAATATTGCGTATGCATACGTTGCTAAGGAGACCGCTGCTGCTTGAAAATTCTTTAGAATTATTATTTTTTTATTAATTTATTATGCATTGATTTGGTGAGTTTATTTTTGAGATATAGGACCAGGGAAATCCTATAAAATACTTCTCGAGTTGTAAATAAAAGAGAATTTCATTTTTTGAACTATGTTTTTAATTTTCTTGTTTTAATTAAAAATCAGAAATTCTAACCTACAGTTCAATGGTTCATGTAGATTTTAAACATGGATTACTTCAAACTATTCAAGAATAAACAGGTATTAATAGCATTCCTCTTCTCAATTCCAAGGTACTAAATATTAAGTATTCTTACATTTTCAGTGCATCGTTTAAAAATAAAAAATGACATTTTTTTCAAACAGTCAAAACACCGCTCTTCACAGCATAAGATATCCCAATCTAGTTAAATACAAAAATATGTTTTCTCTTATCATTTGGTTGTCAAGGCGACTAGACCATATTTCTTTTCATTCCCTTTGTTTTTCCAAGTTAACTTGCGCCCCTGGAACGACTAGAATTGAGATGTGCCGTCAAATTAAGTTTGGTTCTAGCAAAACAAAAGCTTTTTAAGAGATAATATTATAATCGATTTAAACAAAATAATTGCTTGAAAGCAATAAAAAGAAGCGTCGTTAAACTTACCCTCGAAAATCGTGTATTTTGGACTGCTTATTTTTCTCCATTCAGTTTCTTGACTTGAATGACACATCTCACTCATGCTCAAATCCACAGCATGGACTCGTTTCAAAGTGACATCTTTTTTAATGGTTGAATCTACAAAGTCCATTGATCTCCAACGATCGTTTGATTTGTCTACATTTAAAAAGCAAAATTCTAAAACATAAATAAAAAAAATATTGAATAAAATTAACATGAATGTAAAGATACTTCTAGATAAAATATATATGACAACAACAATGCAAAACAAATAAACATTTAAATCATTTAAATCGCTTGAAGTAAACACAAAAATTTTTATAGTATTATTTGCATTGCATTAAGTACAAACACTTCTTTAGGATTGAAAATATGCTTAAAGAATTGCTTCTTGAAATCTAACATACGTTTAATTGAAGAATTAATTATACAAAACAGAAAATCATTTAACAGTGTCTATAATCATTTATATCAATCAACACACAATCTAATCATTTATATCTTTATATCTGTTACAGATTAATGGAAATACGTAAAATATTTACTAAATGTATATAAGAATATACAGAATATATATAAAGAGTGTATTTTTAAAATAAGCCTCTTTTAAATTAGAAATATGTCAAAAGAAATGCTCCAGATATCATATACTGCATAACAGAAAAAGCTGAATTAAAAACTTAATTTCTATTAAAAATGTTCAAAGTACATATCAGTTTTAGAAATCGGATCAGCATGCCTACTATGGGCAAATTTTATATTTTTCAATGAAAAAACTTTGTTGACTTCAAAAATAAAGGTGGAAAAAGCCGTCACGTTTAGAGAGCTCAAAATAAATCATCCATTATCAAGATCAAGATACTTCAATGATGAAAATAGAACATATTTGAAAAAATGAAGGCTAAGTTGTAAAATAAAAAATATATAAAATGAGGGGTGGGGGAGATAGCTGAGGGGAATGATATTGACCAAAATTGACAAATCAGTCGATAATGCATTTCAAAGTGGCAAGACACTGATGACAATGGAATCGCCATCATTCATGAGAAGATTCCATGATTCTAAAGCATCCTGATGAACTTATCTGTCAGAGGTGGAAAGAATTTTGGTGTTACTGATGGCGTTATTATGCCAAAGGCTCCAACCAAGTCATTCAAATATCTCATGAAACACGATAACAAGCTTTTGCATCTGTCTAATATTTATGGGCAATTCAAAACACCAATCGAAAATTGGAAAAATAGTCAAAATATTTACCAGAAAAATAGTCTTCCTTCCGATTTCTCAAATTAAGAAGTCCAGTTGTTTTTTCTATCTCGTGTAGTTTGCCAAAATCTTCCCCCTGATTCTTATTATACCTGCTAAAGCTATTTCGGAAACGATTAACATCGATTGTTTTGGTTAATCCACCCATTTGTGGCATAGATTGGCATCTTTTAAGGCTCAGATACGCTTTGTCCTCACCACTGCACTTCACATTTTCTCCTCTCACACCTTCAATGATATTTATAGATCCTACGAAAAAAATTTAAAAACTTAAACCGTATTTCAAATAAAGTACTTACTTGTAAAGTTAAAGCTTTACTTAAAACCAACTTTTTAAATTGATGCGGCAGCAAAGAGAGCGATTTAAAAAGTATTTCTAAGAGTCAATGAATAACATTTATTGCTTTAAAGGCGCAATAACACCCAGTAGTACTCAGTTTTCAAATTAAAACGAATATTAAAAAAATAGACTTAATTTTCCAAAAAATCTTGTGTTCTAGAAGATTCCCATTATCCCTCCATACACACTCTATAAAGCATCTGTTAATAGAGATATTTCAAATTCTCGTGTCGCATCACGCACGCTCTCCTACGCTGGTACGTATTACGCAAAATCTGTAGTGAACCAAGGTTGCTTTGTGGTAACTACCCTATCAACAATTTTACCTTGAGCCTAGTTGGGGTCCAAATTGGATCAATATGGGTCTAATATGAACATACACCGAGAGATCAATATTGGCATGCCTAGAATTTTTAATTTTGGTCTTTTATAGGTCAAATATCGGCCTTTATGTGGCCAATATAGGGCTTATATTCGCTGAATAATGAATATAAAATATCGGTTGAACCTGACAACTCTATACAGGGCTGATATTAGTTGTGAAGTGGCTATAAAATATCGAGTGAATCGGACAATTCTATATAAAGTTAATGTAGGGAAAATAACAGCCCTTTGAACCCGTAATGAGCCAAGATTCTTGAATGTTGATCCAATGAGGGCCCAAGTTATGTTGCTGCTAGGGTTTGCTGTGCAAATCTTATGTTCGTGAGCGTGCGAGATGTTACTTGAGAATGTGAAATCCCTCTAATATTACATTATCTGTTACAGCATCTCTCCAGGAAGTTGAAGTAACTGGTGTTGTTTTAATAAAATGTCTTTACAGAATAAATACTTGCACTGCCTCACTGCAACCATTCAAAATTTTGGAAGATTTAATATTTTTTGTCTAGTGACAAAAATGTTTTATATGCTTTTCGATTTCTTTTTTTATGACCAGGAACGAAGAAATTTATTTACTTTTTAGCATAATTTAAAAAACTAAACTACCCAGAACATATTCCTAAGTTTTCTCCAAGAAACTTCAAGCATGTAATTCACGCATATAAAATTTTCAATAGATTAGTTTTATGTAATGAAACTTAATTTCACATGCATGAACATGTAAAATTAAGTAAGTAATGTTAAATATGATTTAAAAAAGGTGCAAATTTATTACAACATCCAAATACAGTAATTTCCTTTTGGAGAATTAAATTGTTTATGAAAAATCTATCTACAACTAATTCATTGTGGTATCTTTAACCACTCACAGCCTTAAAAAGTTGGAGGAAGGTAAGCCCTTCTTCAATGCCCAACAAACCTAGAAGTGATGCAGTTGCGGCCTTCCGTTTATACACGGGTCATGATTGCTTCTCTGCTCATCTGCATCGTATAGGCCTTTCCGCCACGCCTTTTTGTCCACTTTGTGATACCGGAGAAGAAATGTGCGGAGACCATTTGCTTCGATGTGGGTCTCTAAGTGGACACACTGAGTTCTCAAGGTATTGGGAAGCAAGAGAACTTTTAGGGCAATGACTTCAGTCTTGTTTTGTAATCTCATGTACATACTTTTGTATTTTTTATCTTTTTAACTACTTGCACTTTTTGTCTTGCCATTGGAAATAAAAGAAAAGTTAAATACGATGTTAAATAAATACAGTTACGTATGATGCTAAGTAAGTGAAGTTGCGTATGATACTAAGTAAGTAAAGTTAAGTATAAGTATGATGAGTTAGGTAAATAAGTTAAGCATGATACGACAAAATACCTGCTTCTCTATCGTTCTTTAATGTTCCCCCAAATTCTTCTGAAATGACATCTTTTCGTTGTTGTACCAAGCTATTTTCATTGCCTGAAAAAGAAGTACCTTATTTTTTCTACAAATCTGTCAAAAGTATTTTTAAGGTTGGCTATTTTAAGTCAATGCAAATTCTGTCAGGAAAATGAAAATTTATAGCACAAATATTTTCATGTAATTTGAAAGGATCATAGGGATCCTTCTTCTTCCTTATCCCCAAAGTTAGTAGGGCTAAACAGTATCCATGAAACTCATGACCCGGAGGAAGTCGACCACCAAAAGTGGGTTATTCAGAATGTCCCCTTTGTCTAGACCAAGATAGTCCCGGATATGTTGGGGAGAAGCCTGCATGTTGTGGCACTTGGGGCAGTTTGGGTAGGTTTTAACACTACCCACGAAAGAAAGGGACCAATGCGATAAATACTGTATGGAACTGAGACTGTCAGAGAGTATCCAGATGTTATTGTGATCCTGTAGTGTTAGAAGAGAATCCAGAGCAGTATCAACAATGAGTTCACTTCTAAAAACTGAGCAGTAATCAGGATTCCTTTTGGAGATGTTAAGGGAGTAATTACTTGATTTAATGTAGACACCGCTGCCAGATGATGATGTGTGCGTCTTGCTTCCGTCTGTGTACACCAGTATTGATTGTTTGGGGATGGAATTTATAACCTCCAAAGCAAGTTGCTTAAGCAATACCGGGTGATCCAATTTCTTGTTAACTTGTGATGAAAGGTGTTGATGGAAATAAACACCAGGAAGTCCTTCAGATGGGTCAATAATTTGTTTATTAAGGCAATCCTCAACATTACCAGCAAGAACGTTAACTACGGCCTGGCTAAATGATTCTTCTGAGACATAGGGGCTGTAGGTCGGCCTCAAACAAGACGATGTCATTTGGGCAACTGTTTCTTAGTCCAGTAATAATGCGGACTGCAGAAAGCTGGACTCGTTCAAGACGTTGTAGGTTTGAAGCAGATGCACAACTATAAACTGGTGCTCCATATTCCAGGATTGGTCTGATGAGAGCAAGATATGTGACTCTTAAGGTGGTAACGTCAGCACCCCAATCTCGTCCAGCAATGTACTTTAAGATTTTAAGTCTCTTCCTACTTTTCAACACTAAGTTGTTTATATGCTTATTGTTGGTGAGTTCAGGATCTAAGATGAAGCCCAAATAGGGGGCCTTTTTTAATTGATGTAATTTTTAAAAATATGGTTTAGCTTATAAAATCCTTGTAAAGTCTAATAATGTCTTGTAATTGTTTTCGTTACAAGTAATGAAAAACAATGATTATAAGAGTTTAGCCAGTGAAATTAAATAAAGTAAAAATTGTTTTCTTCAACTGCTGCACCATAAGATACCCTTATTTCAAAATTTATTTATTTATTAACTGATTCGAACATTCACTGATATAACCATATACACAGTCCAGTCGCGTTAATGTGGCCACCACCTACTTTTGGTGTCAACGTGAAATGACCAATCACAGAAGGCAGGTGGCAGCACACTACAGGGGTGTGTATATAAAGGATGTCCTAGGGCATTGTAAAGCATTTCAGTCGTTGGCGTAATGCAGAAGCGTAGCGATTTATCCGACATCCAAAAGGGCATAATTATTGGCGTTCGGGCCAAGGGTGTAAGCATATCGGAAACGTCTAATTTTGTGAACTGTTCGCGTGCCACCGTGGTAAAAGTATACCGTGCATGACAAAATAGCACTGTCCAAAATCAGCGGCGTGGCACATATGATGCACCACGGACTATAGATGACACAGGCGAACGAAGGCTACGGAGATGCGTTCGGGCGAATAGACGTTTAACTACTGAGCAACTGTCCGCCCAAGTGAACCAAAGGGCTACCAAGAGTAAACCTAATTGACTCTCTTCTTGCACGTCTCGCAGGGCTCCGCTTTGCCAAAGGTGGTTATTCTGGCTTTTGACAGGTGGTCACATTAATGTGACAGTGTATACTGATGTACTAATTTGCTGCATAATATTCAGATTTGCGTATTCACGTACACGCCCATTCACAAATACGCCTATTCACTTAAACGTCCATTCACTAATTCACCTAATCACTTGTACATTTATTCACTGGTTTGCTCATTCTCTTTTATACCCTTTCACTGATTTAACCATTGATCAATTTGCTGATGTGACCATAAATCGATTATCTGATTTTCCCATTCATTAATATGCCGGTTCACGCTCGCACCGATTAATTATTTCACCCATTCACTGATTCACATTTCACTAATACGTCCAGTAGCTAATTTGCTTATCTTTGTTTATTCACTGATTGGCTGTTCATTCACTGTTTGGATTCAATAATGCGCTTACTTATCAGCTATTTATTGGATGATATGTATTATGGTGAGCAAAAAAGTTGAAGTGTCCTAAATCCTTTAGTGGTAGAACGGAAAAATCAATTACCATCATTAAGAAATGCTTATGATTCTGAATTGATATCTTCTGCATCTTGAATGGGCCAAAAATTGTGAAAATTTAGCAAAAATATAAATGAGTAAATAAATGAAAATGCTTCGATTCCAAAGATTAAAAGAAATCATAGATTTTGTAAAATGGCTTGCGATAATGCTTCAAAGATATACGACGGAAAATCATGCAGATCGAAAAAGCTTGAAAGCGATTCTCCACGTTAGAAAATACTCTGTATCAAAATTTTGCATTTATAAATTAATATCTTCTACTGCCACAACGGCACAAATGCTTGATTTGGTACATTGAGTAAGCAGAATTGATATCTTCTGCCTCGACAGAACAATATTTTTTGAATCCCTAGAACTTTAAGCATTTAGTGAAATTTTCACCCCTTTTGGTCAATTGAGGAGGTATCAGAAGAAAGATATCAATTCAGAATTACAAGAATTGCTTAATAATGGTAGCTGATTTTTCCGTACTATGACAGAAAAATTTAAGATACTTCAATTTTTCTGCAAACCCTAACACATCATCCAAAAAATAACTAGATAAATCAGTATATTATGGATTCAACGAAATAGTTTGAACGAAGATAAGAAATTCAGCGAATGAATATATTAGTAAAAGTGTAAATCAGTGAAGGGAATCAGCGAATGAGAGAAATAATTAATCGGTATATGAGTGAATCAGCACATTATATTTGTATTTTTATAACCGTGGTTGAACAGGCAACCTGATTTCGGGCTTATGACTACCAATGTTCAACTCCGTAGCCTTGTAACTTTGAACCCAATCCAGACAAAAAGGGAACTTCTGGATCAAATATTGGGAGAAATTTGCTTCCGAGGAGGGCTTTTTGGTGGAACTAACCGCATTTGCGTTACAAGGAGAGGAAAATCACAAAAATCTCCCACGATTAGACTGACAGCAAGGGGACTCTAACCCATGATCCTTCGAATACTGAGGATATTTTACGTCGGTGCTAGCCGGGTTCGGAATTCGCATCAACCAGCCATCACTGAGATTCGAAGTCGGTTCACCTCATTAGGAGGCTAGCGCTCTATCCGGCCTAAGCCACCACGGCTCAAATCAGCACATTAGTGAATGGGTTAATCAACAGAAGATATTCATTCAGAGTTAAAAAAGATTTTGTATAATTCTCAATGATGGTATAGTTATAGCTTTTTCGCTCTACTACTATATGAGATATACTTTAAATCTTATATCATTTCATAAAAACTAATAAAAATATTAAAACTTTTTATTGTACTTGTTGCAAGGAGCCTATCATCGCTGCACTCAAACTCTGGCTTCAACCAAGGTACCGCATCGAAATAAACAGAAGCATGACTGAGAAATAAATCTTCAGATGAAGTCTTGCTGCTGCCATCACATACAAGGCCTGAATCATCTAAAGTATTTTTTCAAAAAAATGAGGAACTTCCAATGAATTTATGTTTTATATTATATCATTTAAGATTATGTCTTAGTAAACTGAAATTATCTTATTTGGTCAAAACATTTTTAGAATATTAATTTTTATTCATAGCACACTTCATTACCACTTTCTTCATTACAGCAAAATAAAAAATCTGGTAAGCAACTGTACATTTCATAAAATTGTTACACAATATTCACTGTATTCTCCAAGTAATAATTTATAATGAATGCGTAAATTAAGTTGAGGCTATTTGCTATGTCCGGTAGTTGCTTCTAATGTATCCATCCGCATGAGGAGATTAAATCAAATCTTATTACTAAATGCTGTATTTTCTAATGAATCTCAGTCTTATGTTATTTTTGAGGATTCAAAATAAACGGAACACTTAATGAAAACGGGAAGATAATGTTAATAGCTAGTTGCAGGTAAAACACGAGGAATAGAAACAGAGAATGTCATTTATTAAGGCTTTATTTATAAGCAGGCTTATTGAGCCGAGGAAATGAAAATTTATTAGAGTACACTTTCACAATTAAATATAGAGAAACTCTCACAAAAGCTATATACTATAAGAACAACAACACCAATTTCAACGTCTCATTATGTAAATAATTCTACACATATCGTACGCCTACTTTGAGTTATCAAATATTTCAGAATGTTCCAATACATGATTGTTTGCGTTTGTTTTGAATTCATCTAAGAATTATTATTTTTTTTGAAAAAGAAATTTCTATTATTATTTACATTGTTCTCAACATAAAAGAGAATGCAATATTTATGAAGCAAAATGACAGCTGAAAAGCAAACTGCAATTACGACAAAAAAGACGATTTTAAAATATTTTAAAGTCCTATCTTAAGGTATTAATTACACTTTACACATCAGAAATATATATGGAGTCCAAAAATGTTTGTATGTATGCGTGGAAACTGTTAAAAAACTCAAGAAATGCACATTAGATCAAAAATCTAAAAATAAATGCGTGAAATATTTTCAAAGGATACATTTAATGACAGCAAACTCTATCTCAATCACGAGGATACAGTGGGGTAAAATCTTAACTATGAACCCCAATTTTTGTACGGCAGATATAAGTTTTCGATGGGAAAATTTCCCGGTTTGACTTGCAGGCTGTTTGCGTTTTGGTTCTGAAATGCAGAATGAAAATAAAGTGAAACATTCAATTAAAATGAAATCGAACTTGATCCCTAGTCTCATTCATCCCCGGGAATGCAGTGGGGACAAGTAAAAAATATTAAATATGAACCCCTATTTTTTATTGCAGTTTTGGATTTTCTAGAAAAAGTACTACGATTTGATTTGCAGCCTGTTGCATTTCGTTTATAGGTGGCGCCGTGATTGCAAAATCAAGATGACGTAAATACCGTTTAAAGTAAAGACATCTTGAAAGATATGTCAGATCAAACAAATTAAAATAGAGTTGTTTGGAATTTTGAAAACAATTTTATGACCCCAAACTCTTTTTACTACGTTCTACAACCAGACAGTTGTTCTAGCCCCGGGGGTGATATAGGAAGTGGAGTTCGATAAAAAAGATGCCTCAAATACGGTTAAAGCTACTAACTTGGATTTGGATATATATTAATTTTAGATATTTTTATATACATTAAAAACCATTAATTAAGTGATTTTGAGTGTGACGTGGATTTTCTTAGCGGAATGCTTAGTACAACGTAAAAGCAAAATTCGAAAAAATAATATTAAAAAAATGTAAAATATATTAAGAATTCATAACTAACACATAAATTTTAAGTCATAGAAAATACGTTTATACAGTAAAAGAAATTTTAATGCTAAATATACGAAAAACAAAAATGCAAATCGGATTTTAAAAAAAGCGTCTTTTTCTTTAGCTGACTACAAATTTGAATTGAAATAGCAATAACAGAAATTCGAAATCAGGCACAAAAACGAAAGCTCTCTGAATAAACATATCTTTTCTTATACCGGATTTGGATTTTTGACTTCCAAAATATAGGAGGTATAGCTGCAATCTGGGAAATATGGCCCAATAGTTAGATTAGGAGAGCGGGCCAAAGTTTGAACCCTTTAATGTTAATTTTACTTTTTGCGCGACTCCCCATATTTCGAGAACTTTAAAAAAAATGAAAAAACTTTTGTATATAATTATAAATATAATTTATCTAAAGATTAGTCCATGCAAAACATTACTTTTCGTAAATATTTATCATTTTTCATCATTTTATATCTGAATAGTCGATAAAATTTTAAATTGTAAGATCTACAAATTTTTACATTATTTTAAAGAATGTAATTTCAAAATGGCAAAATACAAAATTTGAGCGAAACTGAATTTCCATGAGACATTGAATTTTAAAAAAGCAACTTTTTTAAAAGGGTATATTTATTCAGAAAAAGCACTTTTTTTGGTCTGATTTCCTATCTTAAAATTTTGCCTGCACTAATTAATTAGGATATTTGAAGTCCCCCCCTCGAACCATTACGATCTAATATTTCAAATTTTTACATTGATTGTTCTAGTATTAAGCTTCTAATTCATATACAATTCAAAATACTAACGGAAGACAAGAAAAATAATTAAAATACTTACCTAAAGAGTAACTTTTTTGCCTGCTTCTTGAACTAGTTGGTTCTTTGATTTGGTTCCGAAATCCTCTGAACAAATGCTGGTTTGGTAGAGTATACTTGCTGAAGATCTTTTGGCGACAATTGGCATCAATTGAATTGGTTACTTCAATATTGTTTATTTGTGGGAACGACTGATTATCATCTAAGTTTAAACAAGTTTCACACTCGCAAGAGCATCTTCTACTTCGCTTTTCTGTTTCTCTTTCTTCGGTAACATTATCAGATCCTATAATAAGAAAATTGAACATACATATTGATTATATATCATTTGACCCTCTTTAGGCCTCAAAACTGATAGCAACCGCCTTGCATTGATTCCACAAGGTGCTGATAGGTAGTTTGAGGTATCTGTTACCAAGCGCTCACCAACTGGTCCTGCAATTCCCTCACATTGCGAGGGGGTAGCGTGGCAGCACGAATTTGGTTTTCCAAGTAGGACCACAAATGGTCTATTGGATTTAAGTCAGGTGAATTTGGGGGACAAGACATGACTTGAAAGCCACTGGAATGTTCCTCGACGATTCGACCCTTATGACATGGTGCATTATTCTGTAGGTAAACACCATCCCCCGCAGGAAAAACTGTTGCCATGAATGGGTGAACCTGGTCTGCAACTATGTTCAAGTAGCTTACAGACGTCAGGTATTGTTCTATCAAGATGAAGATAAAATAAAGGAAAAGTACAGACATAGGAAAGAAAGGAGGGTGAAGAAAAATAATAATAAAAAAAATATCAAACAACTGGGAAAAAAAAGGATAAAATTTTTTAAAAAATCTGGAAAATAAAAGATATAATCTTTTCATCAGCCCACACGATTATATCAGCAAAAAAGAGTGCTTTCTGATATTGTATCAATATAGCCAAAGCAAAATATATCAATACAATAGTGTGAGGAGCACTCAAAATTCAGTAATTTACTAAAGAAGTTTAAACTTAGTAATTTACTCTTAATTCTGTGGCAAAATTCAAGAACAACTAGAGATCTTAAATGAAATTATATTTATGAGTTAGATAAAATTTGAGATATTTAGTTGAATTATTACCCAGATTTCTGATGCCAGTTAAAATACCATTGGCATGAACGGGATATAATTCGAACATTCAGTAGCTTTCTGGAGGATTTCTTGAGATAAAAATATCCTATTCCTGAGTTCGATCCCCACTGGCTGTAGAAAAAAGTGACGTTAAAGGTGACAAGTGCATGTTAAATCTCTTTTTAGTTAAAGATCTTTTTATTTTCTCTGACAAGATTATCATCTATTTCACTTCCAGAAATTCCACTAGTAATTAATGTTATACAGCAATGTATTGCAGAGTTAAAATGCTTAAACCTCAATTAAAAAAGTATTAAGCAGTTCTAATAATTTTTGTCAGAATAAAAATTGGCTTAACCCTTACTCCAGTTTTTATTGACGTTTAGAAGACTTTTTTAAAAATTAGAAAATTGAGTGTATTATGTCTGTAAACCCCAGCTTTTAATTTATAATTTTTTATTTATTTGAACTAATGAAAGTTACCAAAAAGAGTAAGTATATATGACACCAAGAACTATTATTAAAAAATCGCCAAATTAGTACCCCCAGAGGTATTGATTTCTTATGGAAAATGGAGGACTTTGTGACCCTTTAGATTCAACGTGTACCTGCCACCATTTACTAAACGTGGAGTCTTCGCCTGGCGGGAATCGAACTCCCAACCTACCAGGCTATCCCGACCGTGAATAGTAATAATAATAACGCACGAACACTTATTATTCAGTTCAAATTGAAATTCAGTAATCTGTTTTGATTATATTGGTTTCACACAAGAACAACTGGTGTGTTAATATTTCGAGAAATGGAACATATTCACTAAAATCAGAGCCTAGAATTTTCATGCCCTGGTTCTAGAACTGAGATAAATATGCCCGAAATCGAAATACCAACGACACGAAAAAGAAGCAATTAGAATATTTACCTGAAAGACAGATTTCTTGCTGATTTTTTGTGCAAATTGTTTCCTTGTATTGATTTCGAAAACTTTTAAAATCTTCACACTGGTGTTCGTTGGATAGGGTGTATTTGCTAAAGTTCTTTGGACAGCAAGTTACGTTGGTTCCTACAAGACTGTCTGTTTGTTCTGTCAAAGATTGATTTCGATCGAAATTTAAAATCGTTTCGCCCTGACAAGAACATCTTCTATCTTTCTCTGTTTCTTTGCTTTTGATAACATTAATAGATTCTAAAAATAAAAAAAAATTGAAAGAATAAAACACGCTTTCTGTAGTTTCGAAATTAAAAGTGCTCCCAGTAACTACGAGCGAAACTAAAACTTCCTTTAACTCCTTCCTTCTCGCTCCCTTGAAAATGACGGGGTGAGGTTTCTCCCTCTATTTCTCGCTCCCGTGATATTCTCCGGGCTGGAGTGTTCAGTAGTAACGCGCCAATAAGAATAAAACTAATTCAATTCTTTTGTGCGGAAAACATTTTATTTCTCACTTTACACACCAGATGGCAGTACCAGGATATTTTTAAGGTGTTTGTAGATAGTTAGTTTATTTTAAACTAGATGTCAGCACTAATCAAATACGTGTATAAAAAAATAGACACTCTTATGACCGTTTTCTTGAAAATTAACCGATCGTTAAGGAGTTAATAGAAATTATAAATTTTAGAGACTCTAAGCATTTGGCTTTATATTTTTCCATTAGTAAATAAGAAAAATGCTTGTTCAAAAAAAATAAAATAATAATCAATTATAATCTTTCTCTCTATATGTTTCTCTTGTGTAGAACCATAAACTCTGGTATTTCTCTTTCACCTTGTTCCTGACGGAGGTTTTCTCTATGCAGATGACAGTACATTAAAAGGCGTTTATAACATCCTTTTGATGATTAGAATGCATTTATTTACACTAACGCTCCTTTATAGTGGGAGCTGAACTGTCCGCCATTATGGAACAAAAAAGTTCGATAGTTACGTAGTGTTAACATTAGCCTGACTGTTTGAAGCTCATTTCGATACTTAAAATTATTGATATGGGTAATTTTGCAGCGATGAATTGGACAAATACTTTAAAAAAAGGTTTTCTAATGTTAAGATTTCAATCCGATCTCGAAAGAAAGAAGAAATGGGTAATAAGTTACTGAAGATAGAACTGGTAGCATGGAAGTGGAGCTCGTTTTTTTGAAGAAAATATTCATTTATTTATAATTTATTAAATTTATTTACTTATATATGCAGTATATAAACGACCTTAAGTTGTTAGAATTTGTTTCTGAATGCTTGGTTTTGTTTGCGTCTTTAAAAATAAATTAGCGAATACCTTTTCTGGGTTACATGAATTATTTAGTTCTAATTATATATCAAATATAAGAATTTTCATTGAAAATTGCATGAAATATTTATTTAAAATATGACCTATAAACAATATTTTTTTTTCCAATGGCAGGCACTGAATTTGAATCTTTTGCCTATACTATGCCAGAATTGTTGCTCATTTCGCGTTACCCAGTGGGCACCTCTGTGAACCAAAGTCACGGAGGCGAGAAGCATTGCCCACTCCACACTGCCACAAACCCGTTTATAGGGTGGGCCACATTCACACATCATACACACACACAACAGAGGACAGCACAAAGAGAGAGAGAAACATCCATGCCCAGAGCGGGATTCGAACCCGCAGCCAATGGCTTCGCAGTCAGGCACGCTAACCGCTCGGCCACCTGACCGGCCTATAAACAATATTTAATAATTCATTTAACAATTTTCAGTGTTTGTGTGGCATAAAACTAAGCAAATGTAGGTCAGAGATTGGCTGAATAAGTATTCGGCAAACTTATCTTAGAATCGTCAAGTTTTTTTGTTTACTTTTAAGTGTTTCCTTCTGTTATGTTAAAATTGAATATTAACCTGTGTCTTATTGTATTACATTTTGATTCGCTAATATGTCAGATAATTACTTTTTTAATCATGGCTCATTTAAGTTTTAAAGCTCATTTATATTTTATTTTTATTTTCGGTTCATATTTTAAAGTTCATTTAAATTTAAAATATTTAAGTAATTGGTCCGTTCAAAAACCCAGATAATTCTTCACTTCAAGATAATATATAGATTTTTAAATCATCGCATTGCTTCAAGTTAAAGTAACATAAACTGTGGCATTTTTTTTTAAATTTTAATTGGCGACAGAGCTTCAAAAAACAACGTTGCATTTGGCGATACACTATTGTTTCGAGTTAACATCTTTCAAAATATAATTGTACAAAGAAGAAATAATTAGAATTTTTACCTAAGCAGCTTTCTTGATTATTTCTTAATCTAGAAATTTCCGTAGGTTTATTAGTTTTTTCTGGTGTTTTAAATGTGTCTAATCCTTCCTTTTGAAACCTATTGGGTACGGTATATTTACAATAATTGTTTAGGCTACGACTAACAGTGCTCGCATTAGTTTCTTTGAAGCTACCAACTTCTGGCATAGAATGATATCTTCTGATGTGATACGTTCCACTTTCTTTAGAATACTTTCGATTTTCAATTCTCGCTTCATCTGCAATAATATTAATAACTTTTATAATTTACAAGGATTTAAACATTTATTACAGATAAAATTTTAATAACAAAATAAGTTGTATGCACAGTGCGCTACATAAAAAAAGAACTCACTCAAAATAGATTTTGTTCGAATGATCGGATTTTCACTCACTAAGCGCCAATCTTAAGAGTTCAAAGGAATGAGTTCAATTATGCTGATTAACTAGAGTCAATTATATTAAGTTACAGAGACAAAAACGTACTGTGTTTGAATTTACATACCTTTTTTGACGTATTGGGTTTCATACAATCAAAATATGGGGTGGTAGCCGAAATTTCTAAAATATTGTCTGGAAAGCTGTCGAAAGCTTGTGCCCTTTATCTTTTTTGTTAAATTCACTTTTTACGTATTTGGCCATAATTCAGAAAGTTTTTAAGTCAATCAAAAATTTTTACGCGAAATTATGAAATTCATTTATTTAAATATAATTCCATGCAAAAAAACAATTTTTTTTTTACTATTTTATATAATGAAAGTAGAAAACTTTGTGATTTGGGAACTAGACATTTTTTTTGTTTAATTTTTTGCACTGCAATTTTTAATGACAAAATCCAAAATTTCGACGAAATCGGTCAAATAGTTCTTGAGAAATGAAGGTTTAAAAATATAGCTATTTTAAAATTTTTATGACTCTGACACTATTAAACCGATTTCGTCCCAGTTTAGTATTAAATCATTTAAAATTATATAGTTCAAAATGGTGTCTAAATTTCCATGCCAGGCAATATTGAATGTTTAGGATCCCTATTAAATAAAATGATAAAGAAATAATGAATGATTATGGATGATTTTTTACATGGAATTATTTTTGTATTAACGAATTGTATAATATTGACTGTCCTCCAGGAATTACTAAATTATATGCTACATCGCTTTTTTTTTCCTAGTTATATAAAAAAACATGGCGGATATACTGGATGTGTTTAAATATTCTATTTTCTCCCACACCAGGTGAGACAGTACACGAGTTACTCTTTCTAAATATGTATTTGCATATGTCTCAAATTATGGTACTCTCGTTATATTTAATTCCAGTATCAAGGCTATTTAATTCCAGTTCTACACTTCACGTAGATTAAGTTTCCCATAAGTGATTTCTGGTAATTCTATCTCTAAAAAAGTGGATCTCTTTAAATTCAGTCTCTATAAAAAGTGGGACTCTGTATATTTAGTTTCCAAAATGTTGACTGAAATGTAAAACTCCTCGATTAATCCATCCTTACTCTTACAGTACGCAAGACATTAGAGAAAAAAAATGTGTCTTTGATATTTTATGTCTTAAATAAACGATTTTTAAGTCGTCCCCAGAAACATTTCTCCCAAAAGATTTAAATGCAGCAAAAAATTCGTGAAAAAAAAAAACATTAGAAAACTCGCATTTATAGTTGATCGGAACCCCCAAACAACTCTAATACTGAAAGTAATAACTTACATTGTTCTGGAGATTGAGGAGGATAACAGATTTTCTTTGCTTTTCTATTTTCATTTCTGAAGATATGTGAAAAATATTCGAAAATAATTCGACCAAATCCGGACATAAAGAACGGGTGGCTGAAACATCAAATATATATGTGTGTATATAAAATATTCCAATTATAACTTCTTTTTGCTTGATCTTAATTGAAGACACACAATTTTTCGAAAAATAGCATATGTTTCACAGATTAAGTTAAATTGAAGAACAAACTGTAAGTCGAATTATATAGATTCCTCTCTCTATTTTTATTGTTTTCTATGTTTCTGTCACAATGATAAGAATTTGCATAATAGGCAAGCGAAATTCATTCCATGAGGTATGGGGCAGAATAAAAAAAGACAGAAAAATAAACGTTTTAAATGGTTAACATCTTTATTGTTTGGATTTCCAGAAGAGCTGTAAACGCGGCTACAACGCACCAATCTCAAAAGAAAAGTTATACTATTTCTAGATAATGATATTAAAACGGCACTACAAACTCTGTCAGATAGGCATGGTGGCTCAAAGGATAAAGTACTCACCTCCCAATGTGGTGCCCAGGTTCGAATCCCGGCGATGGCTGGTCGATACGCATTCTGTATCAGGTTAGCACCCAGAGCCTGACTAAGGCAGGGGCATACGGGCAGTTGCTCCAGGCCCCCACATGAGAGGAAGCCCCCAAATCACAAAGTTTATTTTAGGATTCCTTCTTAAGTGAACTTTTTTTAAACAAAATATCAGTACAGTGTAAAATCCGTTTGTTTTATGTTAGCTTCTTCATTAATCCATAGTATAAACACAAAAAAATCTATTTCGTAAATCCATGTCTTTCTAGGGCGGAAATCAGTTAAAATTTTTGCAATTGCGATGGATAAATTTGGTCAATGAAAAGCCTTTTTTTTTACATATCAGGCTTCTGATTGGCTTAATTGAGCTATCATAATTGCGAAAAGTTAGCTGAATTCCGCACTAATGTCAGCAAGGATATGAATTTATCGCAGCTAATGACAAAGTTAAAAATCAGAAAACTGCATGCGGCATGATGGACATAGAATCGTCAGAAAATCAATAAAATGGACAGAACGATGTTTTGTCTGACCATTGGAAAGGGGGTGACTTTATAGCTGTTTTAGGTTCTGGTCAATTTTCTTCTTATATAATGAGATGAAAAATTTAAATACCTCCATAAAGTTCGTTTCTTCATTACTGAAGCAGAGGGGGGACCCGTTGCTTTGACCCGTGCCCCAATTAGGCTAAATCGGGAGCTGTTAGCCCCAACCACATTGCTGACGTAAAAATATCCTTAATGGAAGACGGATCATAGGTTAGAGTCCTCTCGCCTGCAGGCTCACCATGGGAATTTCTCTTCTCAATGTAACGTGAATGCGGGTTAGTTCCATCAAAAAATCCTCCACAAAGGCAAATTTCTCCCAATATTTGATCCAGGAGTTCCCTTGTCTTCTGAACTGGATTTAAAATAACAAGGCCACGGAGTTGGACATTGATAGTTGTAAATCAGTATCGCTCAGTAACGCTCTATCAGTTCAGTATCGCTCTATCCCCTGAGCTATCGCGGCTCCTTGAGCCTATTTAACACAAATGTAGCCTTGTTTTCCGATATAATATGCAATTTATTCAGACTGATTATTTTTATGTTTTAATAATGTTTTATTTTCGGCGCCATTTTATTTGGCCGGGCACTGCACTTTATTTTTGTCAAATGCTCGACTTTCCTTCTGAGTAATACGAATCACTCAGTGACACTGAGATGGCTGAATCGACTATCAATTAGGTTTGAGTAAAGCAATCACAGCGACAACTTTTCTTAATTGATTTTCAATTTCTTACATTTAACTACTTTAGTATTTTTCCTTTTTTCTTTAATGGAATCGATTCGTAAAGTAAAATATTGAAACATTAGATTAAGCTGATAAACAGAAGGGATGATATATTTTTACAAAAATTAATTGACCAAAAGCTTTATTTTCCGTCTGTTCTTCAATACTACTTTTTCTTTTAGGTAATTAATTGGTATTTAACTCACCTTTGCTTAGTTTTTATTCACAATTAACTAATAAATTAATGTTGAAAAGCTTGTGTTTTTATTTTTCAAAATTAGCCTTGTGTATTCGACAAATGCTGCCAAAATCTACAAACTAAATAGTATATCCAATTAATTTGTGGTATCTGTGATCTCGGAAAATTCCCTCAAGCGAGCTTTCTAAAATGAGGTAAACTTAACAGAAATTACAATTGTGTATCACATGACACAATTAAGGCAACGATCTCTACAGATTGAGATGCTAGGATATATTTACAATTCATCTTATTTCAGATCGTGTTTCATTTTTTCCACGGAATGGGCAGTATTTGTATAGGTCGTTTCAACTTCCTGCAGAAGATTCAGGTAGAAGAATTTCTGCTGCTGTAAACTTAATTGCTCAAATCCGCATCTACACGATCAAATAATTGCATATCAATATACGATAACTCCCCAAAGTACTTTTTTTTCCATATCTGCATCAAATATGAAGAACACATTTTTTCACAAAACCACGATGAAAAAATTAAATTCAGAACTAATGAATAATCCGAGTATATACGAACCCGGGACGTCAAAAAAGGAATAATCACGTCAATGCTATGACGTCAGAAGAGGACCTCAAGAGGTTTTTTTAAATTTTTTTTTTAAAGATTGATGGTGAATACTCACCAGAATTCAGGCTCATTTAATTCAAGGGCTCTAACCAGAAAAAGATACCTGCAAGTAACGTCACCGTAGATAAATCGTATCGTTTGCGGATTCAGAAGCCAATCGGGTTCGACTCATCATTCACAGGTAACCAATTATATCTGATTTAAATCATATGGTTCGACATAATCACTTCACATCTTCTCAAGTAGCAAGTACTTAACTGAATTGTAAATTTCAAGAGCCAGAGCCGGAACAAGCAATATATATATATGCGTGTGTGTATTTAAAAACTCGTAATTAAGTAATCTGCCAATTTTCTATTTAGTTAAACCTTGTAGAAAAATGGAAGCCCATTGATTTTCATTAAGACGCTATTTAAGAGAAAACATGTTATTTTGTTTCTATACTGTAGTTAGCCATGAATATAATTGTAGTTTATTCATATTTAGATTTGGATGTATTTTCTAATCTAAAGGTGATTGTTTATTTTCATAACTGATATATCACAATTCAAAATAACTTATACAATATCACAGTAGCAACATTACTCTATTAGATACCTATTACAATTGATTAAGCATCACTAGCGTCAATATATTGTCCCCTTTCCGAAATAGATAAGTACCCTATAACTATTTTCGTTATTATTACCCTTAGAAATAGGTAACTTGGAACACATGCAAGGAATACTATGAAATTATTTGAAGAGACATAAGAATGAACAAAATGTAACGTCTGTGTAATAACATTAAAGTACAATTTCCATTATTCCCGCAGAAAAACTTACTTTGAAGAGCTGTCTAGATCTCTGAATAATGACCAACCTGAAGCTAATTAATTTGATACAATTATAAGTTTACTAATCTTATCAAAGTTAGAGCATTATTAAAGTTATATTTAAAAAAAATGTCGTGGAAAATAAGAGCTTATCGCGGTATTGATCCAGCCCTAGAGCCTACAGACTGAACTAAATCACTTGTATATTACCAATCGATCAATTCAGTAGTTTCGTGATTGAAGGGCAACTAAACGTTTTTTGAAAACACAACTGTGAAAACGAGCGGTTTCGGTCCTCTCTAACATGGAGGTAGTGGGTTCGAACTCCGCCTTAACCCTGGAAGTGTCTTTATGATATCTTTCTCTGAATTGTACTGTTTGACTTTCTACTTGACAATGGCTTGTAAGCCGTGCTTATGTAACAGAGCACACAAACCTGCATCTATGTGAACCAATAAACAATAACAACGTATGCTGTTAATGGTCTTGATACGCAATAACAAGGAAAGTTAAGATTCACAAAGTGTTGATGAGAGCTAAATGAAATTTAATAAGTCAATAGGATTACAGAGCTTCCTTCTATACAGGAAAAGCTTCCGCAGTGGACTGATCGTTGAGACACGGTTCCCAGCAGATCACCGAAGTCAAGCATCACTGGCTGCCGTCAGTGTGCGGGTGGATGACCACTTGGATCAGTCTGAGTGGGGACCGAGGGTGTGCGGTATGGGTCCTCGTTAAACTGTTCTACCGTAAAGTGCTCGACTTCGCGTGCAGATCGTCGGGCTACCGAAGTGGGGATGCCATCCCCTCTGCAAAGGGTCAAAATTGTGATGGTATGTCTTCGGATCATCTCCAGGGATGCCTCTCAGACCGTCGCCAATAGCCCATTGTGCAGCTCTAGTGCGACGTAAATCAATTACAACTATATAGGAAAAGCGTGATGATTTTACTTTAATCGAAGCATATTTATTAACTTAAGTGGAAAATGCAATAAAATAGGGAGAAAATATTTTGGACTTACTTTGTTATTGTAGCAAGCCCGCAATTCCGTTTAATTTCTATAGAAGATTTTAATCACATTAAAACACGTAATTAACGTGAGCTTTTCTTTGAAAATGCGAAAAATGGTTTTAGAAATCAATTAACTCGCCAAAACGGCACAGGATAGCATCTTTACTTGATCACCAGTTGTTGTTGGCAGCTCATTAATAATTGCTGATGTATGTACGAAGTATAGCTCAAAATTTAAACATTTTTCTACTGACCAGCTGTAGACTTTTCAAGGGCTCTCCGGTTGCGAAGTTGGTTTAAGCCTCGCTCACATCGTTACAGAGAGCCGGGGATAGTGAATTCGATCCCGATTAAACAGGCGTGTATATGCAACAAGGTGAATGCTACGAGAAAGTTTGGAGAGAGGGGTACCAGCTTAAGCGCTGTCCACTTTGTTCTGACCGTTAAGATAGAGCTCTAAAAATAGGACTAGATGCTTGGCCATGGTTGGGTAATGATGTAGCATTCTTAAAATGGCCACTAGGGAGGTTCTACAACACATTAAAAAATAATAGATACATACCATGCCACCCCTCAAGTTTTTTAGACTCGTGGATTCTGGAAGCATTGATTTTATGCGGGTGCTCAACCACTACAAATTTACAATTCACAAAATTTCACAATTTACCAAATTTACAAAAATCACAATTTACAAAATTCCGAATTCAATGTTGAATTCGGTTATTTTCATTCAATGTGGAAAATTATTGAAATTTTTCATAAATGCATATCCTTTTCATTCATTGTATTGTTAATAGAAAAACCATTGCTTGGAATTTTCGTAAAATTACGGAAATATTAAATAAATTGGATATAAATTTACATGCAGGTTTAAAAAATTATAAATGGTTAAAAAATAGTCCTGACTCGTAGAACACTATTCCAAACAGCTTTGAATCGCTTAAAGATCAGGAAAGCTTTTGCCAAAATTAATCCCATTATATTATGGCGGCTAGCTACTCATAGAAGTTTATATATATTATGTAATATGACAGACTAATATTTTCAACAAGAAACATCTCTGAGAAATAAAATTTTTTTTTTTACTATGAAACATTTTGTAGCATTTCCTAATGTTTATGTTAAAATGTGGGGGGTCATTGAGAATCCTAAGAATTTTAATTAAGACTTTTTCAGCATTACACTAGAGTGAGTATATGTATAAAAATATATATAAATTGAAGATTGGCATACTCTAGCTCAAAATTTTTTGGAACCACCCTAGCGACCACTTTTTGAAACAAGTAGCTACTTTTTCAAAAATTGTACATTTTTAATAATTAAAAGAATTATTTTTTATTATAAAAAATTAATGTAAGGTAAAACTTTTAACTCTTTTGAAAAATTTCTCAAAAAATCAAACATTACAAGGTTTATTTTGAAAAAGTAACAAGTTGCATGAAATAAAGTAATTTTTAGATTATAAAAAATTCATAATTCCATATTTATTAAAAAATGATAATGAAATGCACATGAGTTGCATTTTCAACGAAAAATAGGCAACTGTTAATTTTGTCCTATAGTTAGAAGGCAGGTAGGAAAAGTGACAATTTTATCAATGACTGAGACACCTTCGGAAACATTCCATTTTGTGGCAGTTTCGATTGAAAATATCTTTCAAATTGGAGCAAATTGATATAGATGAAATGAACAGATGAAAGTCATTAAATTAAATGAAACCTTTTATTTTTGCCTCACTTTTGGATATCAATAAGCCAGGTGGGATGTGATAAGGTGAATATTCCAAGATATTTCATTAAGCAAGATTCTGTGCCCTGGCATGCTGTTTAAATGAAGATTTATAGTTATTATAGAAACTTTGGAAACCTTTGATATTTTTTAATCATGGATTTATGAATTGTAATGATGAAAGTTATGATTCCATCAGCAGTTGTAACAATCCGCGGAATATTCTCGGATCATTTAAACTACTTCACTGTGCTAATACACATTGAAGTAGTAGTAATGCTCAAATTACAACTGCTTTATTGTGGAATCAAATCGAGCTAATCCATAGATTGTTAATCATCAAAGAAGGTGTATTTTTAAACATTTGGAATTTTTTACATAGTTTTTTATGGTAACTTAGCAACAAGGGATAAGAAAAACCATTCGGCAACAAACTCGTATGTAAATGTACTTTGTGCAAGAACCACTACTCACCTGAGCCATTATGCTGATGCTCAAACTTATGAGCTCATGAGGCTTTAATATAGCCAAAGCTTTTTAATGTTGCTAAAATTATTGTGTCCTGCTGTATTGTCCATATTTTTTTAATTGTTCAAATTTACCTTTAAACCACCTCTGATAATGTCATGCCCTTGCGCTTACCAGTTTTTCTAGTTTGTAAAATACTCCTTTTTCAACCACAATAAAATGGCGTTGAATCTCACTAAATCAATATTATTTTCCTCTTCTACATAACTAATTTCCTCACATCAAAGAATAGCAAGCTTGAGTAAAGTCAGGGTGTGTAGCCAAATCTTTCAACAAAAAATAAGCACCTTTTAAATACTTTTTAAGCACTTAAAAATATTTTTAAGCACTATATACATTAACGAAATGCCAAAATAATTTTTAAAGATTTTACATGATCATGCTAAAATAACTAGTTTCTGACAAAGAACTCTTTTCTTGATTATATTAGCCGTTATAAAATGACCGAGAGATTTTTCGGTTTGATTTCAGAGCGTAGAAAAATGAATTTGAGAATATCGTTCAAAATGCAGTAGAGTTGCACATCAGAGTGCAAGAATCTCACCGAACTCAGATCAGTATACGCACATGCGGACCCGCAAGTATTTCATCAAACATGTAAAATGATTGGCTCTTTCACACGCTATGAACCAACAGTATACCGGAATGGAATATATTGCAGTTGAATGAATTGGGAAACCGTTGAATAGAACAAAGTGAAGAACGCGCTTTTGCATAATAGGTGACGAAAATAGACTTGGTAAAGAAAAAAAATCTCATTTTCGTAAAGGGAAAATTAAACACTTTTTAAAAACACCCAATAAAAACAAAAAGCACCTATAAGGGCTTTTAGAAAACAAAAATCGAAAAAAAGCACCTTTAGGTACTATTGAAAAATGCTATGCACCATGAACCCTTTGTTCAGAAACTGGCAAGCTCGAATCCTGATCAAGAACCTCGTATCAAAGCTGGCAAGCTTGAACCCTGAGTAAAATACAATGCATAATTTATCTGGACAACACATTGTTTCAATTAAAACACTGTAAAAAAGTTTAAGTGGTATTTTTAAATTGTTAAAAAAATAAACTTATTCATAACTTAATGTTTCCTTTTAGCCACAGCATATAATGATCTCAAGGAATTACAAAGACCTGATTCAATTTAAAATAATAATAATTTAATTATATCTGAAATTTTTATTTTTCAAGAATCAAAAGCAGTTTTTTAATATTCCAAAAAAAAAATCTTACTAGCATTCAGCAAATATTTTAGAAAATACAAATGAAAGGTAAATATATACTTTAAAAAAATATTTTCCATTAATTTAGACAGATTTTAACATCCCTAAATTTCAGGAATATTTTAATGTAATAAAAAGTTTAAGACAAAATTATAGTAATTTTCCAGCTAGTTTAGCAAAACAAGTATTCATAACATTGAAAAAAAAAATTCAGATATGGAGAGATAAATCAAGAATAAATTGCTGTATTAAATAAAAATTGCAGAACTTTCACAGGGTGCGTAGCCAAATCTTTCAACAAAAAATAACAGGGTTCCTACACTATTTTAAGAAAACAATATCCTGACTTTTGCAGGTTTTTCCTGACCTTTTACAATAAAATTCCTGACCCGCCGTTTCCCACTCCAACAAAATTTTTAACATTGCAGTTTCAATTTGTAATAATATGCTACTAAGTCATAACTATCATATATTGAATAGTATAAACACTTATATGTTAAAAGTGGAATTGCGTAATAGCACTTTATATCCCAAATTATATTTTCAGAAAACTTGTGAAACATATTTTTAATTATCATGATTAGATTAAACTTTCAGTGCGTTTTTGTAGTTAGATACGAAAACTATTTAAATAAAAAGATCAAGAAAATCTGTTGGATTATGGAAATATTATTTTATTTAATGTTAAGTGGAACCAAATGCATGAGTGTCATCAGGATATAAAGGGTTAATCAAATCTGCGAGATACGTATCAGTATTCTTGAATAATATTTACTCTTAAAACGAACTAGAACATTTGTTACATTAAGTTATTAATTTTTAAAAATCACCAATTCACTTCAAACTGACTTTTCTTTTGAAAGATAATATTGAAATATAAAGGGAAAAAAAGTCAAGAAAAGTTAATTATATACAAATAAAAATTCTTATAGAAAAATTATGCAACTTGTGAGAAAAATAAAATCAAAAATATCTTTTTTCTTCAGTATTTTTAAATTTATTTCTGTAATACTGTAAGCTTCCGGAAAAACTCAGGGGCTTCTATGTTATATAATATTTCTCAACATATTTTGTTGTTTGACAATTTCGGAATCAAGAACATCCAGTTCTGTAGCAGCAGTTTTCATCAATTTAGATTTTCTTAATTTCAAATCATCTATCTTTTCTTTTATTCGTTTTCTAGAAATTTCAGCTTTTTTATTCTCTTTGTTCTTTTTTTTTTTGGGCTTCTAATGCATGTCTCCATCTTGTTCTAGATCCTTTTACAGCATCTAGCATTTTTTCATTAATGTCTATATTTTTTATTCCATTTATAAATGAAACATAATCATACGCACGCCTTTGTGAAAAGTCTTCATTGAGGTTTTCAATCAATAAGCTTTTATTGATTGAAAACCCCCCTTCGACTGTTGCGTTACTATGAGAGAGGATAAGAACAATTTTTATAACCTCCCACAAATTTTCAATTTTTTTTCCTCCGCGCAAATATTTCGAAAAAAAATTATCTAATCTCTGTTGCTGTGGATTAAACTCGAAGAAACTCTTTTGCTCTTCCTTTTTTTTTGGCAGCATCACAAAACAGTAAAAATTCCCTTTTTGCTTTTTCTGCTGTTGTTTCAGCTACCCAGTTATTAACATGGAGAATTTCCAGACAGGTATCCATCCTTTGTTGAGCAATGGATGGATGTTGAATGATCAATTCTGGCACTAAACTTGAAATGCCACGTGTCATACTATACAACAATGGACTTTTTTCGAGTATTTTTTTGACCGTCGTCAAAAGGAATTTTCGACATTCTAACTTGAAATATCCCTTTTCTTTCTCACTAATTTTTATCATGTTCAGATATTTACTTGCTGCAAAACCTATATTCACATTATTAACACTTAATAGATTGTCATTGCTTGTCAATACTTGCTAGTTTTTTTGCAGTTGTAGCATTGTCTATGACCGACTTTTTTACACAACGCAGCAAAAGATTTCGTGTTAGTTCCAATATACTGGAATATAAGTATGGACTGAGAGGTTTGGAGGTCTGAAAATTTAAAAGATAAGGTTGAAATTCTTCAGAAATTAGCTTAAAGAATGCTAATTTTGGTAGCATTATCGGATCCTTAACACAGTCTCAGACATTTTTTTATTGAGATTCCGGCTGAGAATTTTTTTCCTCTTCTATGTACCTTTTAATGCTGTCAAAATGTAATATGGCCCGCTCCACAAAAGGAAGATTTTCCAGCCACCTGATTTGGCAGAACTTATTTGGAAAAATTTTGCTACCAGATATGTTAGTATACTCTGCTCGTAAACCAGTTATTCACACAAAGAGCAATAAACCTAGCAACCCTATCAAAAATTCCTTATCATTGGATAAACAGGAGGAAAATTGCTAACAGGACAGGTTCTACCAGGGAAAGAGGATTGTTATTATGAGGAAATTACATATTTTGAATTACAGAATTTTTCCTTGAAATTTTATTTTTGCTTGTCAAGTCTTTGAATGAACTATAGTTATTTTTTAATTTTCCTAACTTTATGAATATGAAAGAAAAATCCTGACTTTATGAATATGTAAGAAAAATCCTGACATTTTCCTGACTTTTTAGCTTAATTTTAGAATATTCTGACTTTTGCAGGTTCTGCAGGTTTTCCTGACCGTGTAGGAACCCTGAATAAGCACTTTTTAAGCACTAAATACATTAAAATGAAAAATAATTTTCAAAGACTTTACATGATCATGATAAAATAACCAGTTTCTGACAAAGAACTCTTTTCTTAATTATATTAGCCTTTATAAAAAAATGAGGAGGTTTTACGGTTCGATATCAGACAGTGGAAAATAGAGCCTGAAATTGAGAATATCTTGTAAAATGCGACAGAGTTGCACATGAGAGTGCAAAAATCTCACCAAATCCAGCTCAGTTGACCCACATGCGTACTCCCAAATATTTCATCAAACATGTAAAATGATTGGAGCTTAAAAACTCTACGGACCGACAGGACACTGAAAAAGATTGTGAAAACGTTGAATAGAACAAAACGAAAAACGTAGTTTTGCATAATATATGGCGAAAATCGACAAGGTAAAGAAAAAATTCTCATTTTCGAAAAGAGAAAATTAAGCACTTTTTAAAAACACCCAATGAAAAAAACACCTTTAAGGGCTTTTAAAAAACAAAAATCGAAAGAATAATAAGCACCTTTAAGCAGTTTTTAAAAATGCTACATACCAAGTTTCAGGCAATTATATTAAAGCAAATTTCTCTGCTCACCTATCTAAAAGTAAAGACAAAAACTAGTTACGTAATAACCATAACCAATTTTGAATTTTAAACAAAAAATAATGAAGTCACAATACACCAATAATAGAAAGCAGGATAAAAAATACCATCTTTTATTTAATGTTTCATTAACTCTTGTTTTACAATTAAGTATTTTCAAAAGCCAAAAGTAAAAGGTATTAGGCATGTATTGGCACTTTTAAATACAATAACAAAATTCAAATACACATCTATTTAGGGAAAGATAAAACTTTATTTCAGTAAAATGCATTTTTAATTGACGGGAAACAAATTTCATTTAACAATCAATCGTACAGATCATATTCTTTCCCCTTATTTCTGAATAAACATTTTAGAATATAGCAATTAATACAAACAATGTTAACACACACCTTAAAACTCTTATGCAGTTATAACATTATTAACTGGACATAATGTTTAGTAACATTTAACATTTTAAAAGGTTAAACAAATACCTCAACCGGAAGGATTTGTATTAGATTAAGAAATAAATAAAAAAGGAACTAGGTCAAAATTTCTCTTCCGATAATGCAACTTTTATCCAACATTTTTAACTGATTCACAGAACCAAATATTTCAGATAAAGTACTTTAACACTTGTAATATTTTAATACATATAGGACCTTATAATTTTTAAATTTGATGTAGACTTTTTTTAATTTATTTAAAATTTTGCTTTAAAAAGCATAAAAACAATTTTTCCTAAGCAATGGCAACATTTTAATTTTTCAAAAAAAAAATTTTTTTTTTCTCAAATATTAACTAAAAAAGTACCAAAAAAAACACTTGAATGAGTGATTTTTTTAACACATTTGTAAAAGTTTGACAAAAATAATATTGTATCCAAAGACAGTTCATAGTATAAAAGTATAGACCTTACACCTACACAAAGTTTGCATATGTATGGAAATTTAAATTTGTATTTTTTAAAGTAGATATTAGGGATTTAAAGACAAAGCATACTATTTTCACAATCCTTTTCATGGATTTGAAATCTTATGAAACAATTACTATAAGTTTACAATTTGTTAAAAATTCAATATTTTCTAAAGTCTAAAAGTGGTGTTTAGAAGTCCATTTTGGGGTCTCATCCTTATGTAATTTTTAAAAAGCCCTAAAGGATTTGGAATTTCTTACGAAACACATCTGTAAAAAACTTATTACTATGTATTTTAAATCTTTTATGAAACACTATTTTAGTAGATAGTAAAAATTTTCATTGTCTACTTTTTCAAAAAGCACTGCAATACAAGGCAATTTTTTTATTCTAAGAATATTTTAGTTGGAATACAAAAAAGAACATCTTATAACAGCTTCATTTAAAATTGAAGTGTCAAAATACTTGTAAGCTTCACACAGACTTTCATTCAAGACATTATCCCATTAAAGTTATTCAAAATTAAACGGAACACTTAACTTTGTGGAAGAGCACATAAAACATATAAAAGCTAAACACAAGCAATTCGAACACACAAACACAAAATACAGAACTAAGCATTTTAAAAGAATATTAAAACATCATGCAACCTAGACAAAAAGTGATTTAATTAAATACAATTTATTGCTAGTGTAAATAGGAATATAAAAAGTAATAAACACTACGATGGATTAGAAATATTTACAGATTTTGCATACATCTTTTATAAAACTAAAAGCTTACTCTTTAAAAAAAAGGATAAAAAAAAAGGCCTTTAAAGTAAAAGTATAAACCTTATCATTAAGTTATATACCAACTTTCTCCAGTGGACAGGATGTTAGATGACATACTTTCATTGAAATCTGAGAAAGGAAGAGATTTCTTGTAAGTCAAAGCATGTTACATATTTACAAGAGGCACAGAACTGACTAGGCTGAGGTAGGTTTTTACCTACATAAACCTATAAGTGCAAAGAATTTTTAAATCCCAAGCAATTTTTGTACAAATGAAAACATGTGTTTCTAATTGACAACAATATCACTTTTTCTTCATTGTCTTGCTGATTTTTTCTTCTTCGGCCAGTTGTTGACGGAAAATAGAAACTTTCTCTACAGGAAAAATATAAAAATTTAGAAATTATTTTAACATATTAAAATTAAACATACATAATAGAGAGCAGTTGACGAAATTTTACAAACCATATAAAGAACCTGATGCCATTAAATTTATCAAAATTCAAAGGATTAAATGGGTAGGCCACATAAGAAGGGAAGATAGCAGGACAACCAAAAAAGTTTTCAGGGTTAGGCCAACAGGTACAAGAAAAAGAGAACGGCTAAACTTAAGATTTTTAGACTGCCTTGAAAAGGACCTACAAGTTTTAAGGAATATAAACTGGAAAACCTTGGCTAAGGGAAGAATGTCTTGGCATAGGCTTGTTGAGAAGGCCAAAGCCATCCTGGGCTGTCGTGCCAATGAGAAAAAGAGAATAGAGATCAGTAATCACCAAACCACGGGACATTTTTGGTAGATTGCATTAATGCTCCGGTAGCAAATATAAAAAATTTCTTTCTCTTCCAATAGGTAGTTTTGTTGGTTTCTAGCTCAGATAAAGGATTAAAAAACTGTAATACCTAAGACATTTCTTAAGTTTTGTGATCACTGATATATCACTGACTGCTTGGCGATCACTGATATAGAGGACAAGTCACGATGAACAATTGAGTTTGTTTTAATGCTTAAGACAATTTATGCAAGAGTCAAAATTTTTTCTTTTGACTCAAGTTAGTTTCAAGTTTAGTACAAATGATTGAAAGCAGAAAATATATCTTTGATCTTATGGATATTATTTAGACACATATTTATAATTACAATAATTTAGTTACACAATTAAGAAAAAATATACATTTCTGTACAAATATAAAGTTATAAATTATTCAGATATAGATTTTAAAATAAATTATCTTATGATTAATACATTCCAAAACCAAATAAATAAGTTGCAAAATTATTTTAAGAAAATGCAAAAAAAAATTTTCATATGTAATAGTTACATAGTTCATAAATATTTATTAACAAATTCTCTTGTAATACGATGCTTACATAATTACAAGTGTTATATTAATAGCTCTTTTGCTAGAATGATTTTTAATAGTTACAAATATTTAGCAAAATCTAATTTACTAAAATTTCTTCAAATGTTTTGTTACAAAATAAAATGTAGAATAAAATGTAATTTACAATACAATGCCTTTAATCTTACATATATAAAAAAAAAAAAATACATAAACTGAAATTTTAAGAATCTAAGAAAATTTTATTGGTATATAAATCAATAACACTCTGCAAGGAAAGTGTCAAGTCAGAATGGAACATTGCAACTATCAGCAAAATTAAGTTTCAGATTTTAAAGTTTTATGACACAAAAAGTAATCTTAAATTATAAATGCTACTAGAACCAATGACTAGATTTCAAAGTCAGCCCCTTCGTACAGTAAAATTCAGAAAAGTTAACCATTACAACACGAGTTGAAACCATTTTTTTTTTTAAATTTATTATTACTATTATTTTAAATCAAACATTACGGGAACACATATTCTACAAATGGTTTTCATAAATCAGGTATTTATTTTATTATAAATTTCCAATATTTGACTTTTGTAACTTATTGCACAAAAAGAAATGTATATACATTAAAAAATATTTGTCACCAAAATGTAAAAATTAGGTGTGGATCAAACTTTTATTAGGGGTGGGAGGAAATTTAAGGATAATATTAAAAGAGATGAGGGAATGCAAAGGAATTTAAATGTACAATATCTACACATGAATTATTGAAACGATGAAACTATATCTTACTTGCAAAGTCATTAAGTAAATAAAAGGTTCTTAGAACAAAATACAAGCTTATTTGTGCAGTTCAGCTTTGAAATTCTTAATATATTTTAGCCATTTGCAGTTACATGGTAGCCCCCAAACACCAATTGCAAATGAGTAGCAACAAAATGTACAACCGAAAAGGGATTAAAGGGCTATGCCTATTCATAAAATTAGCCTCTTTTTTTTTTTAAACCAGGTGCTTGGAACAAAAGTGATTTTAATGGCCTGTAATCCTAACGTGTAATGTAATTTTTGGTTAGATCAAATTTAGTAAAAAGAATTTATAATAATCTAATGTTCATTTAATGAACTCTATTTAAAAATAGATTTTAACATTTATACATTTTTAATAGTATTAAACCACTAAATTTTAAAAGGAGCATTACCATTTAACTTTTAAAGCACATCCATTTTTTCAGCAATGAGAGATTCCAGTTGTTGAGCATAAGCTAAATAAAATATTTTTAAAAAAAATTAGCATTAAGTTACTTAATTACACATTAACATTGAAACACAGAAAAAAATATTTTATTATAATAAAAAAAGGGAAATAATTTTACTGAGATAAATTTACCAAAATTTTAATGTAAGAAAACTTTAATCTCATTCTTTGCAAAAATATTAGTTAATAGGTGTTTTAAAACATTTTTAAACACTCTGAAATGGTGGAAATAAACATAATGCTGAAATCAACACTAAACCAGATTTTTATTTCAATGAATTAATTGTTAATATAACAGTTAAAACAGTTTCTTTGAAATATAGGCAGAAAATTACAATACTATCTCCTTTTTTTATCCCCCTTTCAGTATCTAAGTTATTAAAAGCTTGTTAAAAAGTTCATACGATAAAACATGTTACTTAAAAAAGTAACTTAGTTAACTCTTCGAAAGGCTGTGGAAAGTATATTTGCCACTAACTTCATTAATTTTTAAATGCCAGTGGGAAGGTATTTTCATGGTTTGTGTGGCTATCAGCATATAACTTCAAAAAATACAAGAAGAAAAAATAACAATGAAGAGATTTGTTTACATAAATGTGAATAACAGTAAAGGTTAGCGTGTGATTGAGAAGAGAGGCCAACAATAGGAAAGCTGTTTTCCCTAATGTGTTGTGCATTTGATCAATAATCATAAAGCAGTAATTATGTATAAAATTACATGTTTTAAGCACAGAAGTTTAAGTTTATGTCCAATTTTTTATATTAAGCAATATTTTGAAAACCTTCCCAAAACAATAATAATTTTAAGTTTCAAGCTAAATGAATTTCTTTCTATAAATAGATCTCAAAAATATTTCAACACATTATTAAAACAATGGCACAATAAAAGATAAAGGCTCTTTTTGAAGGCTCCCTCGTCACATGAAATAAAGTTCTTTAGCTAACAATGTGTTGCTTTTATAACTGTTGTGAGTTTGAAACAGCTATTCCTGTATGTTAAATCAAATTTTGTTCCACCTAGTCAGCAACCTCCAGGCTGGTTATGAAAGTGATAAAAAAAATTCAGTATAAAGAAAAACCAGTTTTTTAAAAACACAAGTATTTGAAATAAATTTTTTTAAACATTTTATTTTAGAGCTGCATTGCCTAGATCCCTCAATCTACAAAAAAAAAAAAAAAAAGGAATTATTCATTTATTTTAATGGTTCTCATCACCAAATAGTACACAACAGAATCTAACTTAAGGGTACAGAAATAGTGGCTATTTATTTTCCTACCCAAAAGAGCTATAGTAAACAGCAGTGTTTTCACTACAGCGCGAGAACGCGAGAATCTCGCATATTTTTTTCTTTTCTCGCATTAAAAAATGATTACCGCGAGAAATTCGCGCATTCTATAAAGCAATTTCAAAATTCGCGAATTTCTTGCATTTTGAAAAAAATTTCTCATTGCGCCATTTAGAATGAAATCTGTTTCACTTTTCTTCCTGGATCTTTCATTATTTTCAACATCTGCCCCATTATCTAGCTTTCCTATTTACCAGAATTGTTCAGAACCTTTAAGAACAACAGAACACCATCCCTCGGAACCTCTCTCAGAACGCATTTCTCTGCAACCACGTGTTTACCGTAGGTAAGGTTTCTCCATGTTAGAAGTTAAAATTTTTTGCTCAATATTGTAAGATGGACAAATACCTTGTAAAGGCAATGCCTTCTACTCTGAAACGGATAAATGAAAATGAAACAAATGTGGGTAGAAACGATCAAAATGAAACAAACACGCATTTGAGCAACCTAATGAGAATAGCTGATAAAAAAAGTAGATGTAGAACATTTTCCATATGATGATGCAAAAAAAAAAATATTCAATGCTTTAAAAATTAGAAGATGTTAAAAATGTATTATAATTAAAGAAAGGATTTTTTTTTCAAGTCTCTTAGTGTTTTTTTTTTTTTTTTTTTTTTTTTTTTTTTTTTAAGATATCTCACTTAACTTTTTGAAATCTCACCCTGTTTTTGAGAAAGGGTGAGAAATTCTCACCCATTTTTTTTCTGCGATGAAAACACTGAACAGCCAAATATAACTTGATATTTTTAGACAAAACATATGCAAATAACAATAAAATAAATTTTATTTCATAATGAACTAGGCAATTTAAACTTAAACAAAATACAATACTCACAGTCAACATCATAATCAACATCATTGGACATAGCAAGCAATAAGTTGTCACGATTGAACCACTTTTCAGAAGCCTAGAAGAAAAGATTTAATTTGTTTACACGAAAATTCCATAAAATATTTAAGTTTAAGTATCTTTGGAAATAAATAACAGGGGTGGAAATAATCCTATTGAAGAGATTTTATTTTGTCTCCTAATATGGATCAAAACCAAAATGCCTTTATTTTTAAAAACTCCATACCTGCCAGCATTTCAGAAATAAAATAATGGAGATTTTACTAACGAAATTTTTTTAGGCTATGAGTAAAGTTCTTGATACATCATGTTGGTCAAAAAGAGAAATTCAAAATTGGAAACAATATAGGCACTTACATTTAGCGAAGTAAAAAATATGTATATTAATCTTAATCTAAAGAAGATTTTTTTAAACCATTATTTATAATTAAACTATTAACACTCAAGATACTGCAGTACTGGCAATAGTACTATCTGTTGAGGAATAAGAGAAATATTTTTGCCATCAGCTAATATTTTATCGCCAAAAGATTTTTTAAAAAATTTCTTCAAATAGAGATATTTGAGAATATACAGGTAAACAGGAGAGAATCGCAAAATTCAGGAGTCTTCATTAAAAAAAAGGAGACTTGGCAGGTATGAAATTCATAAAATATGCAGTAAGCATAGTTTTCTTTCTTTTTATGCAACCTTGTACTGAATTTCATATGCATTTATTGTTAATTTATTATTGTTTACACACATATTTTAATTTTTTACTGTACATTACTTATATACTTATTTAGGCAGGATACTTATTTTGGTAATGAAAGTGATTTTCATATTTATATGTTTTTTGTTTCACTAAATAAAGTTATAGTTTTTGATAAATTGCAGAACAAGTGTTTTCCTAATTATGCTGTAGTATGCAGCCTTGCTAAAATATGCTCAGCACATTAAAAAAAAGCTAATATTTGTATAACTGGCTAATGATTGAAGTACAGAGTAGTTATTTATATTGCTATTGCTGCAGAAGTTTATAAAGATTTTCTTAAAATAGTAAATATCCATATTTAAGGGTCTTATAAATCCTTAGGCTCTTTTATAGAAAAAGGAAAATAAATATTACACAACAAAGCTAAACAAATGAATTTTTTAATATACCATCGAATTGTAAGTAATTTTATAACACACAAAAACTATAATGTTTAAGTTAAAAACTAAAGATTTTTTACAACTATAATTATTAAAATGAAACCACATACTTCTATCACAGCTTTATGAGAATCTAGGACCTCTTCTTCCATTTCTTGTACATGAGAAATAGCCTCATGAAATGAATAAAGATCTGCAGAAAGTTCGCCTTCCTATGAAATAAGATTGGAATTCAAAATAATATTTCACGTAATTTTAAAGTGAATAAGGTATAGGCAAAAAAAAAAAATAATAATCATCCTAGATAACTTTTGACTTAATAATCAGAGTACTCTAAGAGGATCACTAGGACTCAAATTGTTAGCGGAAGAAATCACAGACCAAGCAAATTAAATATTAAAAAAAAACTCACACAACTGGTATATATTGATTTTTTTCTTTTTTTACTTTAACTATATTTCGAAGATAAAAAAGCATACAATAATTTTAGGAAAAGTCCTCTTATCTACTTAATTTTTTTTCTCACTGAAGAAAAAACTGTAAATAGACTGAAGATATTATTTATAATGCTGCTATAAATTGGTAAAAGAGGTAAGCTCACACTGAGATATGAAGACTAAAACAGATTTTTTAAATTTTTATTCTAATGTTTGCAATGATAAAAAAAATACTGTAATGTTATTAGCAATTATTGATAAAAGCATTATTTAAAAATCTGAAACAGGATTGTTCCAAAGTAAAACAAGATTCACAAAAAACAAAAATCCTCCTAAAAAATTAAATTACAATTCAAAATTTAACAATTTAAATTTTTATTTTTAATATTATTTAACAATACTTACATTAGCAGAACAGAGAAGGGCAAGATCATCATTTTGATTGTTTTGCTCATCACCATTACAATTTTTTAATTCTGGATTTTCAGCACCTAATTCTTTAACTCTAAAAAATAAAACATTCATTATCAAAATGAAATCAAAAATATTTTAATAAATCACATTATTATAAAGCTTGTAGTCTCACCGATCAGCATAGCGAAGAGTGTTTAACCCACTGACGGTTCTGCACGTAAAAAGTCGCATTTTAACCTGCAGTCTCTGCATAGCAAAACCGGTTTTCCCATGTTAATAGATAGGGGAACTGTGTGTAGGGGAGAAACATTCTCCCAATTTTGCCCATTTCCTTAACCGCCAGTGGGTTAAGGAATGTTCACAAGAGTTCATACCAGGAGAAATCATTGCAATCTAGAAAATAAAAAGAAAATTGAAGCTCTTTAATTAAAAATATGTTGCATTTTTTCCTAAATTTTTTTTTTTTCATTTCACAGATTAGGGGTCTGTCCAGAAATTTTGTGAAAGGTTCGTTTCTGTAAAATTGTAAAAAAAAATTACTCGTAATTTGTGAATATAAAATAAACCTAAGTCACATTCTTTCAACCAGAGTCTGGCTTTTGTGAATTTGTGCAAATAGAGTCCTGTTATTGCAAAAAACTTTTTCAAGGAGTTTTTAAATTGTAAAGACATACCAGATTAAGTTCAACACTGTAAAATTAAAAAAAAAAATTTTAAAAAATAAACAGCAATTGCTGCTACTGAATTAGAGATGCAACATACTAATATTTGGTATTTGGCCTATGCTGCTGAATGCAGAATATAATTTCGTACAAGAAGAGTCTGCCGAAGACATAACTTAGTTTGTTTACATATGTCTTTCTTTCTACCCCTTCCTGGGAAGGGTTTATTCGATTAACAAAACAATAATGAAGATAAACAAATTTGTGAAGGGTCTGATTAAAAGATAAATTATTTTGTTAAGGGTCCGTTTTCAAGTTAAAATATTTTGTGAAGGGTCAGTTTTTATGAAAAGATATTTTGTGAAGGGTCCGTTAACGGACTCAAATTTCTTTTAAACAGACCCCTGCAGATAATGTAAAATTTTTAGTAATTTCTATAGATTAGTCAAGATTTGAACTCTGGTAAAATACAATTAAAGCTTACCATACACGTTCGAGAGTCTTCTCCAATAAAAGAATCTTTGAGAACCTGAGTTAATTTGCTAGCACGGAATGGTAGATGGGCACCTTTCCTACCTAGGGCTCTTATGCACTCCTTAAAAACATGAATAAAAATTGGAGAAAAAAAAGTAAGATAATACTAATATATCATTGAGTAGGACAGTTGATATTAAAGTTTTATGTGATCTCTCAGCACTCAAATATTAAAATTATTTCACGTTTTACATTATGCACAGGCTTTTGTCCTATTTCGCAAACAATTAATATTTCAATTAAGTTAAATCATATTTCAAGCAGGGTGTATAAAAATCATGATTTTTTTTAAAAAATCAAAAAAATCGGATTTCTCTGATTTTAATCGGATTTTTCTGATTTTAATCGGATTTTTTTGATTTTAATCATGATTTTTTTTATAATTTCAATTCTATGGAATATAATCAATTTTGTGTACCATAGATTTAAAGTTGTATTGTATTACTATTGTTACTTATGGTATACATTGGAAATAAACATTACTAACCATTATCAACAAAATATTTCTTAATAATTTAAAAGCAAAAGGTGAAATAAGAAATAAACAATAACAAAGTGATTTCAAACTACAAATCAAGAAAGAAATTGTTTATCAAACAATATGTGATAATTATTAATTCTACATCTACAATATCAAATTATTTAAACTATCATTTAATTAGTTTTATTTAAAGATTTAAACATAAGGACTAATTTAGCTGCCTTTTCTACACCCAATTGATTCCGTAGTTTAGTATGTACAAGTCCAAAAGTAGAAAACATCCTCTCTATCCCTGCAGTTGTTCCTTTTGCAGTACATAACAACTGTATTGCATCAAACTCTTTTTGACCTACACAGTTCTTTAGAAGCGCAATTGATTTCCACCATTCCAAGATGTTTAAAGATTCTAGAGATTCTTTATCAAACAAAGTTCCATTAAACGGAGGAGAGCGTACAATGAATTTTAGCAAAATACTATATAAGGAGGTTTCTCCATACTTTTCTTTAACAAAGTTTACAGCTTGATCTTTTTCATTTAGTGTTAAACATTGTACTTCAGAATTAGGATCCAAGAGGTAAGCGAGCTGGTGTTAACGCTTGTTCATATCGTTTAGTAAAAAAATTTTTGCAGCAATTATTATTAGAATCTTTCAGAGTTTCCTTTAAATTTTTCCAGATGTTGACAACATTTGATAAACTACAATTATCTTTTTGCATTTTATCTAATGCTACAGAAATGGGTTTTAACATTAAAAGCATATCTTCTGCATTTCTTTTAATTGCCATATTCATGACTTTTGACCTGATATTGGTGTCGATATCATCCCTATTATCCTCACAAACTTGCATGAAAGTTGACCAATTCTTGATGTAGCTTTCTAATGAATCACACATAGAATTCCAGCGCACTTCAGTTGGCCGAATTAATCCAGTACCTTTAAGCTCATTGCATTTAGCTCTAATTATTTGATGATTTCGGAAATATGTTATAACTTGTAAAACATGTTCTGTTACATTAGGCGTGGAATCTTGCAAATCTTTTGCCAAAAGATTGAGCAAATGAGCTGAACAGCAATATGATATTAAATCAAATTTTGAATTTAATTCGTCCCTCATTTTTGCCATATTTGAAGCATTATCAGTAACAAAGCTACGTACACGGCATTTAAAATTTTTTTCTACATTTATTATTGTTTGTGTAACAGCAGCAGCTAAATTTTGGCTAGTATGTGATGTTAAGGATGTGTCGATTGTGTCTACTAAATAAGTATTACCTTCCATAGTAGTAACACATGCACAAAGTAATGGTTGATTGTGTATATTAGACCAACCATCCACTGACATACATACCGTTTGTTCAGATAATTCACCAGTAATCTTTTCTATCTCATGTTCATGAACAGCATTTAAGAGACGATTGCCTAAATCAATTTTACTCGGGAGTTTATACCCAGGTCTTAGCATTTGCTATAGCTTAAGAAAATGTGGATTTTCAACAGATCGAAAAGGTATGTTGGAGGAAAAAAAGAATTTGGGTACTTGTAAATCTAGTGTATCTTTAAGATTGTTTTTTTATTTATTAAAATCAGTGATTTTTTTAAAAAATCATTTGATTTAAATCGTGATTTTAATCATTTGATTAAAATCATTTACACCCTGTAATTAAAAATATTACAAATTAATGAATTACTATAATTTTCCATATCAAACTAGAAATTAATTTTGAAAAAGAAAATGTAAATCAAGGCATTTAAATATATGCTTTATCTGTCAGGAACTTAAAATAATCTTTTAGTTCAGCATTTTACTTTAATTTTCAATCATTAAAAATATATTTCATATAAAGTTTAGCATTTTATCAAAAATGTCACAAAAATAGGCATTAAAATAAGAATTTGGTATTGGTATAAAAAATGGAACTTTAATAAGTCTTACTTTTGCTATGTTTGAATACAACAGGAATTTAATGTATACAATTCACAGGATTTTTAATATGAGACACTGATTTTATAACACTATAATCTAAACAAATATTAAAATTTCGAATTTAGGCTAAAAAATTTCTGATACTTGAATGAAACAGCGGAAAACTAAAGTACTTTAAATTCATTTTAATTTTATTTTTTTAAGTTAAATAAATAATTTATACTTTTTATTTTTGTTAAGAATATATTTTCGAATAAACAATTTAAATGTGAAGTCAATCAGAAAAGATTTGTTTGAGTAATGAGTTCACCTAACTTAAAAACTTAGCATTAAAAAAATAAATTTTTGAAGTTTTCTCACTGCACAAATATGTGAAATTCAAGTATTTAGATATTATTCCTGGCCATAAAACTTTGAATATATCATTCTTAGGAAAAACCACATCTTAAAATAATTATACTACATTAAATGAAAAACCTACTTTTAATGCAAGTAAACTTTTACTGATTTCAGCACCTTCTATTCGCGTCTGCCTATTTGCGCTGGATGTGTCAGCACCACGTTCATTGCCAGCTAAATCAATTAGAGAGAACTTCCCATGCAATCGTCCATTAGGCCTTATATGGATAAAAAAATTATTATTAAAGTAATTTAAATCTATAAGCAAGCAAGTGTAAAGAGTCGCTTTATTATAAAAATTAATAAATAATTTTACTTCTTTAATATTATTTGAAAGACTGCATGAGACCTAGAGGAATGTTGATTCGCTGAAGTTTGTCCAGAAGTCCTACAATTGAGGAAAATAAACTTACACAATAATTCAGAGTTAATGTAATGAACATCAATTCAATGTATTAAAAGTCAATCAGGGTGCCTAGGCAAATGCTTCAACAAAAAATTAACATCTTTAAAGCACATTTTAAGGACTTAAATGTTTTCTTTCTAATGGAGATAAAGACTGTGCTTTACCAACAATGAAATTAACAAGAGAAATAAAATATTCTTTTGCTGATAGGGGGGGAAATCGGCAATGTTTAATTGGTCCCTGTGATCAGCGAAGACTCAAGAAATTTTTCGATTAGATTTTAAAGGGCTTATAATGCCTGAAATTTAGAATCTATTGCAAAATGCAGCAAACGAAATTGTGCAAACCCACAAGTATTTCATCGAACATATAAAATGATTGGCACTCCCAAACGCTACGAACTGACGGTATGCCAAAAAGGATTGTGAAAACGTTGAATAGAAAAATATGAAACCACGCTTTTTGCATAATTCGTTGCTGAAATCAACACGGTAAAGAAAAAATCTCATTTTGGAAAAGGGAAAATTACGCACTTTTTAAAAACACCCAATGAAAAAAGCACTTTTAAGGACTTTAAAAAAAAGAAAATAAGCACCTTTAAATAATGCTATGTGCTCTATCAATTTAAATTTAATCCACTTAGATATTAATCTTTACAGACTTACCAAATCCCTTTATTTTCATCTGCCAATAAATTATTTAACATTGATAATAGGAACTTGCTATTTATGCTTAAAAATTTTTTTTATAAACGTTTAAGATTAAATTTCCAGACTATTTTAATTGTATATTCTATAAAAGCAATAATGTTCATTCTGGTTCAGTTTATAACCTTTTGCTTAAGCCTGGTACAGCAGGTGGACCAGAATGACATACTATATGTACTAAATGCAGTAAACAAAAGGGTAAACAAGAATATCCACACAATATGAAATTAACTATAGATTTTCTAAAATCTTGTTAGAATTTAACATTTTTGATTTAACAGTTTTAAGGTTCTTTTAAAAAAAATTTTTAAAAAAAACTGTAATAATTATTTTTGCATATATATAAAGAGAGAAAATATTTTGAAGCAAGACATACGTACCTTACACTATTTCCATGAGTTATTAGCTCTAGTACATTTTCAACAGAATGGACTACTCTTTCTCTTAAGCCTACAATTTGAACTTGCTGCTTGCCATCCTCTAGAACTCTCAACTTTGATTTATTATTGAAGAGATCAAATACCTATTAAATAGAAATCATAATGAAAAACTGCTTAAAAGTTTAAAAAAAAAAAAAAAACGAAGAAAATATTCTTTTAATTAACACAAAGTTTGAACTAGGAGGCATAACCAGACTATAAAATAGTGACAACTGGAATAAAAAATCTGTACAACTGTACAAAATAATATCTTCAAAAATGTTTTTCTACTGATCGTTGCTACAAGCAATTATGTTTACAAGATTAAGACAAGTGAACCACTTTCTGAATAATGATAATTATTTAAATTAAAAAATAGTGTGCATACAAGAATCATTAAAAAAAATTTTATGTATATTCCCCATCAACTCTGATATTATGAATATAAACATTAAACAAAAACCTCGAGAATAGTAAACTAATAAAATTTATTATCATTGAAAAAATTTTAAAAAATCTTTAGAAAACTTTGGTTACTATAGTTAAATGTTGGAATTTGGCTGTTACTTACTCTGGGATTGATATTGAATTATAAAAATTAAAAATGGGAGGAAATTAAAAAAAAATAATAATAATAATTCAGTATTGCAATTTAAAACTATTTATATAAATTTCATCTCAAAAGACAAAAAGCATTCTAACAGACTGAATTCTTTTGAATTATTTCTTAAAAGATATAACTTTCAGACAGGTTTGCCCTTCAAAACTGTTCACTTACTTTTCCACTGTATATTTCAAAGAAACTACAATTTACTGAAAGACCTTCATGCATGTACTGTGGACTCTTCAACAGACTGAACACTTCACGAGCTATAATAAATAAAAAATATATATTAAAATGTGTTAGAATATGATATATTGAAACTTTATAATTGATTTTACATACAAGGGGAATTAAGCCATAACTTGTAAGTCTATAACTTTCCAATTATGCTAAATGTAGATTTTAAAGATGCAAAGCTGTAAATGGTTTAACTGCTTAAACACAAATGTCATTGTCTACTCAATGTATCATAATTAGATGAAACAGTATTTCAGGTTCAGGCTTTGTAGTGGGCAAAAACAAATATCGACAAAAATTTAAAACAGTCTACTTTAGAAAGGGTAAAGAACACACTAAAAAAAAGGAATAATTTAAACAGCTTAAGTATAACAAAGGCAAATTTTATTACAAAAGATAAAAAATAAACATATGCTTAACAATTTCCAATATAAATTTAGTAATGGAGCACTGAATTGCTCATAGAATTTTTTTATAGTACTCTTTGATTTAAAAAAAACAGAATAATTACTTAATATTTTCTTGTACTAATATTAAATAAAAATTTGTAATTGAATTTTGTAATTAAATAATTTTGAATTAGGATTTCATTATTTTTGAAATAAAAATGCAGTGGATAGGAATGCTGAACATTTTTGCACAACAGCAATTTAGAGAATGTTCTTGCAATTAACAATTTAAAATTTTTATATGATTATCGCAGATTAGAATCCATCATTTTTAAAATATTAATAACTCTTCAATAAATGAAAACTAAACAACTCTACCTTACAAGATTTGTAACTGCATTTGCTGAAAAAAATAGATGTTAAGGCTCCTGAATTCATCATCATAAAAATCTGATAATGTTACTTTTCTTTTTTTATTAAAATGAAGAAATTTTCAAAAATTTATTAAGAAACGAATTTTGCGGGTTGGAGAATCTCAGGCACCTGAACCTGCTTACTAAATTTGAACAATTGAATTTTGGGCTCTTTACTAGCATCATTAATCAAATTAAAATGATGCTAGATCTAAAATGCAATCTTTCCATTCAACAAATTGAATGTTTTGAAATTAGTATTTGTATTTTTAAAAAAGAGTATGTTCTGAACATACGTAGAAATCTGGAATATTATGTATACCATGGTGTTTTAAACAAATTTTGACACATGAGGAAAAGGAAGATTAAACTGATCATATCTGAAATTTCTTGAATAAAAAAGACAATCAACCCTTTTCAGAGAGAAGCTTATTATATCCAACTTGCAGATAATTTATCATAAAATTAAAAGAAATAATTTATGCATCAAAAAGGTTGAAGAACTTTTTTTTAGCTTAGATTTTCATCATTAAAAAATTTCTAGGATGTTCATAATGCTTAGTTAAAAAAGAAAGAAAAAATATAAGTGGTAAATTTTAAAATACTATAAAGATAATTTAAGATTACATAATAAAAAAACTTTTAATTTATGCAAAATGTTTAATACCACCGAATTCATTCATAAGCTCCGATTTAATGAATAACTTGAAAATATTTAGTTGGTACAATGTTAAGTCTATTAGAGACTAGCTCGTTTTTAACAAGCAAACTCTTGTTTTAGTGAGCAATATTTTTGTGATTTACAAAATTGCTATGTACTTCCACCTCTTCAGTTCAGCAAATTGGAAAAATTTATTTAACATTCTGAAATCTCTTTAATGTTAGTCTGAGTCATAATTCCAGCAGACCAATAAACTTTTAACGAAGAAAGGAGTGTAAATTATGTTTTTCGTAACTTGAGTCTTATACAAGAACAATAACACACCAAGGATACAATAAGACAGTTTAAAGTAAATTAACTATCCTCTTTTAAATTATACAGAAACAAAAAATAAATAAATAAATAAAGTAGACATTTTATTAATAATTTATTTAAGTATATAAATTAATATTTCATACATTACATAAGTATAATAATAAGTATATATAAACTTGTTATTATTTTTTACAAAACTATTTCATGCAAGCACTCAGTCATAATGAGCAAATGCTGCTGCTCCTTCTTGTTCGTTGTAAGAGAGTACACACTGTATACAAATGAATACATATTAAGCATAAGCACAAATTAACAGTAAGAAAATACATACTGGATAAAGCATATATTCCTTTGCTGCAATCTTGTGAAGATTTTGTAATGAAATCTCCAGCCATTGTCTAAAAAGAAAGAAATAATTATTAATATTAATTTCATATTTTCAACAAACAAAATTCTAAACATAATACAGGGCTATTCATAATTCCCTCTGGGGTTTCGAAGCGTTATAGTAAAAAAACGAAGACGAATATGGCAAAAAAGAACATATGAAATTATTCCAAAAGTATTCAAGTTTAATTTAAGCAGTTGCTGGTAGATGGAAGTAACATGTACCACTGAAGCAAGTTGTAGTAAACAAAGGGAATTATGAATAACCCTGTATTTGAAAATTTCAACTTTAAAAATTAAGCTTTATTTTTTTTTTTTTAAAAATAATCATTTTTGCAAATTTAATTAACAGATAGATTAAAAAAATATTTTAGATTTCTAATGCAGAATTGTATGAATACATCCTTCAATCACTAATTCGCTTTTCTAGTTTGACTTTTTGACTCCTGTCCATGTTTACAATGAAGAAGGCTGAAATTTGCTATTTTTACAAGAAATATTGTTGATAGCACATGCATCACTGGAGTAATTTTTGGAGTTTGGAATCATAATTCATTGCAAAAAAAAAAGTTTATTCAGAGAAAGTACATTTTTGTGTCTTATTTTGCAACTTAAAATATCATCCGCATTTATTAATTAGTATACTGAGGTCACCACCATGAACCATTAAGATCAAGTCCGAGAATATGAACATGTGATTAGATCAAAAGTTAGTGTTCCATTTATTTATTTTCCCATTATATACAAACATAATTTATAAATCATGATTACAATATATTCCTTGATAAATAAACTAATTATAATTTGCAAAAAAGATAAATGCTTGTTTCAATCAGTTATTATTTTTTTTGACCAATCAATTGAAATATTTAATTATGTTATCAACATTTAATACATTTTTAGAATAAATTTCGTAATATATGAACAAAATGTTAATTTTAGAATATATAACAGTTTTCACACATCTAGAATCTAGTTCATGTAGCTCAGCATCAATCAAAAAATTTCAAATTTTAGTCTTTTTCATTCAAACTGAAAAATCAATTAATATAGAGGGCCTTAAAACTTATGTTTTGTAATTGTATGCCTGAGGTAAAGAGGAGTTAAAAAGAGTAAAAAGAAAATTAAATGCACACATAATGGAAGAAGTTTTTTTTTATAAGATTGTTTTTAATATTTAAAGAAACAAACAAGTCAGAAAAATTGCAATTTTACATATGTTTATTTATATTTACTTAATATTTATAATAAATAATGAATTTCTACATCAAAACTTTGGCTTTTAAAGAGTAATTGTCGAAAAAAGGTGGTTTACTGTCTAAATGATTAAAGAACATAATCGATCACATGTAATTTTTATATACTTTTATTTATTATTACTTTATATTTACTTTATTTCATAATTACTTTCGGCCCAAAATTTTGGGAGTTCGACAATTGTCAAAAAGGAGGTTTTGACATCACAGTTAAAAACTTAGTTTAAACTGGAAAAAACATTCATTTGCCAAAAAGAAAGAAAAAATTTGAAGCATACATTTTTATTAAAAGATTTTTTCAAGATAAATATAAAAACTCTCAAGAAAGAACTGAGGCTTGTCTTACATGAGTTTTTCCACTACCAGTTTGACCATACGCAAAGCAAGTAGCCATTCCACCTTCAAAAAGAGTTTGGACCAATGGTCTTGCTGGTTGGTTGGTTAGTTAAAGTTTAATGGCACAAGAGCCAGAAGTGGCTATACTGCGCCAGTCTCTAGGTAAAAGAATAGCACTTTTTCTTATATTAGTGAATACAGTCCTATTGTTTTGATGAACTTGATTAAATTGTGATGTATAGGGTCACTAAGTAGGGATGAAAGATTGGGATAAAATCTGCCGAAAAGTTTCTTCCTCAAATATTTGAATCGTCTGCAGTTAGTTAATATGTGTTTAATTGAAACGTCAACTTGACATAGAGTACAGCTGGGTGCAGGTTCGGCTACCAGTAAACCAATGGTCTTGCAGTAAACCTGTTAAAATACATTATTTCGCTGAATACTTATAACTTGATTTAAAAATGATAGAACCATTAACATATATAAAACTGAATAGAAAAAGAAATCAATAAAGTGAAAATAATATGTTAATCGACAAACCAATAATTTAGTCTGGAAATGAAATAATTTTCAAGTTTTGTTAATTTTGAAACTATGATTACACTTAAAAGTATTTTGAAAATTCACTAACAGATTTTCTATTTCAAAGTGCATAGATAAATAAGTTGAATATATTCTGTAAAAAATCACTTAAAACTGGATGAACTATTTTCTCTAGAGTAATTAAATCAATTTACTAAATATTCAAAATGAATGTTTTTTTGTGAGCTCATAAATATTTTTTTTTTTTTGTTAAAAGAATAATCAAGTGGAGAAAGAATTCCTTTTTTCAAGTTACTTAATTTCACAGAATTTTAAGAAAAAATTTATATTAAAAGAAATCCTTTTTGATAATTCTTTGTATTATGATTTCATTATTTCTTCATAAGTGGATGCTTATTTACATTATTCTTAAATGTGTTGATTTACATTTCTGATGGAGAATTTCCTTTTGACCTGCTATGATCAGCAGAAGTTTGCCTATTGAGATAATTTTGAACTACACATACTTAAGGTAACAGATAAAACTAAATAATGATATCACAATAGTGATTAATCTGGGTATACAAACATTAAAAAAATGATTTCAAAAACTTCCTCTTAACATGCATTAACATAAAACGAATAAATATCTTCAAATTAAAAATCTTTATTAATAAATTAAGGAAGATGATAATAATCAAATTTCTGAGAAGGCATTGTTTTCCTAATAATACAATGTGCCCTACATGTAATAATAGTATGTGTGTTATCTTAAATTTATCTTTTGTAGATAAAACTTAGAAAAATAAGAATAAAACATTTTTTATGAGGAGGAGATGTTGATTATTAATGTATAAAATTTAATTAAAGAAATACTGCACATTGAGGTAAAAATTTGTAACATAAAAATTTTAAAAAATTCGGATTTTATTACTCAAGATAAAATTACATTTTCTAATATCATAAGACATATGAGACAAGTATATTTTTATCAGTGTATTTTCCTTTGACATCAAAATAAATTAATGTTTTTTATTCTAAAATTTTAATATTAATGATTAAGACTCAATATTTAAAGCAAAATAAATAAAATATTTGTATCTTTTTTCTTGGTGACACAAATTGTGGCAAATTATTTGAGTTCTATGCACTTATTCTCCAACAGATAAATGCATTTTCATTTGTTAAAATGAATTGATATTTTCAAAATCCAAAATAATGCAAACTTCAATAACAATAATAAACTCTGTTGCAAGATGAAATAAATAAAAAATTTAAAACTTTATTAAAAATTATCAAAATATAAAACATACTGAAATACTGGATATATCTCTTTCAATTTAAGTAAGGTACATAAAAAAGAAGTAAAGAAATATCAAATTAAAATTAAATTTTGTAAAGTTATTTGCTGAGAGAGAGAGAGAGCATTTTATACACAATATTATTTATATTTGCTTTAAAATAAGTTTCAGACTAACTGTGCACATCAATGTAATGTAAGGGTGCACAAACTTTTTGAGTGATGGGCCACTTGCACAGCGGGTAGATTAACATAGGGCCGCAAGCATATTTGGTCATGTTAGCGAAAAAACTTTTTCATTTTTTCACAATAATTAATTTATCAAATATATATTGATATACATAAATATTAGGGGGGATATAAATTCTATCCAAAAAGAAGCATACAGAATGAAAGTGCAAAAAATATAGGCATTTTATAGTAATATAAATTTGAATTAATTATTTTAATTTAAGAAAATTTATATTGTTCAGACATGCCAACCTTAGAAAATAAAAAAGCAGGAGATTCTGTATCACGACATAGCGTAATATTGAAAATTAAACCTGATTCACATTTCCTACAAGAAGTTTACTTCAAAATATATTATTTACATTACATAAAATAGACCACATAAGATTCTGACACTGACTAATAAAGATATGTGTTCTTACTATAAAATATAAGGTTCTATAGAATTATATTAAAACACATGTTTTGATTTTTTAAAATTTAGGAAGAGGTTCAAAATTAACAAAATATGTCAATAATGAATACAATACTTTATAAATGCATTTCTTATTTTTTTTTTTAAACTGCTACTGTTTTAAAACTGCAGATGCTGCTGATTTAGCATTATTTAAAAAAAACTGCCATCTATAGAAAATGAAAAAACATTTTGCCTAATGGTCCAAGATATATTTCCTCTCCGATTTTGCCATTTCATCGGTTATTGTTGTTGTTTTGGTTCGTGCACACCGTAATTTTTAGTGATGTTGCTATCGGGGAAAATTTTTCTAAATAAATGCCCAGCATGATCCGAAGCACAAGTTGGGAAGGAAATTACACAAATTGTTGGGTTTTTTTTCCTCTATCGTGCACTAAATAGAAAAAAGCAGGAGAAAACACAATGAAGGCCTGAGGGCGAAGATTTGAGGCGAAAGCAGGAGACTGGTCTGATTGTTTAAACAAAAACAAACTAAAATAATTGTTTTGTTTGCTTTCAGAAGTTCCCGCGGGCCACACATCACAGTCGATGGGCCGCATTTGGCCAGTGGGCCGCAGGTTGTGCACCCCTAATGTAATGGAAAAAAGTGATTATTAACTTTGGAATACAGATCAATAAAATTATTGTATAATAATCAAAATCTATGTAAAAAAGTCTATTCTCACCTATATACAATTTCATTATCTGCATTCTCATCAAATGCATAATCAAACCTGAATAACTGGTTTTCTAAGTATTTGGTTAAATCTACTTTAGTTCTAGGCTCATGGACAACTATATGTTCTTTGTTAGGAACAGTAATAACATCCACTTCTCTTTTCATTGATTCTGAAACAATAAAAAGAAAAAGTTCAATAAAAACATATAAACTAATTTTATTCAAAAACAATTACAAGGGTTTATAAACAATTATAAAAATAATTTAATTGTATTTTTTTTTATTTTGTATTTTCTGATATCTTTTTAATGAAGTTGAAAATTCAAACTTCACATTGGTTTAAATCTAAATAATATTTTGAAGACTCATAAAGAAAAAAAAAATACATGCGACTGCCGAAAGGTTTTACAGAGCAATCCATCAATTACTTTTTCTCTTTTTACTGTATTTTGTAATCTTTTAATACAGAAAGACAATAGATGTGGTGTCAAATCATTACTTACAAAAATAAATAAAAGAATCCAGTAGATTTTTAAAAAAATCGTACTCTATGAATGTCTGCAACCACTAGGAAACAGCAAAATACAAGTAAAACAAGGGGGAGCAAATATTTTAAATGGTTTCTTTTTTATTCAGTATTATTTAGGAGTTAGTTTGAATATTAATACTTAACAGTATTGTTACAAAATTATTATTTGATTACAAATATTCAATGCCAATTGTAACTATGTTTAGTATATGATTTGTTAATTCAGTAGTATTAATATGCATTGACTATGTTATTTTATAATATAAAATAAAGTTTTACTATACTAATTTTTAAATTATTTAAACTTCTTAAGAAATTTAAATTCATTTTCTTTTTAATAATTACTTTTATTATAAAAATATATATTAATTAGTTTAAAAATTATTAAAACTAGATAGCAATTTTAAATGGTTTTCACTTTTTTTTTTTTTTTTTTTAAATATTTGATATTTTATTATGAAAAAAAAAATTTCTCCAATATGGTTTATTCCAGTAAAGAAAAAGAAAAAAAACTTGCTATTTTTGGAATAAATTGATATATACCATTCGAATCCTGGAAAGTTAATATGATCTACTTTTCAGGGCTCTACTTAAAGACTAACTGAATGGATTCTTAAAATTGTAGCTGTTTCCTAACAGAGAATCACAAGTTTGAGTTTAGTCATTAAACATGTAATCCTCTGGGTAGTATATCAATCAATGAATCATGTCTTTAAAAAAAACTTTTTAGAGAATGCTGTGAGATCATTAAAAAAGCAAATAACATAATTTACTTAGAGACCTCTCTATCAGTTTGGAAAACTATGAGATATGATTTAATTACCCTCTTACCTACAGAAAATTAATCACAAAATAGTTTCGCCCACACTATTTATAAATACAAACTCATTACAAAGAGTTTTAAATAGTTAACTAGCTATACACAGTTATTTCATAAGCAATAATAAGTTCATAGTAGTTAATATTCTAATTTAAAAATTAGGACTGACTATAAGTAGATTTTAACAAATTTTCAATACAGCACAAAACATAAACCAAGGTTTGAAAATCAAATGGCATTATAATCTAAGCTTAATGCAAAATAAAATGGAGAAGAAAAAAAAAGTATCACTTTCGTTTTATAAAATCAGATTTTGCAAATAAATGACTAAAAAAGAGAATTATATTGAAAGGGGAAAAACTTTAAATAAGCTCCACTTCCTTAAAATAAGATAGAAAATGCTGAGGTAGTAATTTGAAAAGCCTGAAGATATCAATATATTTAACAGATATTGATACTGATATCTTCTAAAAGTTTATTTTGCTTATGCTCTCTATTTCTTTCACATTCCCAAACTCTTAAAAAGTGCAGAATTCAATCAGATCTGTTTGTCGTCCCATTTGAAAGATTAGTTGTACGCTTCCCCTACGACGTTTTTAAATTTAAAATGCTGGATGCAAATCACGTAGAGCGAGGAGCAAGACTGCTCGTTACATAAGTATTATGCCACACAGATTTTTTACAGTAGAAACTACAGATAAGCCAAAGCTTAAATACCAACAATAAAAGGATAGGATAACATATATTTTAAATGTAATTAACTTGTAAGAAACTGAAATACTAAAGATGCTTTAAAACTTTAACCATTTAATTAAAAAATATATGTATATACATACATAGTACAGGTCATAGTTAATACATGTATATACATATACAGTACAGGTCATAGTTTACCATGCAAGCAGTATCCACATCTTGTTTTAACAAAAAAATTTAAAAAGATACTACATAGTTACCTTTTTTGTTCATAGGCCTTTTTCTAACTGCGACACATATTTGAAGAGAATGTATTGGATCAGTTATATTGATTGGTTTGTAGTCAAGTTGGCTACAATAATCTCTAAAATATAAAGAAATTTACTTTAAATATTGAATACATTTTAAGTTAAAAATAATAATAACTAAACCACTATAATGGCAATTTAGATTTTAAACAGTTAAGACGTTTTTTCAATAACTTAACTTTTAAACAGGAAAATTTAAACAACTAATGAGCTAGATTTGGAAAAATATGGAATTCCACTGCATGGCTGCCAACATGGATAGGAAAAAATCCAGTAGACTTTACGAAATAAAAATTTCATGACAACTGTTGCAAAATATACTGAATATTTTACATATAGGGAATTGCAGAGAATTTTATTGTAATCAAAACACAAAAACTTTATTAAGCTGATAACTATAAATAGTCTGGTAATATTTCCTATTTATAATTGACATTAAATGAACTTGAAATGCTTTTTATTATGTTAATTCATAAAATTGAATAGTAAAAGACAAGTAATTTCGTACTGATAGTTAAAAATACTTTTTAATTAATTTAAAAAGAGAGTTCTAAATTGAAATAAACTGAAAATTTCAGGGGAAAAAAAAAGAAAAGCTTTAAACTGATCACTATAATTGAGGCTTGCTTTAATGTGTATTAGTAATATTTATTACATATTTAAGTAAGCAATAAACTGTGTAAAAATTCGATTTCAATAGGAATTTTTTTTTCTTTTTAGCAAACTTATGCAATTTTAGGGATAATTCTAAAACATACAAAAACCAGGAGAACTTTTATTAAACCAGTAGATCAGGAGAAACTGGCAAAATCCAGTAGTCTACTGGTAAATCCAGTGAGTTGGCAGCTATGCTACTTGCACTTCTTTCAATCTAAATTTTTACTAACTGTTAAGTTCCAATTTTTCATTTTTCTGTAAAGAGCAAAATTAAATGAATTATGTATTTAATGAATATTGTAGTACAGCTTATTTATAAACTATTGGAAACATAGCCAAAATGAAATATTGGTAACATTCAAACTTTTCTAAACATTACTTTTCAATCTGGATTTTTTTGTATTTGGGGCATTAATGTGATAAATGCATTTAACTTTGAAGAAGCATAATCACTCATATAAAAGTCACTTACTTGATCATACTCAGAAATTCATAATTAGGGTTCCCAGGATCTCCTTACTGTTCAGCTTTTCTTTCTGCTTGCCGAGCCCGTCTTTCTTCTCGCTGCTTCTTAATCTTATCAACTTCTTTGACAACATTAGAACAACGAGCAGCACGGGCTATAAGAAAAATGGCAAGAAAATCAAATTACAATAATATTTATTAATTAGTAAGAGAATATTCTTCAGCAAAGCTGCATAAATCCAATCAAAGAAAGTTGGATTTTGCAACATTAAGTTCAAAATTGAATTACAACACAGAATGCAAACATATAAATTCAACCAAGTATTTAGAAGCAACTAATCTGATCCCCAAAGTAGTGATCATAACTTAAACTCTAAGAAAATTAAAATGTACTATAATACTGTTCTGATATTTCAGAGTAATCACACTGATTAACACAAAATTTTCATAAAGAATTTTTTTATAAATTTTTAAAAATTTTATTACATATGAACCATTATGAAAATCATGATTAACACTGGTATATGAAATTTCACTAAAAACTATAAGGGTACAAGTTCAGTAACATCATACTTATACATTTTAGAAATACTTTTAGTGATGAGGTAAAAATCCCAGGTGACATATAACTGCAATGCCTGAAAAATAACTGACACCAATTATTTAGGGGAAATTTATCTTTTTAAAAATCTGCCTATCCTATTGATGCAAATTATATGGCATTTTCAAAATGTGATAAAAGGCATATTTTAATATGATACTGGTATGTGGTGCTATTTAAACTTGTATGATTGTCTCTGCATTAAAAGTAAACACCATACTTTAGACCACATCTATATATTAATAGGCTAGCAATATTTTGTCTCGCTAAAAACTCCCAAACTACGCAACAGAATTAAACAAATAAGGTGTCGTTTTAAAGGTATTATTATGTAGATGTGCAATAAGGTCTTAAATTATGAAAATTTCCTTTAATTAATTAATAAAATTATTAATTTAGTTTCAACCAATGAGAATTCAGCAAATCATTTTTCGGGTGGTTCGCATAAGCATTGTTTCCGTAAGCATCGTTTGATTTAAAGCATTTCTGAATTAATAGATTGATAAACAAAAATAAGAGTGGATAAAAAAAACGGAACTGAATTTCTTAAAAAAAGAATTCAATATCTTTAGTTCCTTTGATAAATTTTTAGTTTCATGATAAATTTTTTGTTTCGTTACAATAGAATGGCAATGGCATCGTGCGAATATTCAAACCAAAACAAACGTGCGAATATTCAAACCAAAAGAAACTTTCTACAAACAATTATTTTGATTTGAGATTTAAAACGATATCTTAGTTATTTAGTTCTATTTTTATTTATTTAGTGCCTGCTGCCTAAATAAAATGCCTGCTATCAGGCGTCGAAATATCTCTGGCAGACGTCAGAGAAATGAATGGCGGAATTCTAAATGGGAAAGCATTTCTCGCCGAAGGGAATCGCCACCTCTACAAATTCGAGATTTTTACAAATCTGCATTGACTGTTCATGACGATTGTGACCCCTTTACTATTGGATCTATGACTTTTATTTGTAACTTTTGTCATGCTAAGCATTTTATGTTAGAGAAGACAGGAAGTAGCAATGAATATGGTATTTGCTGTCAGGAAGGCAAGGTTGATCTTCCTTTATTGTCGCATTCACAATATTTTGAGAATTTGATTACTGGTGTAACATCTTTAGACCATACTGCAAAGAAACGATCCCAAAATTATTTGGACAATATTCGCTCCTATAATTCTGCATTTGCCATGATAAGTTCTGAGACACACTTAGATGAAAGTGTAACCGGTGGAATGTATCATTTTAAAATCCATGACACATTTTACCAAATGGGATTGTATTAAATTTCTAAATAAAATTGGCAATGGTACATTTGGTGATCTTATTGAGATATATTCTCTGCTACAGCTCCAAATTTCTCAGCTACATGAAGAAAAGATAATCAAATTGTGAAGGGGGCAGAGAAGTGTAAAAATTTCATTAAGTAATTGATTTCAATATCTGGCAATTTTATTTTAAAATTTAAATTTGTTAAAATGTTTTTATAAGATTGCGAAGCAATATGCAATGGAACTGCGAAGCAGTTCTGGGGGTTGGCGAGCGTAGCGAGCAGGGGGCGGAGCCCCCTAGTAAATTATTATTAGACAAAAATAAATTAAAAATACTTAATTTTAAACATACAATTTTTTAAAAGAAAAAAGCTGTTACACTATTACAAATTCCATGAAAATTACCTCTTAAAAGTTCTGAGTCTTAGAAATATATAAATTTAGTAGACCCTTATTTTTAACTGATGTGGAAGGGATTATAGAAATTTTTAAATTCTATACCTTAATATACAAATAGAAAGATATATATAAAATTTGCAATAGATTTAGATTAGAGAGAAAAAGTTGCAAATATTGTGGATGAAGCACGCTGAAAAAATTTAAAAAAAACAGTAAACGTCAGACTATTTGGAATGCACAAGAATTAGCAAATTGCATTTATGTAAAAATTCCAGAATGCTGGAATGCCAAAAATCTAGATTTTCAACATTGCCTTAATTTTCAGAAAACATGCTACACCATTACAAGAAGCAAAAAATTATGGCAATTGCCAATTAGGAAAAATAATAATAAAGGGAGGAAAACCATAGCACATTTATTAAAAAATAAATAGATAAAAACAAATTGCGAAGTAGAAGGGAAAAAAGAAGAAAGGAACACAAAAGCATTTAACTTGATAACCATCTGTTTTTACTATTTAATGCTGCAATTCTCATTCCTTCATATAACAGAATTTACTGGAAAAAAATGCTTTGCTATAATTAAAAAAGTAGATAAAAAACAATTATTTATAGAAAAAAAGAAAACAAAAATTGTTAAGTAAAAGAAAAAGCAAGAAACAGAAGAAAAAAATATCAAAAATCACTGCTTATAGAAGTTAAAGGGAAAGCAAACTCATAGTTTTAAAGCAATAAATAAGCTTCCATAAATTTAATTTTTTAAAAATTACAATCATTTTAAAAAAGTTTAGTGGCATAGAAATGATTTATTTCCATTTAATCACTGTGAAAAAAATAATTGTTTCAAAATTAGAAATAAAAAACATATGGCAGAAAAAAAAGGTAAAATGCTCTCTCTCAAAACAGCCTTTGTCAGCCAAGGGTGCTTAAAGGCTGAAGCTCCACAATTATGAGAATTGCATAACGAGAACAATATGATCAGCATTGTGCACCAGCAATCTTTACATCCAAAACAATCTGGTACCCATCAATCTAAAGCTGTGCAGGAATCAAGCTGCAACCAAGAATCCTTTATCATGAAAGCTCAGTGCCATAACCGCTGTGCTGTTACAGTGATCTGATAAGTGTTCTGGACCTAGTAACAGATTTCGAATATTTACTTCACTATCTCGATAATGTTGATCTTTATAAGTATTGGGTTGAGCATTGGTAATGGCATCTAGTTCTAACTTGTATTGTGCAAAATTATTACTGTTTAATATCTGGTAGTCTTTTATCCTTAATTTTACATATTCTACAATCTGTTCAACTCGTGCCCTAGTTATGCCTAAGTTATTATATCGTATTGCCCCAGGAACAGTTACATCTATTGTTTCCAGACCATATTCTATATCACGTTCTATTTTTTTTACATTATTATAATTAACTAGGGGTACTAAATCTAGTTTCCACTCTTGCACTGGATTACTATCGCTTAACTTTGCTAAACATGCATTATCAACTAATGATGAGCTAATACAATTAATAACTAGATAATAGTGTACACCTTTATCTGGTTTATCAATATGTTGCTGTATTTTTTCAATAAGTTTATCTATTCCTGATATATGTTGTTGATCTTGACATTGTGCAGTTGTAGTAGTATCTAAAATTACCTCTATTGTAGTTGCTGTGCTAGTAGCTAGTATTTGCTGGATAATCTTAGAATTATATTCTATTTTTCTATCTCTATTTCCTCTAGGAGGACTTGCAAAATCTATATGGTCATCTGACTCTGTCAATGTCTCTGTCAATGTTCCTGTATCAGAGCTTGTTAGTGGATACTTTTGCAGATATGTTTCCCATTCATTAAGAAATGGTTGTTTTTGTTTGAGTTTATCATGTACATTAATAAACTCCCAACCAAACTTGTCTAATTGTAACACATTTTTTCTACTTCTGGTTTGAGTAATGTCACACCATCATACTCACCACATAAAAAAGCGTTATTGTCAGAATTTTCAATAACATTCAGTAAAACTTCTAGATAATTTCTGGCATTTATAATTATTTTAGGAAGGTCTTGAGGAGTAATATTATTTGGTATATCAATGTTTTTATTATATTTTTGTATAAAATCTTGTATTTCTGTTTTAAAATCATTAAAACTGTCTAATTCTTTGTTATTATTATATAATTCAGCAAATTGTGTGTTATGTGTTTTGATCTTGTTACCTTCTATCCCTGATTCTGATCGAGTCCTTGGTTCTTTAAAGACAGATCCATCCCTTGAGTTCCAACTATCATAAATAAGTGGTACTATATAGTCTTGCAAGATAATCCTCAGTGTATCTATCCCGCTTCTCGTAATTGTTCCTGATAAATGTTGTTTATAATAGTCTCGTACTATTACAAAATTATCATAATTTATATTACCTAAACCATACAAGTAACATAAATTACTAAAGAGGGTGGATGAATCTGTTTGACGTTCTAAGTTGTATTTAATAGAGGAAAGAAAAAGTGCAACAGGTATAACATGATTGTTTTGTGCTCCACTGTTGCCAGTTCTAGATAACATTAAAACTTCAATTTTTAACTTACCATCATCTTGTAAAGAAACTGTAACATCCTATCTTAATGAATTAACTCCTTTTGTTTTTATTGCTACTAAAATTGGATGTTGTGTTGTTAGTTTATTATTCATACCCTTAAACATGTGTCTTACAAATCATAATCTTCACTCTTCCCAGAAAGACATAGAGTGCTATCAGAAACTTCTAAAGTATCTAGTTCAACTACCTCAAGATATTTATTATTATCATTTGATGATTGTTCTAGTATTTTTCTATGAGCTTCTGAAATACTAGATTCCGATAATTCAATAGAATCAAATTCTAATTTATATTGTTGAAAATTACTCTTATTAAGTTTTAAATATCCTATCCTCAACTTTGCATATTCTATAACCTGTTCCACATGCTTTCCGATAATATTTAAATCATTATATATCTTAGCCCCAGGAATACCTACATCTATTGCATCCAGATTACGTTCTATATCAAGTTCTATTTGTTTTATCTTCTTATAATTAACCAGAGGTATTATATCTAATTTCCAATTCTGATAAATATCACTATAATGCAAATGTCCTAAATATGCTATATCAGCTAACTCTTCTGTATTAAGGTATAAAACTAAATAATGTTGTACATCTTCCTTTTTTTCTGATAAATATAGCTGTATTCGCTCAATTAACTCATCTGTTGCAGAATTATGAGTTATACCCAGCTTTTGTTTATTTGAATAGCTTAAAAATACTTCTATATTTTTGTTAGTAGATTCATAAAGTATTTTTTCAATATTATTCTTATTATACTTAATCTTTTTCTCAGGATTTAATGAAGCTATACACTCTGGATTACTATTATATTCCAATTCATTAGATTTTCTTTTAGGCATATCTGTATATTTAACCCCAACTGTGTTTAAGAAAGGAGATGAATTAGCGTAAATATTAGGGTATTTTAGAATTTTTTATAAAAAGAATACCCTAATGAATATAGATTATGATAGATTATTTTGTTTTGTCGATGATTTTTGTAAATGATTTGAGAGATGGTATAAAAAAGCTCTGATTACAACTAGTAAGAAAAAGGGTTTTGTCGCATTTATAAATCAAGTCTAGGATTTTCACTCAAACCTAAGATTTCACACATTATGATGCCATTAGCAATTTAAAATTCTCGAAGGTAGATATATTATCATTGCTTCCTATTATTTGCAGCAATTCCAAATATGACTTGTAGAGGTAATATGACAGAGCAATTTGAAATACATATTTCTTCCTGACTTCTGCAGATTTTTTGATTTTAGTTGTCATAAGTGTCATTAGTAAGAAGGTGAAGTGGTACTTTTGTTTTGTTGTGCCTAGTAAATATTTTGTTATTGACTTTAACTGCAATGTTGTTATTATTTAATTAATTGAAAATATAGCACCATATTTTATAGGTCTAATATGTACATACGTCGTAAAAAAACTCCTAATAGTCCAAGGCAATCTATTCAAATAGTAGAAGGTTATCGTGATAGTAAAGGTAACGTCAAACAGCGTATAGTACGTCATGTAGGAGTCTTCATAGATGAAGTAGAAGAAGCTAAATTAGTTGCCCTAGCACAAGATTTAATTGCCAAGATTAAAGCTTTATTTTCCGTCTGTTCTTCAATACTATTTTTTTTTCTTTTAAGTAATTAATTGGTATTTAACTCACCTTTGTTTAGTTTTTATTCACAATTAACTAATAAATTAATGTTGAAAAGCTTGTGTTTTTATTTTTCAAAATTAGCCTTGTGTATTCGACAAATGCTGCCAAAATCTACAAACTAAATAGTATATCCAATTAATTTGTGGTATCTGTGATCTCGGAAAATTCCCTCAAGCGAGCTTTCTAAAATGAGGTAAACTTAACAGAAATTACAATTGTGTATCACATGACACAATTAAGGCAACGATCTCTACAGATTGAGATGCTAGGATATATTTACAATTCATCTTATTTCAGATCGTGTTTCATTTTCTCCACGGAATGGGCAGTATTTGTATAGGTCGTTTCAACTTCCTGCAGAAGATTCAGGTAGAAGAATTTCTGCTGCTGTAAACTTAATTGCTCAAATCCGCATCTACACGATCAAATAATTGCATATCAATATACGATAACTCCCCAAAGTACTTTTTTTTTTCCATATCTGCATCAAATATGAAGAACACATTTTTTCACAAAACCACGATAAAAAATTAAATTCAGAACTAATGAATAACCCGAGTATATACGAACCCGGGACGTCAAAAAAGGAATAATCACGTCACTGCTATCACGTCAGAAGAGGACCTCAAGAGATTTTTTTAAATTTTTTTTTTTTTAAAGATAGATGGTGAATACTCACCAGAATTCAGGCTCATTTAATTCAAGGGCTCTAACCAGAAAAAGATACCTGCAAGTAACGTCACGGTAGATAACCCAGAAAGCATGTAACCTTACGACAGCCTTGTGTTTTAACTTTATTTTCATTGTCACGAAAAGGTTTGCAGTAAAAATCTTTTTTCAATGACGTAAAAATATTGCAATTTCCTACCTTTCCTCCTTAAAGGAAAAGTAAATGATTTTTAAATCTTTTCTAAAAAATATTGTTATTTAGGTTAAAAAACAAGCAAATTGTAAACCTTATTTTTTGCATTTTTGTTTGCTGTCATGATTAGATTAGCAGAAATATTAGCGAAAACCTTTTTCAGAGGAAACGAAATAAAGCAAATATTAACCTTTTCAGCGAAAATATTAATAAATAATAAGAAAATATTTTGCAAAGGACCTCATTTAAGGGAAAGCAAGTAAACGAACATAAGACCATGTTTTTGGATTGTTTTTTAAGGTCTGCGAAAGTACAATACGAAGACTTTCTTTTAAAGGTTTCTCGACACAAGTATAAGTAATAGTTCATTTTTAGAAACTTTTCATTCAAACAATCTCATTAAAAAATAAATAAAATTCAATTTTTTTTTTATCTGGAGTTTAAAATTGACTCTTCAATATTTTTTTACAAATTTTACTTTTTTCTCGAATTTGGCTTTAGGGGTCCTATGCGTTGCGGCTCCTTTAAAGTGTCTGGCCTTCTCTCGTTCATTTTACCTTATTGCAAACCTAGTTATGGTATAGCAATAAAATATCCGCGAAGATAAATTTTATTTAAAATATTTATATACAGAAAAAATTCGCACAACTGTCTCTTGTGAGCTAGAGGGTCATCGATATTAAGACTCCACGATTTATGACTAACGAGGAGTGATGGTGAAAATAAAATCAGCATTGTGCACCAACCGCCTTTATTTCTTAGACAGGCTGGTACTCGCTCTAAAGCTGGGAGGATTCAAAACCTAGACTCGCAGTTTTTTTCATCATATCTTTGGAGTGAATTTAGGAGCATTTTGTTCACAGAACTCGATGTATAGTGTGCAAAATATGAGATAGATCACCCTGAATAGATTTTGATCTAATAATTATTGAATTTTCACGTTTTATAACTCAATCTTAATTTTTCGAAGGGGTAATCTCATTAATTAGTGCAGGCGATTATTTAAGTTACGAAATTAAACACAAAAAAAAAAATCGAGCTAAATCTATCGAATTGTTCCTGTATATATTTAAAATTCGATTTCTCAGAAACTATTCAACCGACTATGCTCAAATTTTGCATATTTTCAGGTGAAATTACATATTTTAAAAGGATGTAAAACTTTTATACCTCCTAATTTAAATTTTGTCACTGCTGTAAAAGATTTTCTCAAAAAAGTTTATAAGTTAGCAGGTATGTAAATGTTCAACCATTCCTGAAATTTTGCAGCAGTTTTTGCGTGTCAAGAATTTTTTCGTTACATTATCGGCAAAACACTGTTGAAAATAAAAAAAATGTAAAAGGAACTAATATAAAGAAAAATAAGTCTTTCTAAAGGGGGGGGGGGGAGGCTGAAAGTCTGTTTAATTAAATTTTAATTAAGTCGTTCAAAAAATCGGAAGATAGTATTTTAAATCTGTTCTCTTTCTCTTAACGTCTTATTTGAATTATCAAACAAATATACGTCTAGAATACATAAAATTAAAGTGGAAAAGCAATAAATAAAATTTTAAACGAAGTTCTTTTAAAAACTAGAAAAACTTCTATTAGCCTTATTGTGCCGAAACTTTGAGGCAATGCTTAATGTTCAAACTTCGATATTCTTATTCAATTAAAAATAGTAATAAAAATAAAAGAAAATGAAAAAAAATAATGTCTTTAAATTTAACTTTTGAAAATTATTGTTCTTCTCACTCTCAAAATGCTGTCCTAAAATCTGCTGCTTACGTCATGCGCAAATTTGCACTAATATTAAGGCTACTGATCATTTACAATCTTGGAGTTTAACTTGCTTGATTTAAGTTTGAAATTGAAGTTTCTTAATGATATTCTGCTTTATTCTTCCAAGATCCGTGTTTAAGATGTTTCCCTTTAGTTGATATAAGAAGTAGGTACACTGTTTAATTGCATTTCATTTGTCTTATTAAGTATTTAATTTACGCATTGTTATTTGTTTTTTTAAGATTATCAATTAATATTAACTTAAGAATTTAAAACTTAAATTTATGCTCGGAACGGCCTTACCCAAAGGATATTAAATGGTTATTATGCTTCCTTCTTAAATTCAGTAAGTTTCAAGTAAGCACTGAAACTATAATTTAAATTTAATTATCATTATTTCATTTATTACTGTCATTACTATTTTACCTTAATTTTTTTTTTTTGATGTATGAGTTGCCGATAGATTCAAGTATCGGCATTGACAATACATTTATCGTTATTATAAAAAATGGAAATTAGCACTAACGTTAGTTAGATTTACATTAATACCAAAATATAGCCCAACAAATAAAAATAATATTTCAGAAATTGAAGATTTATCCACATTAAAAAGTTTTATGAGGCTCCAGACTACTTATCAGGATTTTAAAATAGAAACTGTGTATTACTATAATTTGAATCTGATTTTTTCCAAACGTAGCATTTATAATATTTTCTTAACCCACTTTCGAGTGTATCCATGGCTAGAAGATTGTATTTGTAATTTCGGTAACTTTCCGATTAGCTTAAGCACTTTTAATTTCAAGACAGGATAATATATGTTTTATTCGTTTTCTAATCACCATAAGTAAAATTGATTGCTTATAGGAATAATTGTGATTCATTTTGAAATTGGAATTCATTTGAGAAATTTGATCTCTATAATTGATAAAAAAATCGTCGAATGCTGTCAAGTTTCGAATAATAGCCATTAAAATTTTTGTGACCGGTACTAGGACACCCTGGTTCAGTTTGTATTAGGCGATAGTTCGGGTTCAACATGGAAGATAACGTGATCGATTGTGCTAATTGATGGATTGCTTCTACCACTAAATTTTCGGAACTTGAATGTAGTTTATCTATTGATTCGACTTCATATTTATGTATGGTGCGAAACAAAATTACTCGTCTTAAATAACTTTCAATCTAATACGTAAATGGTTTACGTCTTGAGTCTCAATTTTTTTTTTTTGTTCGAGGACATAATCTTGTACATGCTAATTAATTTATACAAACGATATTTTAAGTTACAAAACCAGATGGGAAAAAAAAAAACGATTTTTTTTCTCCGATGGATTTGAATTTTTGATCCTAAAAATATGGAAGGTAGTCAATATTTTAAAAGTTTTCCAGCCTGAAAATATTGCCAAAGTTGTTTAGGCAGGAGAGTGATTGAATGTTTGGATCTCTTAATGTTAACAAAGCTTTTTGAGTATTTCGCTATATTTGAAGAGCTTTTTTAAGCGAATCATGAAGTTTTTGCACACTATTATAATATTCGTTTATCCAAAGATAATTCTATGCAAAAAATAACTTTAAATAAATATTATTTTTTATTTTATTTACTAATTGTCGAAAACACTTTGCATTGCAAAATATAGAAATTTTTTTCCATAATCAAATTCTAAAAAAAAGCTAGTTATAGAAAATTCGATTTCTGAAGAATTCTTCAGAAATCGATTTCAATTGATTTCATTCAAATTTTAAATTTTTGATTTGCTTTAAAAGTTATACAATACGAAATTTGCAAAAAGGAATTTTAACATTAAGTGATTCAAACTTTCCACCGCTCTTCTTCATAAACTGTTGATACCATATTTTGCAGATGGCAGGTGCTTCTCCTGTTCTAGGGTCTAGGAACTGAATCCCTCATAAAGTTAGACATTCAAACCAATAAGATCGATTAGTAGTATGTACATTAAAATCCGATTAATAGATAAAATATTTTCAGGATTTTCCCTTTTTGGTGCCCTGTTTATACATAAGTGCATACATCGTTATTACATAGCGCATGAATATATGCGTACATATATTGAACATATATAAATTGTGTATATACGTACAAACGTACGGGCATGCAAATATACCCACATTTACATAGATACATATATACATTATATATTCATATAAAGTATGTGTGTATCTACATATATGTGAATTAAAGTACATAAGATTATGCATACTTATATGTACTACTTAAAGTATATATACGTATGCACGATACACAAAAAATAAATGGACCATTCTAAATAAGTTTTCATCTAATGATCGTATCTTCACATTCAAGGACTCAATCTTAAAGGTTCGAGAGGATGACATATATGCTAATTACTTAGTGCCCACGATATTTTAAGTTACGAAATCAGACACAAAAACATACTTTCTCTGAACAAACATGCCTTTTTTATGGTGTTTCTTGGGTTTTTGATTCTCAAATTATAGGGGTGGCCGTAATCTGGAAAAAAATAGTCCCAATAGTTATACCCAAGTAGCACTCAATATCGAATGATCTCGAAAAAACTTCGCTTACGACTTCGATCGATGTTGTTCCGAAACATCGGTCTATGTAAAAACGTCAGATTTTTTTTATATTGTACGACATTGTGAAATTTGATATAGATCGATATCTCAATAACGCCGTAGAATGTCGAGTTTGAAAAAACCATATTCCACGGCGTTTACGGATACAGTAGAACGTCGATGAATATTTTCATCACGTTATTCGTACAACAGATATTAATAAGCATTTAAAGATGCGGCAGAACACCGATCGATAATTTTGATACGTTATTCAAGAAAAAATTTTCACTGGGTATTGTAGGATATAGGTAAATTTGTGTTAATTATTTTATAAGGTTTTGCACTTTAGATTTTTATTTCGCTAATTGTACTCCAATTTTTCAACAAAAAATAAGCACTCAAAAATATTTTCAATCAGTTTCCAAATATTATATATATATAATTAGAATTTGCTCAGTAATTAATTTAAAAATCAAGTGTAAAATAGGTGAATAGGAATAAGTGTGAGCACTGTAGATGGGATATAAGAAGTGAATATTAATGTAAGGCATGATAATTATTTTAAGCTCAACTATGATTTATAAATCAAAATCAAAGACTATTTGCTTGTTTTAAAATAACCACATTTTCCACGCATGTAAATTAGTTTTCTTATTTTTTAGCATTAGCAATGCACATTTGATCTTCAGACAGGATTCAGTCACTGAAAATTAGTAATTTAATATATTACACAACAGCACTAATAACTCAAAAAGTATTATAATTTTATGAGTTTATTAAAATTTACCCTTCTGATATGAACGTGTTTTTTAATATAGAAGGTGTGAATGCAGAGGAATAAAACAAAAAGTAGCTATGAATATTTTATTTGAATAAACATTAAAAATTTAGTAAAACAAATTGGCCCATTCTTGGGTCTCCAAGTCCAAAGAATTGATCACGTCAATTATCTTAGGTTTTCGTCCTTCCCAATCAGTGGCTGTAGCAGACCTTCCCAAATTTTTCCGCAATCTCTCGGCCTCAAAACGTTTGAGTACTGTAGCTGGAAGTAAAACATTGAGTAATATTAATTACATTTAAAAAATAAAAACTGAAAGACTAACTAACAAAACACAGTTTATTAATGAGTATATAACAAAACTCAGAGAACTAAACTGAATGAAGAGCTTAGAGCAATGTATCTCAACCTTCTTCTTTTTTTTTTGTTGCGGCACACTTTTAACGATTTCGGAATTTGACAGCACACAATGAAAAAAAATTAGATGTGTTTAATAGTTGGTGATAATATGTACTACAAAAGCACGTTTATTAAGGGATTAATTATTTCTTTCGAATGATTAATTATTTCTTTCGAATGATTTTTTATAAGTAAGTAACATTTATTTTTTCCTTCTTTTTGCTAGTTATTAATCGTTAACTTGTTTTCTATAGTTATTAACTGTTATTTTTTGTGATTTCTTGTTAACTAGTTTTTTTTTGCTAATTAATTTTTAGCTTATTTTTTTGTTAGTTATCCTTTCCTAATTTGTTTATATATTAGGTTTTTTAAAGTTATCCTTTGTTAATTTGTTTATATTGCATAGCTTACTTTAATGATTAACTTATATTTCCACTTGCAAGTTAATATTTAGGTTGCTTTCCTTTGTTAATAAATTATTTTAATAGTCATTAAATTCCCTACTTATTTCAACATTTTTTTAAAACTGCGTGTCAAAGACACTATTCCATCTTACTTTAAGATTGTCAGAGACAAGGCAATCGCCGACAAAGATGTTCACATGGTTAAAGCGTAGAAAAATTATAAAAAGTATATATATACTTTTTATGAACATTTCAAGCACATTTTAAGAATTTGGCAGCACAAAAAAGAGCCGCGGCACTGCGGTTGAGAATCACTGGCTTAGAGAATCGACACACGGATTAAAAAAGGGCATGCTGCATTAGACACTGTTTTGTAAAACTGTCAATATTCAAGCGGCAATGCTGTATATTCTCTAAAACATTGTATCATCTAAACATTGTATTGTATCATCTAAAACAAAAGTCATTATATCAGCCTGCCGATATATGTGTTACGTAGATATTTTGAGATGCATCGATTTATTGCCCGGTCTATATAGAATAATCATTTAAACTCTCCATACACCCTCAAGTACAGAACAAATAAGATGGTGAAATTCTTTTTTGCTTTTTAAGGGAACAGCAAGGCTTGAAAAGGTTAAGATTCATTGGTCTATACTTTAGGGCAAAGGTTCTTATACCAAAGGATCCAATGAGCAATTGTAATTTTTTTGATCATAATAATAATAGCTCCATTTTAAATAAAATGCTTTCTATGGAGAAAAAAATTATGGAATGATTACAATACCATTGAATAACTCAATCATAAAAATAATTACAATAAGTTCACTTACAAGCAAACTGTAAATTCTTATCTTCTTTCAACTTTTCCTCTAATTGATTAAGATCACCATCCGAAGAAAACGGGAACTCAATACCTCTTGGTAATTCTAAAAGAACAGATGTTGAATTATCTTTCTCTTTTTCAGAGCCTTCGTTTCTTTAATTTCCTTTCTTAACTATTTAATCTCCTCTTGATTTTCTAACACACAGTTACACATCTTAGTCACTAAAATAACAAATACAAGAGATTAAATATGTGCAGTTTTATAAATGTGTTCTTAATGCTAATAATATGATTAAGTATTTTATAAAAACACCAAGTTAATTTACAAAAAATGAAAACTATATACATTTACTAATACATAAACTAAATACAATCTTTTAAATATAATAACATGCAAATTTTTCATGAAAAATAAATGAGGAAAAAATATTCAAAATAAAAATTGTTACTCGAGGCTCCTTAATTTATACTAGTTTTCTCATCTTGCAATTGCTCTGTTCGGTGACAAGAATACAAAATAGTCTGATGTCATAATTTATTTATTTACTTAATAGCTAAAAGGCTGAGTAGAGCGAATTATACACCTATGTTGGTGAAATTGCAACACAATGAAAGAACTGTCTGACATTTATTCATTAAATTACTGATAGTGGTATAAATAAACAAGTGCACTCTTTTTCTAAATAAATTCTAATCATTTACATGAAGGCATTAAGAATAAGATAAAACAGTAACAAATTATCACATCAAAATATAACATTTCTACTTGATATATATTGTAAATAGATATCAGTATAAGATAAGACATTACAAAATTAATTTCTACACATTAATATTTTAGAATGAATCACAGCTAAGTTATAATCTTATTTAATAAGAATCACACATAGACCTGTTATATATATATATATATACACTGGTTATCATAAATTAAGGAAAAATCACAAAAATAGCGATAACTCTTTCAAAAGTAAGCCAAACCGTGCAAAATTTGCATATGTTGTCCACTAAGAGTAGCTGAGTAAAATTGCAATATGCAAATTAGTGGCGCTGCACTCGGCTTACGTCATCTGCCTGGAGCATAAAAGTCCAAGTTTGAGAGAAAGCACACAAATTTTACTGTGATTGCGACATTGAAAATCTGAGATAGCCAATTCGTAATAATGACCTCTAGGCATCATTTGCCTGAAGAACTACGATGGAGAGCCATCGGGAGACTAGAGGCAGGGCAGAGTCAATCAGAAGTGGCCAGATGGCTAAATGTGAGTCCATCTGTGGTTCATAGACTTTGGAGGCAATTTCAAACCACAGATTCGGCATCTAGGAGGTTCAGTCAAGGACGGCCAACTGTTACGACCAGTGCCGATGACCGATATTTGACATTAAGTGCACGCAGGAATAGAACCGCTACTCCGACACATCTTAGATCCTCTCTTGCTGCAGCCACCGGAAGGTTGGTGTCAACGTCAACTGTGCGCAGAAGGCTCCACGAAGGTGGTCTGTATGCGAGACGACCAGCCATTTGCGTGCCGCTCACATCACGCCATAGGAGAGACCGTTTGCAGTGGGCCCGACAACATGTCCACTGGACGTCAGATCAATGGAGGCCTGTTCTCTTTACGGATGAGTCCAGGTTTAGTCTAGAAAGTGACAGTAGACGTTATTTGATATGGAGAGAACCTGGGACCCGTTATCATCCATCAAACATCCGTGAAAGAGATGCATACGGAAGAGGCAGTGTCTGTGTTTGGGGAGGCATATCCTTAGGAGGGCGCACATACCTCCATGTCTTTCCAAGGGGAACCGTGAATGCTCAGGTTTATCGAGACAACATCCTTGATGCTTATGTGCGCCCATATGCCGGGGCAATTGGTGATTGCTTCCTGTTACAGGACGATAACGCAAGACCACACAGAGCTCGCATTGTTGATGATTATCTTCAACAGGAAACAATTACTCGCATGGAGTGGCCAGCTCGATCCCCGGACTTGAATCCTATCGAGCACGTTTGGGATGCTCTAGGGAGGCGTGTATCTGCCATCAATCCGCCCCCTCAGACCCTTGCCACGCTTGCAACTGCTTTACAAGAGCAATGGCTCTCACTTCCTATTGAACTGATAGACCGCATAATTGAAAGCATCACACATCGCTGTTTGTGCTGTATTGCTTCTAGAGGCAATCATATTCCATATTAAAGGTACTTTTTCTATTGCAAACCGATACTTCCAATTTGTTTATTTTATACATGTGCTAATTTCTATACTACTATTAATGTCTGATAATTTCTTTTTATGTTTTTTAATACCTTACTATGTGTTGTATATTGTGGGTAAGTTTCATAAAATTCCATGTGTAATTTCTTGAGTTATCGCGATTTTTGTGAATTTTCCTTAATTTATGATAACCAGTGTATATATATATATATATATAGCGGTAGCGCTTCGCGCTGTCGTGCCACAGGTCCCTGGTTCGATCCTCGGGCCGGGCAAGGTTCACTCAGCCTTTCATCCCTTCAGTGGGTCGATAAAATGAGTACCAAGCATGCTTGGGAACTAACACTGGGGGTTCCGCGTTCGGCTGACCACCTGACCGGAACATATGCTCCTGCACCCCAGAGCCCAAGGTCAAGAAAACTGAGATGGGCACAGTCGGCCTTGGCCCTCTTAATGGGCTGTCGCGCCACTGAGTTAGTTATATATATATATATATATATATATATATATATAAATAAATACCTGGTCTGTCTTGGTTTTTCTGAGAGGTACCTCTTTTGTGAAAAATTGAGATCCTTCATTCTCTGAGATCCTGCAAAATTAATAAATAAAAATATTTATACAGTAAAACTTAAAAGTTTATGAGCACTAAATGAAAAAACCCAATTTCCCCCGGGTTCTTTCAAAGCCTGAAAAACAATAAAATATTTAATTAGAAAAGCTTTGACCAACATTTTCTAATCATAATTTTAGAAACTTATAAGTTTTAGTTGGTGCACTCTTATCCAAATTATACTTCAGTTTTTAAAGTTATTTTAAAGATAAAAAAAAGTGAACAGCTTTAATATTTTGTATATTAACACATTTTGATATTATTTTTGACATTTAAATTTCCCTTTTTTATCTATAAATTTTTATTATTATTTTTAGCAAACAAAAAATTCTTTAAAGAAGTTACATAAAAATTTCTTTGATTTTGAGCTTTAGTGTCAAGTTTAATTTTCCTTTAGTATACTCTTGTAACATAAGAAACACATATCATACTTTATACATAGCACATACCTTACTTGATATCCAACACATTTAAAAAAAAAAATTGTAGTAGTAACGGATTACAATCATTCTTGTACCATAAACTAAATCTTATATATTAAGAACTTTTATTTAGAGAATAATATTACAAGACTTGATTAAATTTAGGTAAATAGAATATCATTGTTTTCAGAAATTGAAAAGTTTAACTTATTTCTTTTTTTAAAATTGTTTAATATTTTCATATTGCTTATCTTACTTTTAGACATAATTATAAAATCTATATAACCTTTTACTACAATTCACTTACATGAATATTTTGATAAATTATGTATACTTTGAGCACAATTTTGCATGTTTTAAAACGAATTAACTGTTAATAAGCACACAGAATTAACGTTGACAGACTTAATTTTTATGAAAAGTATTTATACACTCATAACTACAATGCTATGAACCTTGTTCACACAATAAATTACATTAGAAACATTTCATCGTATAAAAAATTATTTACGAAGCTAGTGAATTTATTTAATAAAAATTAGATAGATTGTAAAACATAACATTTAACATCCCAGCCAACAAGTAAACGATTCTGAACAAACAACTTTGACAATGAATTTATGTCATTAATTAGAAATTATTCCGATAATATTATTTAAAATTAACGAAAAGTTAAGAACTACTAACTTAATTATAATTCAAAACCAGCTACATATGATCTTTTATAATGAAATGTTGTTTTGATAATGTAGGCTTAACCTAAGTATAAAAGTTAAACATTGCAATTAAAAAATGAAGACCTGACACAATATTAATAGAGTTTATACAAGTAAATAGAAGATGAATAAACTTTGCTTACCTAAATTAAATCAGTAAGGAGACTTTTGACGACAATATTATGCTTTTAGTAGGAGATATAACATGCTTAACATACAAATCGTAAAGCGTGACGTCAGAGCTGAAGATCACGTGACAAGCGTTCATATCGATTAACTTTGTTGATAACAATATTAAGTTCGCTTCACCTTCCAATCCCGTTCAATATCGTTTTCACGGAATTCTATTTTTTACTTTCACTAATGTGAGCAAGCATAAAGAAATTTTACTCATTTTTATCTTTCTAACAAATATTTTGAACTTTGGAACTAAAATATATTTAATAAAGAGTGTTTCAAGAAAAATACTTTTAAAGTTTCATTGACGGAATTCATTCAATAACTTGCTCACAGTATCTATATTCCTCCGCTTTCAAAATATTGATAGGAACGGCCACGGTATAGATCGATGTTTCTGTGCTACTTGGGTAGTCAGAAGAGCGGTTACTGCGTGTGTATGCATGTATTTTTACGTATACGTGTGTATGCATGCATTTTTATTTATACGTGTATATGCACCTGTATACAAATAATGTATGCATGCATTCCTGTAGGTACAATATACGTTTGTGTCTATGTACGTACATACAATTTATGTGTATATGCATAAAATTTCATTCAATATACGCAAGTATGCTCACAAAAATTTCCTCTTATTTTTCAGAGAAAGGAGAATATCTGACGAGGAAGTAATTTATTTTAATGAGGATTGTTTCGCTAATTCCTTCATGTTAAATATGTTGTATATTCACTGGTGGTTATTATACCAATAATATCATTTGTTTATGTATTGACGAAATAGTTGATTTAATTATGGTGTATCTGTTTTGTATTATTCACTATTGGTTATTATACAGATAATATTTTTATATAACAAAATACCTAATATAATTATGGCATGTCTGATTTGTACTAATACACTTGTCATATACTAATTGTTATGATAATCATAATATTTATTTGTTGTTGTGTGTTAAAAAAATATGTTTAGAGCTTCTACATTCATTAAACGATTTCTTTTAAAAAAATATTTTGTTATCATTAAGTTTCCTACATTTATCATATCATACATATTAAGTAAGAGATAAATAATCAGTTGAATTTATTTATTTTGACAAAAGAAGATATTTCATGTTAATTTTCTTTGATATACAAAGAACTGAACATTTTTGCACTCATTAAAACTTCTCACACCGCATAAATTTCCGAATAAGAAAGACGAAAATATACAGACCCTCTTTAAGTATTACATATGTTCTATTTATTTTGTGTTTTCATTAATCAAATCGTCAAATAAAAAAAATTTCATATTAAACGATATTTTAACTTGTAAATCTCTTAAGTTCTTACAGCAAAGTAAGTCAGACTGATAAAAAATGACTGTTTTCCCCAAAATAATCAAGCAAAATAGATGGAAAGGAGAATTTTTCTCGGATTGAGAAGCTATAAGAAGTAAAATATAAAACGAATAATGAAACGCGCCGTCACACAATCGTGGGAGAGATGACATCATGTTCGGAATGACGTTTTAGCTGACGTACACTAGCAATAGTATTAAATTGCATTGTCAATGACAAGGTAGATTTTAGCTGAGCATACAAAGCGCTGCAAACGGAAACCTTATAATTATGTAGATTTAGGATGATTTTCATCTTAGAACTAGCGTTATTCAAGGTTTTTATTTTCACTTGAAAACCCTAAGACAACCTCGTTTTAAGGTTGTTAGGTAGAAGGTTGTTTTCCAAGGTTTTGGATTAGGGTAATGTGCGTAGAATAGAGCAGATTGTCGCAGACCTCGTTTTAAGGTTAGAAGGTTTACATGTAAACCGTGTAAAAACCCTTTTTAGGTTTACATGAAAAGGTTTTTGTTGGGTGAAAAAAACCTTATATTGCTATCTGGGTAAATCGTATCGTTTGCGGCGTTTGCGGATTCAGAAGCCAATCGGGTTCGACTCATCATTCACAGGTAACCAATTATATCTGATTTAAATCATATGGTTCGACATAATCACTTCACATCTTCTCAAGTAGCAAGCCCAGATAGCAATATAAGGTTTTTTTCACCCAACAAAAACCTTTTCATGTAAACCTAAAAAGGGTTTTTATACGGTTTACATGTAAACCCTCTAACCTTAAAACGAGGTCTGCGACAATCTGCTCTATTCTACGCACATTACCCTAATCCAAAACCTTGGAAAAAAAACCTTCTACATAACAACCATAAAACGAGGTTGTCTTAAGGTTTTCAAGCGGGAAAAAAACCTTGAATAAAGCTAGTTCTAAGATGAAAATCATCTTAAATCTACGTAATTATAAGGTTTTCGTTTGCAGCGTTTCGTATGCTCAGCTAAAATCTACCTTGTCATGAGATTTTCATTGACAATGCAATTTAATACTATTGCTAGCGTACGTCAGCTAAAACGTCATTCTGAACGTGATGTCATCTCTCCCACGATTGTATGACAGCGCGTTTTATTATTTGTTTTATACTTTTCTTCTTATAGCTTCCTCAGTCCGAGGTAAATTCTCCTTTCCATCAATTTTGCTTGATTATTTTGGGGGAAATAGTCATTTTTAATCAGTCTAACTTACTTTGCTGTAAGAACTGAGCGAAAAAATTCCAAATATTTCTTCTTTGAGCTAAAAAAGAATGTTTGTATATTTCCCTACGTATAAGAAATTTCCTTGTTCATGAAGTTTATAAATATTGTTTTTATATTTAAATTTTAAACTCATTTCTTTAATACTGATTTTTATTTTAAAGTTCCTGTTAAAATTGATAATCACCAGGAAGTCATTAAAAATGATAAAAATTAAGATTTAAATGCTAAAATAGTTCAAATTTTTGTTCAACAAAATAAGAATGTTAAAAATATTCGAATTTTTTTTTTTGCAACGCTTATATTTTAAATCAATAAATTGGACACACAGAAAAATTACCTTAATTTTTAAGTATATAACAGGATAAAACAAAATTTAAACATTTAATTCATAGTGCTAACAACTGGCATTAATATTATTTTCTTTGATATTATGGAAAAGCATTTTTTTTTGTCTAGATAAATGGGACACTTCTTAAAATATTATCTATAGAAAATAAAAGCCAGTTTTTATATTTTGTAGCTCAAATAGGTTAAAAATTTCTCAAAAACAATTGGATTTCAAATGTAGAAAATACAATAGCAATAAATAGATTTTTAAACAAATATTTATTCCATAAATAATTGTTGTATCAAATAAAAAATTACACATCAATATAAAAATAAAAAATATGTCGAAGCAAAAATAAAAAATGAAGTTGTCAAACATTCAGAACATTCAGCAACTGAGGTTATTCCAGCTCTCGTTTCCCTGAAAAATAAAATGGGAAAATTTACATCAGTGGAATTGAAACTACACTGTAAAAACAAACAGAAACCCTGTATTAATCATATTATAGAAGATCTCTGATTAGTAGAAAATTTCTTCGTGCTACTGGAAAAAAAAATAGTAAATGAATTTTTTTGAAACAAAAACTGTTAAAAAAATCTTTGTAAATAAGATTTTTTCTTCCTGCATATCAGATCATACACAGTTCGGTAAAAGTCTGTACAGTTGATATCTAAAATTTTTATTTTGATTGTGGATCAAGAGATGGTGTTTACCATAGAAATTAGAATTGTGGTTGTCTTGTCATCTCATGAGAAGCGAGAGAACTTCATGTCCATTATGTGTGTTGATCATTGTAAAGGGTTGTGGAAAACAGGTTTCGTTTTTCTCTGGCTAGAGCTGAACTTGTTGAATATAATGTTTGTTGTTATTTCGATATCAAAGTTTTTAGTCGTCGAAGAGTAAAGACTTTGAACAAACCAAATAAATATGCATAATAATTCAGATCAAAACATTTTACAGTAATTTTTTTTTTTTTTTTGTAATTTGAAAAAAAAATGTAATTTTTTTATACAAATATCTATAGGAAAACTACAAAAATCTTTTTTAACAGATTTTTTTAGTGAAATACGAGGAAAAAAAACAATTGCACCAGAATCTGTCTATGAAGTTATACTGTGACTCCGTTAATAATTTAAACATGAAACTAATCAATAAAAATAAATAAAAGTATTCGCGCATCCTGTCCATATACAATAAAATAATAAGTCTACTCCTGAGTTTGTTTGCGTGCCTACTTGTAAGCATTTCAGAGCTACAGAATTTAGTTTGATTGTAAATTTCCACATGAATTCGCTAAATTCATAGAGTAATTTTTAAAATTTTGATCGGATTTCATTTTACAGTAACAAATACATTTTACAGTTTCAAATATTTTTATAAGATTATCATTTAACTGTTATTGGAATTTTTATATTAATTTAAATGTAATATCACACATAATTAATAAATAATAGCAGGTATTTTTATTACCATTAATGAATTATTAACAATGAAAAAAAATTTCTTAAAAGTATATATTTTTAAACGTCACTACAAAAAGATTTTACACAAATAAAACTCTTCATTTTTTTTCATAATTTATAATTGCCAATAATTTAAAATATCAACTACAAGTTTCTTTTTATATATAAAGAAAAATATATATTAATGAACTAAAATTATATATTAATGTACTATTAAATTTATCTGCTCAATAATATTTTAAAAACAAAATAAAACATACCTTCTCCCTTTTCTAAATTTGGCTTGTGAAAGCCAGTCACTTAAGGCTTCTTTAAAATAGTTTTCTTTAAATGTATCAAAAGACTGGATGCAAACATCTAAAAAAAGTGAATAAATGAATAAATGCGAATGAAATTTTATAATTCTTCTGTGTATATATATATATATATATATATATATATATATATATATATATATATATATATATATATATATATATATATATATATATATATATATATATATATATATATATATATATATATATATATATTATTAGTTACCTCTAATCATCTTGTAAATGTCAGTCTTTTCAAAAGAGTTTTTCAATTGTCCACTTTTACTTTTTCCAGTTAAACTGTAACAGATGGCCACCTCATCTGTTATTAACCTTCTAAGAAGATTTGCCACAAAGGCCATACAGTCTTTACCATGGCATCTTTCTAAACATGAAATCTTTCTAAAAAATATAAAACATTTTTAATTCTTTCATTTTCTGATGGAAATCCAATTTCTTTTTTCTTGTTCAATGAAAAAGTTGTGTATTGAGTAGAAATTTCCGTACGAAATTACAAAAATGTGAAACGCTCAGTCGGATTAAGAAAATTTTTAAAGTACTTAATTGATATAGAAAAACAAGCAATTTTTCAAACAAAATTACTTAAGTGAATAGCGTTGGGTAGAGGACTCAAGAATTGCCCTTCAATTTACAAAAAAGAAAATCTTTGACACTTTTTTAATTTTAGAAAAAAATTCAACATTGTACCAGATAATTAGCGTAGAAATATAACGTTAAATCTCGTTTTATTTTAAAATTTTGTTTTTTCTTCAAAAATACAGGAAACAATTGACAATTTTTCAGAATCAGATGGTCAAATAAAATTTTAATGTATTTAAATGAATATGAAAACAGGGCATTAAATTGCAGATTACAGACAAATTCAATACTATCTAATACTTAGATACAGTTGGGGTTATCCGTGGTATTTTACTAATGATCGCAGAAACTGCTCCTGACTGAGTATTTTATTACACGGTAATGATTAGTGGTTTATAATAACAGAGTATTATTATGAACCACTTAAAACAGGATTAAAAAGGGTAGTTCCCTAAAATAATAAATCTGTTGTTCTAAACCAGGGGTTTCCAACTTAGATGAGGCCGGGGGCCACAATTAAAAACACAAATGGCGGGCCGCAACTTTATCAAAATTTTATACAGGACTCTTTTATGTTTGAAGGAACATTAAATATTTCTGTCAGATTTTTACCAAGCTGTACAAAACAAAACTATTGAATTACAAATTAAAATAAGAAGTAGATTTTTAAAAATATCAAACTGCATATTAAATGATTCGGGCTACAATAACTTTAATGTGCAGCTATGTATTAAACAATTGATGTGCAACAGATATCAAGTTGTTAAGACATAAAACTTATACAGTAGCACACAAAATGTTCAATGAGAAAATTGAGGTTTGTCTACTGCAATCACCTGATAATAGATATTTGCATTTTAAATTTAAAATTTATAAATGTGTGCGTAAATATTTTCGCCGAAATTGAGTGGTTTCAAAAAGTTAAAACGGAGAATTTCTTCGAGAAAATTTCTGATACATACATGCTAAATTATATTCACAAAATACAAAAAAAAAATAAATAAAAAAAATTAAAAAAAAAAAAAATAAATAAATAAATAAAAAAGAGCAACATTCACGATTATTTTTGTATTTGAATAAATATTTTCTTGAATGCAAAACCTGAGAAATAAATATTTTTGCACCGCTGGTATGTAAAATTTCATTGAAACGAAGAAATTAGGTTTTTGTTAACGAGAAAAGTATTCTAAACCCATACAGATTTTGTACGAAAATTTCCCACAAAAAAAAATAACAACTAATATATTTTAGTTCGCGGGCCACGAAAAAAGGCTTCGCGGGCCGGATGCGGCCCCCGGGCCGCCAGTTGGAAACCTCTGTTCTAAACCGTGACCCAAACTTGGTTCAAGGGCCTTATCTTAAATATGCTAATTTATTATTGTAGACTACATTTTAAATTATAAAACCAGACAACAATAAAAAAGTGTTTCGTTGAAAAAACATGCCTCCTTTTAGTAGGATTTCAATTCCTGCCTTTAAATTGGTTGTCGTCACAATATTAAAAATATGGTTCCAATAGTTTAGGTAGGAGAGGGATCGAAAGTTTGGGTCAACCTTTAATGTCAATTTAATTCTTTGCGTATTTCACGTTCAAATAAATCTAAACTTTTTTCGCAAAATTATAAAATTCATTTAACCAAAACTAATTCTGGCAAAAAAAATTAATAATTAATTTTTTATTTTAATTAATATCGGTCGAAAAGTTTCTGAGTTGTTAGTTACACAATCTAAATACCCATTTAATAAACGTAATTAATTTAAGCGACGGTGTGCATGCATCCCGATAAGACGTTTAGTCTGCATTCGCGCACTAGCTAGTCGGGAAGGGGTTAACATTTCGATTTATGATGACTTCCTATCAGCCAATAATGTGGCAATAAATTGTGCTAATAGTGGACAGAAAGCGATTAAAATATGTTTTGACATATAGCACACAGTTCCAATTCTAAATTGAACATTCCTGCTACTAGGAAAAAAAGTCACATTTTCGATAGAAGATTATTCCTATAAGCAATAAATTCTACTTATAGTGGTTAGAAAACAAATAAAACACATATTATTCTGTCTAGAAATTAATGAGCTTAAGCTAATTGGAAAGTTACCGAAATTTAAATTGCAATCTTCTAGCCTTAAATAAACTCGAAAGTGCGCGAAGAAAGCATTATAAATGCTACGTTTGGCAAAACTCAGATTCAAACACACACAGTAATACACAGTTTGGATTTTAAAATCCTGATAAGTAGTCTGAAGCGTCATAAAAATTTTAATATGAATAAATCTCCAATTTGGGAAATATAATTTTTATTAGTTGAGCTATATTTTCATATTAATGCAAGTTTAATTAACGCTAGTATTAATTTCATTTTTTAATAGTTATTTAAATTGTACTTTTTGCTTTTTTTTTGCAATGTCTCTGGAACTATTTACATGAATCTTCAGGCAACGCGTACATCCAAAAAAAATTAATGTCAAATAATAATAAGAGTAATAAATTAAAATATTGATAGTTAAATTTAAATTATAGTTTCAGTGTTTACTTAAAATTTATTGAAATTAAGAAGAGAGCATAATAATCAATGTCCCTTAGGTTGTGTCGTCCCAAGCATAAATTTAAGTTTTAGATTTCTAAGTTAAATGGTAATATTAATTGATAATCTTAAAAAAAATAACAATACGTAAATTAAATACTTAATAATGAAAATGAAATACAATCAAACGGTGTACCTACTTTTTTTGTTGAAAAGAAAATCGAATATCTTTAACTTGAAACAATATAACAGAATGTCAATAAAACTTAAACTCCAATTTCAATTTTAATTGCGAAAGCAAACTTCAAGAGTGATAATGATCACCAGCAGTAATATTAGTGCTTTGTTGCGCATGACGTAAGTATTATTGGATGGAGGGGAATCAGGTTTACAATAATTTTCTAATGTTAAATTTAGTGAGATTGTTTCTTTTTTCTTTTTATTATTATTTTTAATCGAATGAGAATTTTGAAGTTTGAACATAAAGTATTGCCTTAAAGTTTCAGTACAGCAGGGCTAATAGAAGTTTTTCTAGTTTTTTAAAGAACTTTTTTTCAAAGTTTATTTATTGCTTTTCCGTTTTCATTTTATGTATTTTAGATATATAGTTGTTAGCTAATACAAATAAGACGTTAAAAGGAAAAGTAGAGATTTAAAAGACCAGATTTTTTAAACGACTTGAGTAAAATTTAATTAAGCTGACTTTTAGCCTCCCCTCCTCCTTTAGAAAAACGTGTTTTTTCTTATATCACTTCCTTTTACATTTTAATACTAATTTTTTATTTTCAACAGTGTTTTGTTGAAAATGCATATAAAAAAAATTTTCACTCTGAAAAACTGATGCAAATTATCAGCAATGGTTAAACATTTACGTACCTGTTAACTCATAAACTTTTTAGAGAAAGCATTTTACTGTAGTTGCAAATTGTTTGATTGTCAGTTTGACAAATTTATTTCAAAATTATATGTAAAATCTCTACGTACAAATAACATATCTACAAGACTTGATTGTAATGGAATAATACCAAAACTAAACATTCAAGCAATTATTTATTTACACCTCATATAAATGATATTAAATACAGTTCTTCATGCCTGAAACCTTTTAATTTTGAACCCAATCTAGGAGATAATGGAATACATTTGTCAAGTATTAAGACCATCTTGTGCTTTTATGAAAATTTGTTTCGATAAAATTTCACCACATTTGCGTTCAGGAAATCTCTTACAGTTAGCCCGACGTCAAAGGGATCTCTCACACCAGAATGAGTTGGCCGCTTGCGTCATTTTTTGTCGCTGCTGGTAGACTGGGGCTGACCATCAGTTAGTTATATACAATTCAACTAGTCGCTGTCCAGAATTAGATGTCGATTACAATTGTAATTTATTCTAAATAATGATTGAACAAAAATAAATTACTAGAAATCAAAAACGATTACAAGCATTAATTACATTAGAAAAATGCTAATACAATTTAATTAGCTATTTTGTTTTCGATAAAGAAAAGAAATTCTTGAATATAATTTTATAAATAAATAAATTTTATTCTTCAAAAATAAAATAATCAGCATTTATAACTTTTTAATTTCACGGTTAAATTGTAAATAAAGTACTAAAAATAAAAACACTATATGAATAAAAAATAAGATTTATAAATATACAGATACATCCACTAATGCACTTAATATATTTTTAACTCTACCAAATGAAATAGAGTTGAAAAATTCAACCTTATAACATTGATCGCAAAAACTGCAATTGATATTATTGAAATTTTATACAGTGTGCAAAAATTTAACGGACCATCCTGAATAACTTTTTATCTAATGATCAGATCTTCACGTTCTAGGACTATAACCTCAAAAATGCTTATTACTTAGTGCAGACGATATTTTAAGTTACGAAATCAGACAAAAATCGTACTTTCTCTAAATAATTTCTTTTTCTCTCCAACTGATTTAGATTTCTGACCCCCAAAATCTAGAGGTTAGCCGCAATCAAGGAAATATGGTCTAAATAGTTTGGCCAGGAGCGCGGTCCAACAGTTGATTCCCATAATGTTAATTTTACTTTTTGCGTATTTCACCATATTTCAAGAGCTTTTTAAGCGAATTGAAAAATATTTGCACACAATTATGAAATTCGTTTATCCATTATGTTATGGAAGAAGTATATTTTAGTAAATATTTTTATTATTATTTTATAAAGTAATAGTCGGAAAAATTTTAAATTATGAGGTATGTATTTTTTTACATCCTTTAGAAATAGGTAATTTTACATGGCAGAATATAAAATTTGAGCAAAATCGGTTAAATTGTTTCTGAAAAATCGAATTTTAAATATACGCAGGAACAATTCAACCGATTTAACTCAACTTTGTGTTTTGCCATGCAAAATTACCTACATTAAAATTTAATAAGAAGTTGTATGCCTTACAATTCAAAATTTTTCCAGCTATTATTTAATAACATAATAAAAAATAATAAATGCCTACGAAAAATAATTTTTTGCGCGTAATTATCTTTAGAATAACGAATTTTTAAATTCTGTTCAAAATTTTTCAACTTGTTTAAAAAGATCTGGATCTATCGCGAAAGACGCAAAAAGTAAAATTACAATTAAGGGATCCAAACTTTGGATCGCTCTCCTGATCAAACAATGTGGACCATATTCCCCAGACTGCGGCAATCCACTATATTTTGGGGGTTCAAAATCTAAATGCGTCTGAAAAAAGGTATGTTTATTCAGAGAAAGTAAAATTTTGCGCCTGATTTCGTAAGTTAAAATATCGTCTGCATTAATTAGCCTATGCCATCCCTTCGAACCATTCAAATTGAGTCACAAAACGTGAAGATCCGGTCATTAGATCAAAATTTATTCAGGGAGGTCTGTTTCTTATTTTGCACACTATATAGTGAGTTTTGTGCGCAAAAAGTTTTTAAATTCACTCCTAAGATATGATGAAATACAGCTATGGGTCTAGGCTTTGAATCTACCCAGCTTTAGAGCAGGTACCAGCTTATCGTGGAAATAAAAACGGAAGGTGCGCGATGCTGATTTTATAGTCACCATCACGCCGTTAGTCACAAATCGTGGACCATCTAGTTCACAAGGGACTGTTGGGCGAATTTTTTGTACATTTTTTGTATCGAATATTTTAAATAAAATTCTCTTGGTGCGGATATTTTAGTGCTATACCATAATTAGGTCTGCAATGAGGTAAAATAAACGAGAATAGGCCACACATTTTAAAGGAACCGCAACGCATAGGACCCCTAAAGACAATTTTTAAAAAAAATTTAAATTTCTGAAGAAAAAAAATATTGAAGATCAAAATGAAATTTTTTTAAATTTTATTCATTTTTAATGTGATTATTCGAATGAAAAGTTTCGAAAAATTAACGTTAACTTTTATTTGTTGTGTTCACATTTTCTTAAAAAAGCAAAACTCGAAAACTGCTAAAGTATTTCTCGTTATAACAGGAAGACGGTAAAGCCCTTGACTTGATATGATTCAGACTCAACAGAAATGTTTTCCCAACTTTTTAAATCTAAAACGTGACTACAAGAAAACTTTAAAAAAAGGTTTTCGCTGCATACTTTCGCAGACCTTAGAAAACAATCCAAAAACATGGTCTTATACTCGTTTATTTGCTTTCCCTAAAATGAGGTTTTTTGCAAAATATTTTCTAATTATTTATTAATATTTTCGCTGGAAAGGTTAATATTTGCCTTATTTTCTTTCCTTGGAAAAAGGTTTCAGCTTTATATTTCTGCTGACCTTATCATGACAACGAACAAAAATGAAAATATTAAGGTTTGCCATTTGCTTATTTTTTAGCCTAAGTAACAATGTTTTTTAAAAAAGCTTTAAAAATCATTTAGTTTTCCTTTTAGGAAAAAAGGTTGGAAATTGCAATATTTTTGCTTTATTGAAAAAAGGTTTTTACTGCAAACCTTTTCGTGACAATGAAAATAAAGTTAAAACACAACGTTGTCGTAAGGTTACATGCTTTCTGGGAAGTACTTAACTGAATTGTGGGGCCTCCCTGGCCGAGCGGTATCGCGGGTCCAAACGCTCTGTTAAGCGTGGAGGTAGCGGGTTCGAATCCCACCGTAACCCTGGATGTATTCTTTGTGATGTCTTTCTCTGAATTGTTCTATCAGTATTTTCTACTTGACAATGACTTATAAGCCTATATATTGAGCACACAAGTCAGCAAATGTATGTAATTTCAATAAATCAATCATTAACTGAATTGTAAATTTCAAGAGCTAGAGCCGGAACAAGCAATATATATATATATGCGTGTGTGTATTTAAAAACTCGTAATTAAGTAATCTGCGAATTTTCTATTTAGTTAAACCTTGTAGAAAAATAGAAGCCCATTGATTTTCTTTAAGACGCTATTTAAGAGAAAACATGTTATTTTGTTTCTATACTGTAGTTAGCCATGAATATAATTGTAGTTTATTCATATTTAGATTTGGATGTATTTTCTAATCTAAAGGTGATTGTTTATTTTCATAACTGATATATCACAATTCAAAATAACTTATACAATATCACAGTAGCAACATTACTCTATTAGGTACCTATTACAATTGATTAAGCATCACTAGCGTCAATATATTGTCCCCTTTCCGAAATAGATACCCAGAAAGCATGTAACCTTACGACAACCTTGTGTTTTGACTTTATTTTCATTGTCACGAAAAGGTTTGCAGTAAAAACCTTTTTTCAATGACGTAAAAATATTGCAATTTCCTACCTATCCTCCTTAAAGGAAAAGTAAATGATTTTTAAATCTTTTTCAGAAAATATTGTTATTTAGATTAAAAAACAAGCAAATTGTAAACCTTATTTTTTGCATTTTTGTTTGCTGTCATGATTAGATTAGCAGAAATATTAAGCGAAAACCTTTTTCAAAGGAAACGAAATAAAGCAAATATTAACCTTTTCAGCGAAAATATTAATAAATAATAAGAAAATATTTTGCAAAGGATCTCATTTAAGGGAAAGCAAATAAACGAGCATAAGACCATGTTTTTGGATTGTTTTTTATGGTCTGTGAAAGTACAATAAGAAAACTTTCTTTTAAAGGTTTCTCGACACAAGTAAAAGTAATAGTTCTTTTTTAGAAACTTTTCATTCAAACAATCTCATAAAAAAATAAATGAAATTTAAAAAAATTTTAATCTGGAGTTTAAAATTGGCTCTTCAATATTTTTTTACAAATTTTACTTTTTTCTCGAATTTGGCTTTAGGGGTCCTATGCGTTGCTGTTCCTTTAAAATGTCTGGCCTTCTCTCGTTCATTTTACCTTATTGCAAACCTAGTTATGGTATAGCAATAAAATATCCGCGAAGAGAAATTTTATTTAAAATATTTATATACAGAAAAAATTTGTCCAACTGTCTATTGTGAGCTAGAGGGTCATCGATATTAAGACTCCACGATTTATGACTAACGAGGAGTGATGGTGAAAATAAAATCAGCATTGTGCACCTACCGCCTTTATTTCCCTGACAAGCTGGTACCCGCTCTAAAACTGGGTGGATTCAAAACCTAGACCCACAGTTTTTTTCATCATATCTTTTGAGTGAATTTAAGAGCATTTTGTTCACGGAACTCGATGTATAGTGTGCAAAGTAAAAGACAGACCACACTGAATAGATTTTGATCTAATGATTGAATTTTCACGTTTTATAACTCAATCTTAATTTTTCGAAGGTGTTATCTCATTAATTAGTGCAAGCGATTATTTAAGTTACGAAATTAAACACAAAAATGTGTTTTCTCTGAATGAACATGCCTTTTTTCCGACGGATTCAGATTTTGAATCCCCAAAACATAGGGGGTAGCCACAATCTGGGGAATATTGTCCCTATAGTTTGATCAAGAGGGCGATCCAAAGTTTGGATGCCTCAGTCTTAATTTTATATTTTGCATATTTCGCCATATATAAAGACCTTTTTAAGCGAGTTAAAAGAATTTTGAACATAATTTTAAAATTCGTTTATCCAAAGATAATTGCATGCAGAAAATAAACTTTAGTAGATACTTATTAATTTTTTATTATGTTATTAAATAATTGCTGGAAATTTTTGAATTATAAGGCATACAACTTTTCATACAATTTTTATGTATGTAATTTTACATGGCAAAATACAAAATCGAGCTAAATCTATCGAATTGTTCCTGTATATATTTAAAATTCGATTTCTCAGAAACTATTCAACCGATTATGCTCAAATTTTGTATTTTGTCAGGTGAAATTACACATTTTAAAAGGATGTAAAACTTTTATACCTCCTAATTTAAATTTTGTCACTGCTGTAAAAGATTTTCTCGAAAAAGTTTATAAGTTAGCAGGCATGTAAATGTTCAACCATTCCTGAAATTTTGCAGCAGTTTTTTCGTGTCAAGAATTTTTCTATACATTATCGGCAAAACACTGTTGAAAATAAAAATTTAAAATAAAAAAATGTAAAAGGAACTAATATAAAGAAAAATAAGTCTTTCTAAAGGGGAGGGGGAGGCTAAAAGTCTGTTTAATTAAATTTTAATTAAGTCGTTCAAAAAATCGGAAGATAGTATTTTAAATCTGTTCTCTTTCTTTTAACGTCTTATTTGAATTATCAAACAAATATACGTCTAAAATACATAAAATTAAAATGGAAAAGCAATAAATAAAATTTTAAACGAAGTTTTTTTAAAAACTAGAAAAACTTCTGTTAGCCTTATTGTACCGAAACTTTGAGGCAATGCTTAATGTTCAAACTTCAATATTCTTATTCAATTTAAAATAGTAATTAAAATAAAAGAAAATGAAAAAAAAATAATCTTACTAAATTTAACTCTTGAAAATTATTGTAAACCCCTGATTCTTCTCACTCTCAAAATGATGTCTTAAAAACTGCTGCTTACGTCATGCGCAAATTTGCACTAATATTACGGCTACTGATCATTTACAATCTTGGAGTTTACTTGCTTGATTTAAGTTTAAAATTTAAGTTTCTTAATGATATTCTGTTTTATTCTTCCAAGTTTAAGATGTTTCCCTTTAGTTGATATAAAAAGTAGGTACACTGTTTAATTGCATTTCATTTGCCTTATTAAGTATTTAATTTACGCATTGTTATTTGTTTTTTTAAGATTATCAATTAATATTAACTTAAGAATTTAAAACTTAAATTTATGCTTGGAACGGCCTTTGGAACCAAAATATAGCCCAACAAATAAAAATAATATTTCAGAAATTGAAGATTTATCCACATTAAAAAGTTTTATGAGGCTCCAGACTACTTATCAGGATTTTAAAATAGAAACTGTGTATTACTATAATTTGAATCTGATTTTTTCCAAACGTAGCATTTATAATATTTTCTTAACCCACTTTCGAGTGTATCCATGGCTAGAAGATTGTATTTGTAATTTCGGTAACTTTCCGATTAGTTTAAGCACTTTTAATTTCAAGACAGGATAATATATGTTTTATTCGTTTTCTAAACACCATAAGTAGAATTGATTGCTTATAGGAATAATTGTGATTCATTTTGAAATTGGAATTCATTTGAGAAATTTGATCTCTATAATTGATCAAAAATCGTCGAATACTATCAACTTTCGAATAATAGCCATTAAAATTTTTGTGATCGGTACTAGGACACCCTGGTTCAGTTTGTATTAGGCGATAGTTCGGGTTCAACATGGAAGATCGATTGTGCTAATTGATGCATTGCTTCTGCAACAAAATTTTCGGAACTTGAATGTAGTTTATCTATTGATTCGACTTCATATTTATATATAGTGCGAAACAAAATTACTCGTCTTAAATAACTTTCAATCTAATACGTAAATGGTTTACGTCTTGAGTCTCAATTTTTTTTTGTTTGTTCGAGGACATAATCTTGTACATGCTAATTAATTTATACAAACGATATTTTAAGTTACAAAACCAGAAGAAAAAAAACGATTTTTTTTCTCCGATGCATTTGAATTTTTGATCCTAAAAATATGGAAGGTAGTCAATATTTTAAAAGTTTTCCAGGCTGAAAATATTGCCAAAGTTGTTTAGGCAGGAGAGCGATTGAATGTTTGGATGTTAATGTAATGTTTGAATGTTAACGAAACCTTTTGAGTATTTCGCTAGATTTGAAAAACTTTTTTAAGCGAATCATGAAGTTTTTGCACACTATTATAAGATTCGTTTATCCAAAGATAATTCTATGCAAAAAATAACCTTAAATAAATATTATTTTTTATATTATTTACTAATTATCGAAAACACTTTGCATTGCAAAATATAGAAATTTTTTTTCATAATTTTTAAGAAAGTAATTTTAAAGGCAAAATGAGAAATTTGAATGAAATCTGACTACTAGTTTCCAGGTAGTCCAATTCAAAAAAAATTATTTATGCAAAATTCGATTTCTGAAGAACACTTCGATTGATTTCATTCCAATTTTAAATTTGCTCTAAAAGTTATACAAGGCGAACTTTGCAAAAAGGAATTTTAACATTAAGTGATTCAAACTTTCTACCGCTCTCCTTCATAAACTGTTGATACCATATTTTGCAAATGGCAGGTGCTTCTCCTGTTTTAAGGGTCTAGTAACTGAATTCCTCATAAAGTTAGACATTCAAACAAATAAGATCGAGTAGTAGTATGTACATTAAAGTTCGATCAATAGATAAAATATTTTCAGGGGTTTCCCTTTTTGCGCCCTGTTTATACATAAATGCATACATCGTTATTACATAGCGCATGAATACATGCGTACATATATTGAACATAGATAAATTGTGTATATACGTGCAAACATACGGGCGTACAAATATACCCACATTTACATAGATACATATATGCATTATATGTATATTCATATAAAGTATGTGTGTCCCGCAGTGAACTGATCGTTAAGACACGGTTCCCAGCAGATCACCGAAGTCAAGCATCACTGGCTACGGTCAGTGTGCGGATGGGTGACCACTTGGATCAGTCTGCGTAGGGACCGAGAGTGGGCGGTATTGGTCCTCGTTTAACTGTTCTACCGTAAAGTGCTCGACTTCGCGTGCAGGTCGTCGGGCTATCGAAGAGGGGGTGCCATCCCCTCTGCAAAGGATCAAAATTGTGATGGCATGTCTTCGGATCATCCTCAGGGGTGTTTCCCAGACCGTCGCCAATAGCCCATCGTGCAGCTCTAGTGTGACGTAAATTAACTACAACAACTACAACAATAAAGTATGTGTGTATCTACATATATGTGAATTAACGTACATAAGATTATGCATACTTATATGTACTACTTAAAGTATATATACGTATGTACGATACGCATAAAATAAATGGTCCATTCTAAATAACTTTTCATCTAATGATCGTATCTTCACGTTCAAGGACTCTATCTTAAAGGTTCGAGAGGATGACATAAATGCTAATTAATTTGCGCCCACGATATTTTAAGTTATGAAATCAGACACAAAAACATACTTTCCCTGAACAAACATACCTGTTTTATGGTGTTACTTGGGTTTTTGTCTCTCAAATTATAGGGATGGCCGCAATCTGGAAAAAAATAATCCCAATAGTTGTAGTCAGAAGAGCGGTTTAAAGTTTGTACCCCTTAATGTTAATATTTTTTACGTTTGAGACCACATCTTGAGAGCATCTTAAGTGAATTGAAAATTTTTTGGCCCTCAATTAAAAAATTCGTTTGTCAAAAACTAATTCCATGCAAAATATAAATTTTAGTCAAAATAATTATTTTTTATTATTTTATTCAATGACAGTCCAAAAAATTTTGAATTTAAGTTAAACAATTTTAAATGACAAAGCGCAAAATTTGAACGAAATCAATTGAATAGCTCTTAAAAATGCGACTTTTTCAAAATTCAATTTTTCAGGAACTATTCGATCCATTTTACTCAAATGTTGTAGTTTGCCATTTAAAATTTCCTTCTTTAAAATGTTATAAAAAATTGTATACTTAATAATCAAAAAATTTCGGCTATTACGGAATAAAATTTGAAAAAAGTAAATATTTACTGAAAGTTATATTTTGCAAAGAATTATCTCTGGATAAACGAAATTTATATTTGTATGCAAAATTATTTTAATTCGTTTTAAAAGTTCTCAAGACATGGTGAAATACGCAAAAAGTAAAATTAACATTAAGGAGTCTAAGCTTTGGACGCAGACCTCACTATTGGGACGAATTATTTCGGATTGCGAATACCCGTTGGACGGCTCTTTTGACCAACCTATTATTGGGACCATATTTCCCAGAGTGCGGCTACCTCCTATATTTTGTGGGTCAGAAATGTGCATCCGTCGAGAAAAGGTAGGTTTTTCAGAGAAAGTACGTTTTATTTTTGTCTAATTTCATAACTTAAAATATATCCTTTTAACTCTTAAGATTGAGTTCAAGAACGTAAATATCCGATCATTAGATCATCTTGCAGTAGAGTGAACTTTAAGACACGGTTCCCAGTAGAACACCGAAGTCAAGGATCACTGGCTACGGTCAGTGTGTGGATGGGTGATCACTTACAAAGGAACCAAAGGTGTGCGGTATCTATCCTAATTAAGCTTTTCAACCATTAAGAGCTCGACTTCACTCGCAGGTCATCAAGGAGGAGATCCATCCCCTCTGCAGAGGATCAAAATTGTGTTGACATGTTATCGGATCATCCTCAAGAATGTTTCTCAACTCTACACCAATAGCCCATTGTTCATATTTAGTACGACATAGACCAACAAAAACAACCGATCATTAGATCAAAAAATTTTCAGAGTAGCAATAATAATGCAATAAAATAGGGAGAAAATATTTTGGACTTACTTTGTTATTGTAGCAAGCCCGCAATTCCGTTTAATTTCTATAGAAGATTTTAATCACATTAAAACACGTAATTAACGTGAGCTTTTCTTTGAAAATGCGAAAAATGGTTTTAGAAATCAATTAACTCGCCAAAACGGCACAGGATAGCATCTTTACTTGATCACCAGTTGTTGTTGGCAGCTCATTAATAATTGCTGATGTATGTACGAAGTATAGCTCAAAATTTAAACATTTTTCTACTGACCAGCTGTAGACTTTTCAAGGGCTCTCCGGTTGCGAAGTTGGTTTAAGCCTCGCTCACATCGTTACAGAGAGCCGGGGATAGTGAATTCGATCCCGATTAAACAGGCGTGTATATGCAACAAGGTGAATGCTACGAGAAAGTTTGGAGAGAGGGGTACCAGCTTAAGCGCTGTCCACTTTGTTCTGACCGTTAAGATAGAGCTCTAAAAATAGGACTAGATGCTTGGCCATGGTTGGGTAATGATGTAGCATTCTTAAAATGGCCACTAGGGAGGTTCTACAACACATTAAAAAATAATAGATACATACCATGCCACCCCTCAAGTTTTTTAGACTCGTGGATTCTGGAAGCATTGATTTTATGCGGGTGCTCAACCACTACAAATTTACAATTCACAAAATTTCACAATTTACCAAATTTACAAAAATCACAATTTACAAAATTCCGAATTCAATGTTGAATTCGGTTATTTTCATTCAATGTGGAAAATTATTGAAATTTTTCATAAATGCATATCCTTTTCATTCATTGTATTGTTAATAGAAAAACCATTGCTTGGAATTTTCGTAAAATTACGGAAATATTAAATAAATTGGATATAAATTTACATGCAGGTTTAAAAAATTATAAATGGTTAAAAAATAGTCCTGACTCGTAGAACACTATTCCAAACAGCTTTGAATCGCTTAAAGATCAGGAAAGCTTTTGCCAAAATTAATCCCATTATATTATGGCGGCTAGCTACTCATAGAAGTTTATATATATTATGTAATATGACAGACTAATATTTTCAACAAGAAACATCTCTGAGAAATAAAATTTTTTTTTTTACTATGAAACATTTTGTAGCATTTCCTAATGTTTATGTTAAAATGTGGGGGGTCATTGAGAATCCTAAGAATTTTAATTAAGACTTTTTCAGCATTACACTAGAGTGAGTATATGTATAAAAATATATATAAATTGAAGATTGGCATACTCTAGCTCAAAATTTTTTGGAACCACCCTAGCGACCACTTTTTGAAACAAGTAGCTACTTTTTCAAAAATTGTACATTTTTAATAATTAAAAGAATTATTTTTTATTATAAAAAATTAATGTAAGGTAAAACTTTTAACTCTTTTGAAAAATTTCTCAAAAAATCAAACATTACAAGGTTTATTTTGAAAAAGTAACAAGTTGCATGAAATAAAGTAATTTTTAGATTATAAAAAATTCATAATTCCATATTTATTAAAAAATGATAATGAAATGCACATGAGTTGCATTTTCAACGAAAAATAGGCAACTGTTAATTTTGTCCTATAGTTAGAAGGCAGGTAGGAAAAGTGACAATTTTATCAATGACTGAGACACCTTCGGAAACATTCCATTTTGTGGCAGTTTCGATTGAAAATATCTTTCAAATTGGAGCAAATTGATATAGATGAAATGAACAGATGAAAGTCATTAAATTAAATGAAACCTTTTATTTTTGCCTCACTTTTGGATATCAATAAGCCAGGTGGGATGTGATAAGGTGAATATTCCAAGATATTTCATTAAGCAAGATTCTGTGCCCTGGCATGCTGTTTAAATGAAGATTTATAGTTATTATAGAAACTTTGGAAACCTTTGATATTTTTTAATCATGGATTTATGAATTGTAATGATGAAAGTTATGATTCCATCAGCAGTTGTAACAATCCGCGGAATATTCTCGGATCATTTAAACTACTTCACTGTGCTAATACACATTGAAGTAGTAGTAATGCTCAAATTACAACTGCTTTATTGTGGAATCAAATCGAGCTAATCCATAGATTGTTAATCATCAAAGAAGGTGTATTTTTAAACATTTGGAATTTTTTACATAGTTTTTTATGGTAACTTAGCAACAAGGGATAAGAAAAACCATTCGGCAACAAACTCGTATGTAAATGTACTTTGTGCAAGAACCACTACTCACCTGAGCCATTATGCTGATGCTCAAACTTATGAGCTCATGAGGCTTTAATATAGTCAAAGCTTTTTAATGTTGCTAAAATTATTGTGTCCTGCTGTATTGTCCATATTTTTTTAATTGTTCAAATTTACCTTTAAACCACCTCTGATAATGTCATGCCCTTGCGCTTACCAGTTTTTCTAGTTTGTAAAATACTCCTTTTTCAACCACAATAAAATGGCGTTGAATCTCACTAAATCAATATTATTTTCCTCTTCTACATAACTAATTTCCTCACATCAAAGAATAGCAAGCTTGAGTAAAGTCAGGGTGTGTAGCCAAATCTTTCAACAAAAAATAAGCACCTTTTAAATACTTTTTAAGCACTTAAAAATATTTTTAAGCACTATATACATTAACGAAATGCCAAAATAATTTTTAAAGATTTTACATGATCATGCTAAAATAACTAGTTTCTGACAAAGAACTCTTTTCTTGATTATATTAGCCGTTATAAAATGACCGAGAGATTTTTCGGTTTGATTTCAGAGCGTAGAAAAATGAATTTGAGAATATCGTTCAAAATGCAGTAGAGTTGCACATCAGAGTGCAAGAATCTCACCGAACTCAGATCAGTATACGCACATGCGGACCCGCAAGTATTTCATCAAACATGTAAAATGATTGGCTCTTTCACACGCTATGAACCAACAGTATACCGGAATGGAATATATTGCAGTTGAATGAATTGGGAAACCGTTGAATAGAACAAAGTGAAGAACGCGCTTTTGCATAATAGGTGACGAAAATAGACTTGGTAAAGAAAAAAAATCTCATTTTCGTAAAGGGAAAATTAAACACTTTTTAAAAACACCCAATAAAAACAAAAAGCACCTATAAGGGCTTTTAGAAAACAAAAATCGAAAAAAGCACCTTTAGGTACTATTGAAAAATGCTATGCACCATGAACCCTTTGTTCAGAAACTGGCAAGCTCGAATCCTGATCAAGAACCTCGTATCAAAGCTGGCAAGCTTGAACCCTGAGTAAAATACAATGCATAATTTATCTGGACAACACATTGTTTCAATTAAAACACTGTAAAAAAGTTTAAGTGGTATTTTTAAATTGTTAAAAAAATAAACTTATTCATAACTTAATGTTTCCTTTTAGCCACAGCATATAATGATCTCAAGGAATTACAAAGACCTGATTCAATTTAAAATAATAATAATTTAATTATATCTGAAATTTTTATTTTTCAAGAATCAAAAGCAGTTTTTTAATATTCCAAAAAAAAAATCTTACTAGCATTCAGCAAATATTTTAGAAAATACAAATGAAAGGTAAATATATACTTTAAAAAAATATTTTCCATTAATTTAGACAGATTTTAACATCCCTAAATTTCAGGAATATTTTAATGTAATAAAAAGTTTAAGACAAAATTATAGTATTTTTCCAGCTAGTTTAGCAAAACAAGTATTCATAACATTGAAAAAAAAAGATTCAGATATGGAGAGATAAATCAAGAATAAATTGCTGTATTAAATAAAAATTGCAGAACTTTCACAGGGTGCGTAGCCAAATCTTTCAACAAAAAATAACAGGGTTCCTACACTATTTTAAGAAAACAATATCCTGACTTTTGCAGGTTTTTCCTGACCTTTTACAATAAAATTCCTGACCCGCCGTTTCCCACTCCAACAAAATTTTTAACATTGCAGTTTCAATTTGTAATAATATGCTACTAAGTCATAACTATCATATATTGAATAGTATAAACACTTATATATTAAAAGTGGAATTGCGTAATAGCACTTTATATCCCAAATTATATTTTCAGAAAACTTGTGAAACATATTTTTAATTATCATGATTAGATTAAACTTTCAGTGCGTTTTTGTAGTTAGATACGAAAACTATTTAAATAAAAAGATCAAGAAAATCTGTTGGATTATGGAAATATTATTTTATTTAATGTTAAGTGGAACCAAATGCATGAGTGTCATCAGGATATAAAGGGTTAATCAAATCTGCGAGATACGTATCAGTATTCTTGAATAATATTTACTCTTAAAACGAACTAGAACATTTGTTACATTAAGTTATTAATTTTTAAAAATCACCAATTCACTTCAAACTGACTTTTCTTTTAAAAGATAATAGTGAAATATAAAGGGAAAAAAAGTCAAGAAAAGTTAATTATATACAAATAAAAATTCTTATAGAAAAATTATGCAACTTGTGAGAAAAATAAAATCAAAAATATCTTTTTTCTTCAGTATTTTTAAATTTATTTCTGTAATACTGTAAGCTTCCGGAAAAACTCAGGGGCTTCTATGTTATATAATATTTCTCAACATATTTTGTTGTTTGACAATTTCGGAATCAAGAACATCCAGTTCTGTAGCAGCAGTTTTCATCAATTTAGATTTTCTTAATTTCAAATCATCTATCTTTTCTTTTATTCGTTTTCTAGAAATTTCAGCTTTTTTATTCTCTTTGTTCTTTTTTTTTTTGGGCTTCTAATGCATGTCTCCATCTTGTTCTAGATCCTTTTACAGCATCTAGCA